>NC_141159.1:78213060-78533894 GCF_053477565.2 Lygodium microphyllum
ATATGTAGGTGGTAAGTATCTTCCCTGCACGGCTTTCTTCAGCTTCTCCCAAGTAATGGATCCCTCTGAAATCCCTTGATCCCTGCACCATTGCTTCCACCAAAGTCTGGCTTCGTCGGTGAGCTTTAACTTGGCGAGCATAGCCTGATTGGCGGGTGCAGTACCGACTGCTTCGTAGTAATCCTCCATGGATTCAATCCAAATTTCAACATCAGCCTGAACAAACCTGCCTCTCTCATCAAACTTGGGTGGCTTTATCTGCTCGAGGAGGAACTTATTCTCCTGGATCACATCAGTACTTGATGTAGGAGGCAAATTTGGAACCTGTACCTGGGGTTGTGCCTGAATAAAGGTTTTTTTAACATTATTATATGATAATTGACGTTAGCTTATCTTTCATTTTTAGTTCAGCTATCTCGTAAACAATGTAGCTACTTAACTTTTTAACAACTCTTATGCACAGCCAGATATTGATAAAAAGAAGTCTTTATTTGTATTTACATGGGCATAGCCCTTTTGAATACAACGTTTCATGTAATGATAAGCCAATCGTTACATTCAATTTGGGGAGAACAACGTTGTATTGCATTTGTCTACAGGAACTGTGTAATAGTAGGGTTTTGGGTCATGGATCTTCAGGAATCGATAAATCATTGGAAGTTCAGGATATCCTTTCCGTTGGAATCCATACTTCTCATGGTGGCCCAATACTTTAATCCTGTTGGCTAGGATTACACGGGTTACTTCCTCATATACATATGAGTTCATCTCAACCCTCCAACCTTGGATATGTAAAGTTGAATTTACGTGAGCTTCCACAAAAACGAACAGCTTCACGACCTTCAAGTCTTCCAACCATTTGATCCTTTTTAGGTTGGTCTGTAGATAAGCAAACCGGTGGGCGGCTATATAATAGATTCCTAAAGCACCCGTCCATCTTCATTCCATGTACAAAGGCGATGGATTATAGATCAGCACCAGGATGTTCATTATCCCAATTCTTTGTCTATAAAGCGGAGAATGCACTGCAGTCATAAACATGACTTGAAATACCAAAAACTTGTTCCACGCTTCATAATTCTGCAAGACAACACTGAAGGTAAGAAAATGTTTGGACAACAACAATTTCTTTACTTCATTTTATTGAGATCTCATAAAAACAATTCCGTTGTTGGTCGGCTCTGATACCAACTGTAATGTGTCCACTAGTATCATCCAGGACACGTCTTAGCAGTCCATCGGAAAGGATGTGTAGCAAGCTCAGCCCGGCACTCCCATGGAATGATACGAGACTTGCGATCTAGGTCTTTCCACGTCTACCATGTAGCTGAAGTATCCTGGCCGTTCTCACTTAGGATCGACCGGAATTAGGGTTTTCTTGATTGGTCATAACCTAACAACAACTAGCGTCGAACACAAGCGAACTACTTTACGCAAAAACGCCAGGTCCGAAGCGGATTCACGCTGCACTTGGTTCAAGGAGAATGGGAAACGAGAGGGATGCAAAGCTCAACCTCTCTGCTATAAGGCATAGTCCCATTCCGTTCCCCTAAAACAGCGTAAATCGGTTAAGACATAACTCTAGGTCATTTCTTTCGTTATTCGTTTTCTTTGAGGATCATCCCGCTGTTCTTTGAGAAAATTTCATGGCTAACCGGGACCACCCAACCGCAAGACGGACCTATGGCCCATCCTCCGCACTTTCCTCGGTTTGTTTTAGTATGTAATTATCTACAACATTAATTTGACATGTAACAACGAGCTTCTTTAATTAATCCGGTAAACACTGGTTCCTTCACATAATCTTATCACGTGACATAGAAAAACAATATCAAACAAGTTCTTTATTAAAATATCATCATTTTTATCTTTGAAATACAAGGAGTTCCGCCCGTAGGCTTGTCCAAATGTGCCGGAAGGCTATCCAGTAATCCACAGTGATCACTATTCCAAGCTTCTGCCCATAGACTAGTATGCGGGCCTCGAGATCCAATCTCGAGTAACATTAGGCTCTTGTGCAAGACCCAGAAGGCGAGGGATTTACGGCCAGAGCCCCCCTGGCACCCAAGCGTCCTCCTGCTCTAAGTAGAGCTCAACGGAGAGACCTCTCGCAGCGGGTTCGGTCCACGTTCCCGGCGCGGTCAACAACCCCCTTGGTTAGGGTCAGGCAGGCAGTCGAGGGTAACTGAAACTGCCTCTCCCTTCAGGCCTCCAACCTGAAGTATAGGTATTCATTTAATTTGTAATTCATAATTCAAACAGTGCTCTAAAATCTCTAGCAAGCACAAACATTTACATTAATCGACCGTGTTGTTTGGCAAACTGCTAAGGAATTATTCTTTCCTTTTGAGTGTATCAGCACTCGTTCCAAGGTGTCTTGCAACTTGGCGAGATCCTTTATATTCCGGGTTAGGGCGTACCTTATTAACCCAACTTGGTCAACCCTAAAGTTCATTAGATACTTTAGTTTCCGGTTTATAACTTTCCTTATTTAGAAGGATATCCAAGAATACGTCCTTTTGCAAGATAACTTGCGTAAGGATCTCCCATCCTTATTGAGGGTATTTACCCTTTCTCCTTGTGAATAAATCACAAGACTAAATGACTTTGTACTTGCTGCACAAGTCCTGCGATGAAATAATCCGTTTTAGATTCTTTAAGCTGACGTATGTCAGACCTAGGGTCTCTTTTTAAGAACCTTAGGGACAACCCTAGTTCTTTTACCTTTACGAAATTAATTGACCCTACAATCAGGGAAGGTAGTCAAGTGCTTAAGATATAAACGTTTCTTTGGTCTTTAAATCATTCCCAAGGCATATTTTGCAGCATGGTATTTCTAAATTTAGATTGATTTGGTTATCTTTTGGAAGGAAATATTGATCACCTCGGCACGATTTGTTATCCTTGTGACAATTGATTTTTCAGTCCTAAACTTTATTGCTTTGTGGTAGGTAAATTCAATTTAATCTTCCTTTTTCTTGCAAACGAAACTTATGCCAATTAACATTCTTTTCCTTGCCAAGATATGCAATTAGCAATGATAATTATCTAGTAATTTGAGCAATGTAAAAAAAACCTTTCATGAATTTCATCATGACTTGTTGCAAAAAAGAATATGGTTAATGGTGCAAGATGCAGCTTTTATACCTTCAGGAATTTAATTGAAATATACTACTATAGTAAGTAGATAATCTTGTTTGTAATTCGTTATAAATGCATGATGTTATTCGAAGGAAAATACGTTCTATACATTATCATTTGTTCAATTAAACTGAACTCCTTCATTGTAAATAACTCGGAAAAATATATCCTATCCTTAACAATTTATCTTTACATGGTTTGACTTAAAGCCCAATATAAAACCAAGAAGGAAAAACCTGGTTTTGGAGTGAGATATCCACATATATACCGGGAGATGACCCTCCCGTAGCTACTCCTTGAACTTTCTTAGGCGGCATCACAGTTTGAACGTAAAGGCAGCTTTTACTCTTTCTTTTAGATTTCCACCGTCTCTCTCTCGAGGCAAGAAGTCGTTCAAAAAGTTGACCATGAGAAGGGATAATAAGACCTCTAAAATCTTAGCTTCTTCGAAGAGGGAAAGGGTTTATAAAGCTTAAGAGAAAAAGGGTCTATAGGATATAATCATGGTGGAAAAAGTTATGTGTGAATGTGGCTTCACAACATCTATGAAAGCCCTTGGGAGATCTTTGGCACTGGCGTAAAAGGACTTAGGGGTTCTTCAAACCCAAAGGAAAATTTGAAAGATAATATAAGGGTTTACAGTATGGGAAAAAAGGCGTGTAAGTAGAAAGGGGAAACAGGGTTTAAAAAAAAGCTTAGGGGTGTGTGAAGTAAAGAAATATGACTGTTAAAACACGGGGTTTCAAAGAAAGATGGGACTTATGGATTTCGGCACGGGGATTAAGGGTTTTTGAGGTCAAGGAAATTTGGGCTAAGGTGGCTTTTGAGGGATGCTAGGGGGGCAAAGGGTTTTTAAAGGTTAGAATCGGGAGGGAATAAAAAGAGTAAGGAAGGGTATAGGAAGGGAAACTTGGGGGTTTTAAAAACCCGGGGGAGGGGGAACGAAAAAGCACAGGAAGGGATATGAGGGGGTGAATGGGGGCTTGATTAGCCCCCCCTTAGGAAGCTTCTACAAGGAAGCTTCCTTTATCACGTGGCAGGAGGGGGGGACAATCTGGCGGGGGGGAGAAATGAGAAGTCTGATGGTGGCGCTGTGGAGAGGGAAGCTGGAGGTGATAGGTGGCAGCGGCGGCTGGTAGCGGCAGCATCAGGCGGCAGCAATCGAGCAGGGCGGCGCGTATATTCTTCTCCTCTTCTTTTCTTCAACCGTGTGGCCCTCCCTCTTTAAATAGGGGAGGGGAGGGAATCCTCCCCCCCTTGCCTGTCAGTATGCATGGCGAAGGAGTCGAGCAAGCTCCAGCGAGGAGCTTGCTGGCTCCTCCATTCCCCCTCTCACGCTCCAGCTCGACACGCCGCCATGAAGGTGAATTTTTTTTTCTTTTATATATTTAATA
The DNA here is from genome assembly GCF_053477565.2 of Lygodium microphyllum. Classification (NCBI taxonomy): domain Eukaryota; kingdom Viridiplantae; phylum Streptophyta; class Polypodiopsida; order Schizaeales; family Lygodiaceae; genus Lygodium; species Lygodium microphyllum. The sequence continues at coordinate 78,217,596 of NC_141159.1, forward strand.
TATTACATGGAGCGTCGTGATTTGCGTCGCTATTGGCATCTCTATTTGACGCCGCTACCCACCGTAGCTAATCGGCATCGCTACTAGCTCAAATCCTTGTAGTGGCAATATAACCAAAGTAGAGCCATGTTGATTAGGATGTCAAAATCAAGGTAAGGGGGTGGATTACCCTAATAGCTTCTTATCTTTGAAAACAAATTACAAGGTACTAATATGAATGACTATACCTATGATATGAGTGGCACATCATTTGACAAAAGGGAAACAAGGATTTCTAAAAGAAAAGGTTATTAAAGAGTCATATCATGAAAAATCCAAATGAGTAAGTTTGCCATAGAAATTACTAGTTACAATAATCAAGGTTATCATAATTTTTCATGAGTATGTTTCTTAGATTGGATGAAAAATTTCAATTGTTATTGAGAAAAATTTGGTAAAGAAAGGAATACAATTGATTGGGTTGTCATAAACTATCCAATCATTCTTATAGTCTTAAGAATGTAATTAGTTAACAAATTGGCATGTATCATAACACTATTGAATGGTAAATACTAAGAATATCACACCATACTATGATAGTGGTATAGTGAGTGTATTTGATCAATAAGATGTTGCGAGTTTCACCAACACTTATTATTATGAAAATGATTAAGTGCTCTAGATATGTCTAAATAAATACTTTAGACATCTACCTTTAAATGTCTTTGTCATCTATTTGCTCGATGTCAAGTGGTTCAAGGTGGTTTGCGAAGGAGCCAAAACCTTGTAGATATGATGATCCTAAAATCCTACATCTTATTTTTGGATAGTTGTATATGCATTCCTACGAGAAGAACATTTAAGTAGGCAAGGTTCACCTAAATGATGGCAAGTTTTCAAGATAGCCTTATTCAATTAACGTGAAATGTCTTTAAATTTATATAGTTCCATCTAGATGATGTTAAAATTTTTATTGCACATGCAACAAAAGGAAAAATAGTTTTAATAATAGAAATACTTTGTACAACTAGTTTTCAAATGCAAGTGAGGGTGCCATTGCCAACAATTTGTTGTGATAAAAGCATAGATAAATACAACTTTGAAGATACTATTAGTCACAATCTAGTTATGTATCAGTAAACAATTAATGTATTGAAATTTTTTTCATACACGAACAAATGATGAAAACTTAAACGAACATGTTTCAATTTATAATGAAGCAATTTCTACCCTTGTATGAGACGTATGCCATTTATATGAAACCAAAGTATCAAGGTTGAGGTTGCAATTTTCACCCTTGTATTAGGCATGCCAATTATATAAACCAAAATATTAGAGTTCAGTATAAATAGGGAGAGCTAAGCCACTTTGTCAAACTTTTGATCAATTTGTAAATCTTCTCCTTGTGGAGTTCTTGAGGATTTGTTTCTCCCACAATTCATGGAGGTGAGCATCCATGATGCCTAGCATAATGGTGTGTAGAGATGTAAGGGAGGCCTCTTCAAAGAGCCATTGTTTCTATGTTCATCTTTGTTTCTTATATCTTTTATTTCAACCATGGTTTCCTTTGGGCATGTGCACATTACAACAGTGTGAGATTTGGCTATGGTTGCGTGGTATTTTTGTTCGATATTAAACTGTCTTTCAATAGGAAGAAGTGTGCTTCTTTACATCATTGATGTAAATAGTTTTGTGAATGTACACTAAATGTTTGTTTAAGAACCCCCCCTCCAAAAATTAGGTATTGAAATAATCAAAACTTGAAGTTAAGACATATGTATTATAATTATAAGCTCATTAAGAATTAGCAAAATGTTTAATAGTTAGTGGTAGTCCATCAATGTGTACAAACTCGATGCTGAGTGTAGAAGTAAATTTTGTCCAAGTCATGAGAATTGTGTAAGTGATCTAGTAGAAAAAGGACAAACCATTATTATAAAGATTGTACTATGTTATACTTTGAATCAAGACTTGCAACTACATTTACAATATTGAAAATTGTAAGGTGAGTTGACCTTCAATTTATTTACTAGATTGTAGAGTAAAACGATAGATATTTAGAGGATGTGATTTCACTCTAGGCAACATAGAAGGATATGCTTGGTCTTTTGGAAATGCACTTCCAATGGTTACATACACATAGGAAAAGTAGTTGAAGTACCAAATCATGCATTCCTACATAAAAAATATGTTAGGGTGGTCTAAATCTATACTACAAAATTATAAGAACTTGTCATCACACTAGTTATCGGGTGCAACATTAAGCACATGTGGAGCTTGGGGGAGTGAACACACATCTTATGGCTTAGATGACATACTTAAATTGCGGCCTAAACGGGAACAATCTATAGGTAGCATAGAGGTCTCGAGGCCAATATGTAGGGCCTTTGACACAATGTCCAAGTAATTATTGGTACACGTCGATTGAGAGTTCCTAGACTTGAACAATAGAGGGACATCTTTGAAATATAGAGAATCTTGGGGAAGATCAACAAGAGAAAGGTCTTAAAAGGTTTGGGGAGAGGATGTGATCATGGAGGTGAACTCAAAGAAATCGATTTGGCCATCACCATTTTGGTCCATGCGTCGGATCATGCGGATGCAAGTGTCAAGGTCTCGGGCTTGTGAGAAGCCGAGACCACAAAGGACCGCTTGGAGCTCGCTAGGGGAGATGAAGCCATTTTGGTCCCTGTCAAACGCTCGAAAGGCGGCTTGCATGAGGGCTAGATCCTCATGGTCACCCTCTTCATTGATATGGGTGGCTGCCTCAAGGTCATCTCCTACCATGTGGTCACACCCATGGCAACCACTTTCTCCTTTTTCCTTGTTTAGTTGTTCTTGGCCTTGGTCTTCTTCTTGTCCGGCACGACCATAATCATGGCTAGAGCCGGAGGGGGACCGCGCTCGTCCTAATTCCTCCTCGTGGCCCAGCATGAGGGCCACAAACTGGGCCTCATGCACCTCCACCCTCTCTTTGAAGAGCTCCGAGTCCAGCAAGCCCCTCTCCTCTTCGCCGGCCGATATCCCAAGCTTCTCGAACATCCGCGACAGCTCCTCCTTGCTGATGCTGCCGTCATTGTTCTCATCGAATGTGCGGAAGATCCGTCGCAGCAATTGTACCATGGCCTTAGCATCTGATCTCTCAGCATGAACTTCGTCATGATCAGCTAAGCCATGATATCGACCATCTGAGTGAGAAGAAGAAGATGAGGATGCAGCTATCGATGACTGATGAGGGGGGCCGGACGCCTGTTCCGCAGCGCCGCAGCCATGAGGGGAATTACTTCTGAATCGAGTAGGAGGCGCTGCTTTAGTTTGCGCCTCGCTAAAATAGCTATTGCCGCTGCGTGTGTGCTGCGAGCCCGTGACTAAGCGAGACGGGGCGGCAGAAGAAAAATATGATGATGGCGATGATGGAGGACAAGAAGGAGCAATGGGAGACTTAGGGTTCACCACACACTCATAGTGCCATAGCTCATCAGCCAGATAATCGGGTATGACGGGATTGATGGAGAGCTTCATGGCTGGTGGGAGAGCGCCAGCCTTGGAGGTCGATGTATATTTGTTCCGAGGGCACTGTATTAGCTTCGGGGGAAGGCAGTCAATACATTTGATAGATATTACGAGGTGTATCGATGAGAATTGGGTTCTATCATTGGGATTACATGAGAGAGAGAGAGAGAGAGAGAGAGAGGAGTCTTGATTGACCAACTATTTTTTCAATGTGCGCAGCTTCCTGGAAGCAGCCCTTTCCCTTCCTGATGGGACCCGAGAGACACAAAGCAGTGAGAGCACGTACGCCGAAGGTTGGAGGTTAACCCTTCTCTGTACATATCAAGTTACTGCTTACAAGCAAGCTCTCTCTCTCTCTCGGTCTCACATAAATAAGTTATTCCACAACTGAAACCAATGACGTGCATGTGTCGTGTTTTAAGTCGAGTACTGCAGAAATGACATGCATGTGTTTGTCTGCAACGTGAGCGCATATGTATACATATGCGTATAGCGAGAGAGAGAGAGAGAGAGAGAGAGCGCGCTTAATCTGAGCCAGATAGGGCCCCTTATTATAATGTAGGAAAAGATAGAACTCGACGGAACGTAGTACCTCTCTTGTGTCCAATCAGGCACATGAAAATTGCCGCGAAGCTTCCGCTTAGACTCTTAGAGGCTTTTCTAGATCGAGAGAGAGAGAGAGAGTTGCGAGTACCACACAACGGCTATAAGGGTCATGCCACACACAGAGTTCAAGACTAGACTTTTCAAATGTCTCATAAGTCAAGTTAGCTCCTTTTATTTTTGCGGGGGGGGGGGGGGGGGGTTGCAAGGGGGAGGTTGTTGTAGCTCAAGTGGTCCGAGTGTGCTCCATTGTAGCTCCAAGTGGTTAGAGTGGGTGTATGAGTTCAAACCTTGGGTACACCCTTGAGGTATCTTTCAAGTTTTAAGCCATTCTTTAAAAGAAAAAAAACCCCTTTTAATATAGAAAGCATAATGCTTTAACAAGTGTGAATACATGGCTCTTAGGGTATTCCAAAGACCAAAAACATGCACATAAACAAGCTCCAAAAGCATGATCAAAATAGTGTCACAATGACTGCTTTCTATTGCCAAACATGTGCAACATGTGCCCAAGCACTCCTCAAAACATGGCAAAATTTTTAAAAGTATTCTACAATTTCCTCCACCTCAAAAGGGGCCTTGAAAAATGCATAAGAAGAACCTCTTTTAAGTTTCCAAAACAACATGTTCTTTCTCTATCAATGTGAACATAGTTTTTTATGAACCTTTTTCCTTTACAAATAACTAGTTCAATTCCAACATAGTCTGAAAACAATTTTTCTAGAGTGGCTTAACTCTATCTAGTTGAACAAATGTAATGTGAACATAGCTCTCCAAAGTGGTTCAATCCAAACTAGCTCTTTGTCTACAAGGTGAAAACACTTCTTTCTTGAATGTAACCAGTTCAAAAGCTTTGTACTGACTTGAATATACCAACTCAAGCTATCCAAATGTGAATAAAGTTTAAGAAAAAACTAGTTTCTTTATTACTTGTGTCAAAGAGATTGAAGATAATTGAAAAGGTTAAAGAGGGGATTTAGCTAAAAGCTTAATGCCATGTGCTTCGTGTTGTAGCCAATATTAAGAAAAATAGCAAAAGTCAAGTGAGGCCTTGAAAGTGTCTCAATTTTGATGAGATGATTGAAAAAGACCTTTCATAGTATGCTGATGAACCATAGAGCTTAACACTCTCACGTATAATGCAAAAGCTCTAGCTTCATCTCTCTTTCTTCTTGTCTCTATTTACAATGTCAAGCAGATCCCCTACTTTTATGCACAAGTAGCCCCTTTGCTTGCTTGAATCAACTTAAATTAATCCTCCAATCTTAAGTAACCTGGTGCACAGATCGGATGCCGTAAGCGCGCGTAGTGAGCGTCAGAAGGTCCCCAAGAACAAAAGAACTCTACTTTTTGCACACAAATCAATGTAGAAAGCTTGCACGACATGAACAAGAGACCAATTGGGTGCAATCTCCCCCCATGCCTTGTGTGAGTGCTCCACAAGGTATGTATTTTATGTATTAATCATCTTCAAGCTCAAATAATAGCCCAAATTACAAAATAGCACGCTTTAGCTTTTGAGTTTGCTTTAGTGCCAAGTAGAAATAAAGCTAATGCACGCCCAAGAAGTCAAGCGTACCCAAATACAATGTCCAAATATAAATATCTAAATCGTGCGCCCATGAGCATACAAAAATAATAAATAAATATTAAACGCATTGATAAATAGGCGCGACAAAATATAGGCACCATGCCTAAGGTATGCGCCCATCAAAATATTGATGATAATTTGAATACACGCTATCCTCCAATGCTTTCCACTGCCACTGCTGCTATCTCTACACATCAACTAAAGCATTCACAATCGTTAGTAAAATAATACAATTAAACCGACAAAATTGAATACCTAGCAGTCTTCAGCTACATAATTTAATTAATTGGTTAGAAATCAATCCTAACCTTAATTTATCACGAGTACGCACTCTAAACTCATAAACGTTTATTAATTTAAATATGTATTTTGCGGAATCACCCATGTACATACTAAATTAACAAAATGCCCGAAAAGGATAGGCATCCCCAATCGACTTCTCGCACTAAGAATCCACTTTGCGTATGAGCCCCGGTAATAAAAGTTTACGGAATCCATCGTAAAACCTCACGGAATCCACCGTGTAATATGCCTCCTGGCATCATACCCCCAGGGTGGGATACCAATTGTCCTGAATTGCTATTAGCTCAATGTGGAGCTAACAGAGTGGGGAAAGCATTTAAGTCTCTAGCGTGCATCCATTGGGCCTCTTCAATAGGATGATTTTTAAACTTGACCAAATATCTAGAATATCTACGGCCAGTTCTAGTGGTCATAAAGTCAGTGTCTATAATAGCTTTAGGCTCAAGGATTTCAGTCTCATCATCTAGCAAAGGTGGGTTTTCATAGACAGGGTGTATAGGTAATTGGCCTATAAAGGGTCGTAATAAACTAATATGAAAGGTGTTGTGAATTTTCCAATGTGGTGGTAGTTCTAGTTTAAATGCATTGTCATTGATTTTGTGTATGATCTTGAATGGTCCATAGAATGTAGGTGCTAATTTCACTACTGGGTGTTTATCTACACTTTGTAATTTACGTTTTTCTATACGTAACCAAACATAATCATCAACTTTGAAATTCATGGCCTATCTTTTCTTATTTTCTTGCTTTGTATATGATTGCTGGGCTTTGGCAATCATATCTTTAACTTTATCAAAAATAGTGGCATGCATGTTAGCAATATCATCAGTAGTCTGAATTTTGTTTGATAATGATGCAACAAGTGTAGGCAATCTATAACCATAAATAACTTCAAATGGTGCTTTCTTTGTAGATGTATGCGGTGTATTGTTATATGCAAACTGAAGTAAATGTAGATATGTATCCCATGTGTGTGGTTTTGAAATAGTGTAAGCACGTAAAAGATCTAAAATAGTACTGTTAGTAGCTTCTGTTTGACCATTAGTTTCAAGATGAAATGCAGATGAAAAATCAATCTTTGTTCCTAAGTTAGCAAACAAAGTAATCCAAAAATTATTACAAAATCTAGAATCAAGATCAGAAATAATAACTTTTGGTAAACCATGATTAGTAAACACAGTTTTCAAAAACAATTGAGCTGCTTGAGATGCAGTTAAAGTTTTCTTGCATGGAATGAAATATGATTGTTTGCTAAACATGTCTACAACAGTCCAAATCTTATCATGGTTAGCTTTAGTGTTAGGTAAACCAATGATAAAATCCATAGAAATCTGTTCCCATGGTCGTGATGGAATAGATAATGGCATCAGTAAACCATATTGTTTACCATGGTGTCTTTCAACTCTTTGACAAACTAGACATTCAGAAACAAAGTTAGATACATCAGTGTCCATATGTAGCCGATAGAAAGCTTCAGTCAATGTACGCAAAGTAGATATAATACCTCTATGACCTTGATATGCAAGACAATGAATCTCATTCAAAACAAAAGATCTAAATGGAACTGTAACACATATTCTCTTTTCATAAAACATGAATCCATTATTGTAAGATAGTGAATCAATAGGCATCCAATTATTTGCAACTAATTTAGTCCAATCAGCTTGGAAAGTAAGATCCTGATGATAAGCATCTTTCATAGGGATAAGGGAATCAAATGATCTCACAGAAATATTATGAATTGTCAGTCTTCTACTTAAAGCATCAGCTACAACATTCTCTTTTCCTGGTTGATATTGTATAAGGGGATGAAAACTTTGAATGAAAGCTACCCATTTAATATGTCGGTCAGATATTTGGGGTTGACTAAGGAGATGTCTAATGCTTTGTTGGTCAGTTTTAATCATAAACTCAGAACCCATTAAGTAATGCTTCCATTGACGTAAGGCTTGTACTATAGCTAACAATTCTTTATCATAGGTAGAATATTTAAGTTCAGATGGTTTCAGTTTACAGCTAGAATAGGCTATGGGATGATTATCTTGCATAAGGACGGCTCCTATTCCAGATCCACTAGCATCAGTAACTACTAAAAAGAATGCTCTATTGAAATCAGGTAGTTGTAATACATGAGCATGCGTTAATGCATGTTTCAATAAATCAAAGGATTTTTGTTGATTATCAGACCAACTATAAACAATACCCTTCTTTAAAAGTTTAGTCAAAGGTAATGCAAGTAATGAGAAATTTCGCATAAACTTTCTGTAAAAACTAGCAAGACCTAGAAAATAACATAACTCATGCACATTTTTGGGTATGGGCCAATTTAAAATTGCTTCTATCTTTTTAGAGTGAACCTTAATACATTCTGATGAAACAATATGACCTAGATATTCAATTTCTGTTTGAAAGAATTCACTCTTTTTTGGATTAGCATACAATTCATTATCTTTTAACAACTTGAAAACTAAAGACAGATATTCATAATGCTCATTCTCATTTTTACTGAATACCAATATATCATCAAAGAATACTATAACACAATGCTGATATTTCAAGAATATGCGATTCATCATGCAACAAAATATAGCTAGTGCATTAGTTAAACAAAAAAGGCATCACTAGAAATTCATAGTGTCCAAATTGTGTTCTAAATGCAGTTTTGAATATATCAGATTTATCCAATCTTACTTGATGATAACCAGATTTAAGATCTATCTTACTGAAGATGGCAGAACCTTGTAGTTTATCAATAAGATCATCTACCCTAGAAATTTGATATCTATTCTTAACAGTAATTTTATTCAGGGCACGATAATCAATGCACATGCGATAAATATTATTATTCTTCTTTACTAATAAAACAGATGTGCCAAATGGAGAACTACTAGGTCTAATTAATCCTCTCTTAAGAAATTCTTATATTTGATTTTGATTTTCTTTCTATTCAATTTGGGTATGCCTATATGGTGCTTTACATGGTGGTTGTGTACCAGGAATTAAATCTATTTTGTGATCTTCAGGTTGTGAAGGTGGTAGTCCAGGTGGTAAATCATCAGCAAAATAATATTTAAATTGAGCAAGAAATTGTTTATGCCTAGGATGCATATGTTTTTCTTTAGTTTGAAGTTCATTCACCCATATTAAATAAGATTTGCTACTTTTACATAATGCATGTTTAGCTTGAGTATGAGTAAGCAGTGGAAAATTATTAGAAGAGTGCATACCATGCAATGTGATTGGTTTTCCTTGAAAATAAATTTTAATTGAATGCGTGGAATTATCTATGTCAGGATTATACTAATGATGCCAAGGTATACCTAGGATAATATCACTAGACTGCAAAAGTACAACTAGGTAATTTCTTCGGTCAGTGTATTCACCAATTTTAATTTCTAAGTTGTGCACCTCTTGTGTTCCATTATATCTTGTGCTTAGAAATGCTGCTTTAATTTGATAATGTGTAGAAACACTTTGTAAATTCAATTCTTTCACTAACTTTGCAGAAATAAAATCGTGTGTGCTACCATCATCATGCAAAATAATCTTTTCTTTACCATGCACAAAACATTTCATTGTCAACAAAGAATGTGGAGTTGGCATACCTGGCAAAGTATCGGAAGTAGTACCAATGTCGTCATCATCTTCTGTAAAGTTAGGCATTTCCTCATGTTCTTCTTCTTCCATTGCTCCAAGATAGTTAATATGGACAGGTGGATTTTCGATTGACAATTGGCTGCTAGATGTCCAGGTTGATGGCATTTGTAACAAACTATGGGTTTGGCTTTAGATACATTGTTGGTAATGGCAGGAAGTTTAGGAATATTGGGATTTGGCTGTGAGGATGGCTGAGGGTTTGGATTGGTATTTGATGGCAAAGCAGGTGATCATGTCCAAGACTTATGGAATGAAGATGGAAGAAAATGACTTTGATTGAATCTTCAAAAATTTGAATTGAATTGCTTGGAACCATAGTTACCATTAGCTTGAAATTATTGTGGACGCTTGTCTCTTCCTCGAATCTTGTCTTCAGTGTCATGAGCCAAGGAAATAGCATCTTCAAGGGTTGTTGGCTTGAACATATTGACTTCAGCATAGTAATGTCCAAGTAAGCCAGACATAAACTTGCGTTTGTGAGTCACTTCAGGTACATCTTCGAGCATGCATAGTTGCAATAAGGCATTCCAAAAACATTTAGTGTATTGGGAAATAGGTTCACGATCTCTTTGCTGTAGAAGATCTCATTGCTTTATGGCTTTTTCATGGAATTGAAAGGAAGGAAATTCTGCAAAAACTTCTTTTGGAAACTCTCCCAGATAGTGGGACAATCAATGCTCTTGCAAACCACAGTCCACCATAGAGATGCTCAATCAACTAAATGATTAGTGACACATTTAATTTTGTCTTTCTCAACATATGTTTCTTCATGAAAGGAGCAAAAAATACCCGTATTTCATAGAATGTATTGAGTCAAATCATACTCCTCTTCATTATAATAAAATTTATTTTGCAAAATTCTCTGAGTATTCTTGTGCTATTCTTTTCATTATATTTCATGTAAATGGTATGATTAAAGTGATGTTTTGAAATTAAATCTATACATTGTGTTGATGTATATATCCACATGCATTTCCATATCGATGTTTATGCCTATTTACAAAAGTGTAAATATCTCTTAATGCCATGTTGATTTGTATGACATATTGGTGATTACTGGACAGACTTAAAATGCTTATTATTTAGGGGTTAATACATACTTCTTTACATCTAATGCGTAGGTTATAATGCCTGAGAGAAGAACAAGCATTCTCTTGATAGAGGTACGTAACAGAAAAGATGCAGAAGGGAATTGGATCACTGATATACGTATCATTGCTCGCCTTGGGTACATATGCGTGTCCAAGTATGAAGGGAGCTTTCAGGGTGAAAGAATCTAGAATTGCAGATGTATCAAAGCACTGGAAGGGTAAAATTTTAGCTCCCAGACAAAGGAATGTTGATTCTCACATTGTAACAAAGGCGTTTGTACAACATGTATTCATACAAAAACAAATACATATTGTGCCGTCCACTGTGCCCTTTCAACGAAACATTGCAAACAATAAGTATTTGCAACTCATTGAGAATGAGAAATTTCATGATACCTATGTAACAACTTGTCTCGTATTTATAGAAGTATACCCCTCGAATTGCTATGAGTGGCAAAATATTGAGCATTTCACTGGTTCTTTTAAGTGTTATCACCAAAAAATTGGTAGATTGATCTTTGAGGGGCGTACAACTAAGCAACTAACAGAGGACCTTGTTTTTTTCTATGACTCCAAGTACATATTGCCCAAGGGGAGTGGAGAATATGGAACCTTTGCACATATCGAATCTCAATAGCATAGAATGGCCATTGTGTAGTAGTGACATTTTGCACATGTGTAGAACAAAAATTTCAGCAGACATATTGAATTCTATGAAGCCAAGCACCGGCTCAAAGAATGTACATCTAAGCTGGTTCATACCGATTGCAATTTTTGCACACATATTCAAGGAATGTAAGGGTTTGAGACATACCAAAAGCACGTACATCATAAAAAATACATCAGAGGATTATGTAACAAGGATTCTAGGAAAAAATTGGACATAAAAAATTTGCTCATACTCCTGACATAGTGGAATGTCGAGTCACAACAAGGGACATGGCTTTGAGGTAAAAATTTTATCTCTTAGTTGACTATTATCTTACTTTGGGATGAATCGTCTAACTTTCCTTTCCAATTACAGGTACTTTGTCGCACGATAAACTTTATGCCTAGTATTCAAGTATTGTAGATGGAGGATGCTCAAGGGTAAATGGTTGTGCCTTGATCAAGATATGCATGAAAGTGCAGCTGTGGATGTTACTATCATTTGTGAGGGCCGCGAGCCCCAAGTGTTGCGAATGGAGGATGATTGGCCCTTGAGTATAATATGCCAGGAAATTACAATGTCAATGCAGGATCCACCTGTTAGCTTGTATTTTAAACTAGATGGTAGGAAAATTCGAAGCCGAGCTAAGGATATTGTTACCTGCGGAAAGTGTGTAGCTCCGCATATTTTAGAAATTGTAGAGTCTCCCTAAAAATCCCAACACCACAAGTTGTAATATCCAATACCTATAAATTTTTGGATTTTTTTTGTCAATAGAATATTGTAGCTTACAAACTTGCAATATTTAAAAATTATGATATTTATGTAAAATCATACACTTGTTATACACTTTTCATATCAACACATTTACATATACATGTAATTACAAAGATGTAAGTAAAGCCATAACTAAATATCGTATACAAACAACCCTTAATGGTTTAAAACTTAACGTTTTTAAGGTAGAACTAATTTAGTTCTTGTTTCATTATTTCATTTCACACTTTCTCTCTTCATCTCTTTGTATCCACCACATCCCTCCTACCTGCTACAATGGATGCTCACACACACTTTGATGAGTGGATCCACGAGACTATCTTTGCCAACTAGGGTGACGAGATATTCTAGGTTTTCTCTAAGAACTTCAACCTTGAAAGCGTGCTCTCATTGCTGGATCCCCCCCTTCACGTTTTGGAATACTTTGTGAGCACCATTGCTACATGCACATACTCCATCGAGGGATCCGACATGACTTGGGTGCCTATGGAATAGATCATGGTATTTCAGGCAAGAAAGAATCACCAAAAAGTGGTGAATAGGTGTTTGGCCCATGTGGATCCTTCGCATAGAGTATCCAATGTTCCCATGGGAAGTGCAGGAGGTACATCACTTTTGGATATCGTGGAGTGTTATTGCGCATTGGCAATTTACCACCTTGCATTGGATACACCCCTAGAGGAGGAGAGCGATGAAAATACAACTCCACAGGTTGTTTCTATCACATACATGGGAGAAGAACCAATTGAAGAGCTCATAAATGTTGAAGAGGAACATCGAGTGGTGGCAGATCAAGGGTTGGCTCTCATGGTGCCATCTTCTTCAGAACAGCCACAAGTTGACAGCCTCCTTGGCACCCATTGAAGTAGATGGTGTACAATACTTGCTTCTATCAAATGTACTGCAATACTTGGAAATGAAGGAAGAAGAGTTGTTTTCTATCCTAGTCAAGGATTCAATGGAAGATCTAATCGATTATGATTACATGGATGTGCATTCAACAATGGCAAAGATTGGAAGATATGATGGCACAAGCTTAGATACTGTGAGTGCAATCCTAACAGCACATGAGCATATTACCTCAGTTGAAGAAGATTACCTTGTGCCAGATGTTGAATTTGAAGCACTACAGCATGATTTGTTTGGACCAAGGTCCCAGCTTCCTACTAAGGAGTTTGTAGATCCCTTTGTCCAAAGAGATGCCTCTCTGACACACGAGGAAATGAAGATACAAGATGATTTGGAGAAGGTGAGATTTCTAACTACCATATATTTTTATGCAATGAAACTTCATGGTAGGGTGTGTCAGGTCCCCCTGGAGTCCACCGGTGAAATCTTGGCAAAAAATGATGCCTACTACCTTGTCCGAAGTCTTGCATCTAGGGCCACTTTCTAGCTTCGCCTTGGCAAAAAAATGATGCATGCAGCTGCCCTATCTAAAGTCTTGCGTCTGGAGCCACTTTTTGGCCAGAGGTGACCCCTGACGCAAGACTTTGGATAGGGCAGCTACATGCATCATTTTTTGCCAAGATTTCACCAGTGGACTCCAAGGGGACTTGACGCACCCTACCACATCAAGTTTCATCACTTTCTGATAACTCTAGGTTAGTCACTAAATATATTGTTTGATTTGACTTTGTCATTTAGAAAATACTGTATATAGATGAGTTTGCATCAAGGCAAGGAGGCGCTCGCATGCGGATCGATGCAAGGATTTAGCTCTAAAGGAGTATATCGGTAACCTTGTTGTAGATTTGGTGGTCTTCCATAAGAAGTGCTCACCAGGAGGGCAAGAAATAATCATGAAAATTTGAGCTTTGACCAAGTTTGGACCTTTTCGAGTGATACTTGTGACATCTAGCTTGGAGAAGGTGGTGCTAATCAAGCGGTCAAAGCTTCTTTACTTGTTTGACCAAACGCGTGGTGGAGCAATGTGTGCTTGCGACATTAGGCGACCTCGCTAAAGTGTCAGATTCGCTTCTCCTAGAGAAAGAGCTGAAGAGGGAGCGCATCATTTTTAAAGCAAAGAAGAAACTTATATTTTCATCGGAAGCTGGCCCCTCCTTTCCACCGATGAAAAAGCCAAGGAACAATTGAGAGTTCTTGTTGGCTATCGTCTTTTTGTATCTACCATCATTAACAGCCATCATATGTATTTTTCTTGATGAATATAGGATGCTTTACTTTGTCCCTACAAATAAACATTTATTAAATAAATTTTTTGTTTTTATAAGTGTGATGATAATGTGTAGTACGTGAATGACGCATTCGCATATGTTAACATAATTCAACATGTAGTACTTCACTTGTGATTGTGTAAGTGTGACGATAATGTGTGGTACATGAATGACGCAGCCGCATATATTAACATAATTCAATGCATAGTATTGCACTTGCAATTGTGCATAATATAGTAAACTATGGCGGAGTTCCCTTGCTGTGTCGAAGCTGAATGATAAAGTTCATGTCTTTATCTGTGATTGTGATAGACTTTGCATGGGTGGCCGCAAGCTTTGTATCATTGAACAAGTCAATAAGAAACCCCTCTGCAGTTGTTTGTAGGGCCTCCATGGCTGCAACAGTCCACCTTCTTACTGGTGAGCCATCCCTTTTAGCTCCAAGTCTTGCATGACTTCTCAAACAACTTTATGAAAAGAAATTTCGGGATGAGAAGCTTGTATCCGCGTTGGATTCTCCTTATCTCTCGAAGGAGGTGACAATGCTCCGTTTCCATCTCCTCTTCTTCTGTGGTGGTCCTTATGCTCTACGGGGAGCACTTGTTCCTGCACTAGGAGGAGGCTCAAACTTATGCTCTAGGTGGTGGGACTTCGCGTGATGTTTTCTCGGGGCCGAAATGGTGACATGCTTGCTTGGTGCATGCCATGCAAGCTCAAGGAGGGCAAGACGGAGAAGAGATAGAAGTTGGGGATGTGAAAATGGAGGAAGCAAAGAAATCAAGATGTGAAATTGAGAAGAAGAATGAACTTTTAATCCATTTAAATTCCAAAA
This sequence comes from Lygodium microphyllum, assembly GCF_053477565.2. Classification (NCBI taxonomy): domain Eukaryota; kingdom Viridiplantae; phylum Streptophyta; class Polypodiopsida; order Schizaeales; family Lygodiaceae; genus Lygodium; species Lygodium microphyllum. Next base: position 78,232,768 of record NC_141159.1, read on the forward strand.
CCGGATTAATGCAGCTTCATATGCACTCTCCATCATGTGATTATAAATACATAACCTTTTATTGGAATGCGATGAAACTTCACACGTGCACTCGTTAGGTGGCCAATAGCCCTATTTTTTTTAAAATGCCTACAGATCCCTGGTCCGAAGTCTGGATCCTCGGGATTTTTTTTTCAAAAGAATAATAATTTGGGCTCTTGGCCACTTAACGAGTGCGCGTGTGAAGTTTCATCGCATTCCGATAAAGTTTAGTATTTTAAAAATTATCCCACACCAAAATTATGAATGGATTGATAATTGAGAAATCAACATCGCGACTACTGGCCCTTAGAAACTCCGCACCACATAGACTATACAGAGGCATTAGGAGTAAAGTCTACAACAAGAAATGGCAATTTTTTACGTGTTATTCCTATAAAAATTGATAGTGCTAACAAAAACTATAAGTAAGAATTAAAAATACAGCAAAGATGCACAGTCAAAGTTGAGAGTGAAGGACAAGTGTAAAATTTTAATTCATATTTTAAGCGCACATACAATAGTTTTGCACTGGAACATAGTCATATATCCAATGCTCTCTTTTGTGAGAGTTTAGCTTCATCCGCTACTATAATCCTATACCACCAAGATAGCAATTGGATCATTGGATTGCTACCATTCACCCCTCCACCATGATCAGTTTTTCTTTGGTGCATGCACCACGTGCTATCCAATGTGAATTTTCCATCCCTTGTGTGGACCAAATTCCGATGCTTCTCTTTTCTACAAATTATGGCCCACGTGCCTCAAGGATACGCTACAAAGACACATATCACACATGAGTAAAACTATGCTGAATAGTTTATACAATTCATAAAATTTTAAAATATTAACTTAGTACGTACCATGTAATGTGTGATAGAGCTTTTGCCCCATGTTTTCGTAGAAGCTATGTACACCATTGATAAATTCTTGCTTATCTTCATTGTTAAAAACCATCTTGCGAAGTAAGGGAGACAATTTGTTAAGACTTATCCAAACCTTAGCTTTGGCCAATCTTGTTTTTCCTCCATTACTTCGATTAGGAACTACAAAATGTAACTTTTTTCGCCCATCGTAGTCCTACGGTCTACGAACCATGACATTCCCTTCCTCATTGATGGGTACTGAGAGAAACTTCCTAGCCTTTGCTCCTCAAAAGCAAGGCTTTTTTGGCAAGTTACCATATTTTCCTGATCTCTTCTCAACATTTTCAATCGTCACTAGATGCTTGTATAGCCCAATTTCTGATAGCACTCGCTCCATATTCTTACACGTTGCAATGGCTTCTTTTTCTAGTTGCATCCTGATGGGACATGAAATGGGTCAGCACTGGCTATGGCACTAGCCGGACCTCATGCTCATGACACACAAACACCCTCACGGCCTCGCGGACCAGGAGCGTCAATCTAATGCTGAAGGACAAACTGCCCTAAAGCTTAATTCCTGCATTTATAGTTTATAGTCCAACATTTTCCTTAAACTCCTTAGAGGGAGATCCCAAAGTACTTAGGCATAACGCCTCGTCACACACATATAAGAGGCACTCCACCGACTAATAGTCGGAGCCCCACTGTAGCTCTCCTACATAGCAGGGATTGGCCCTTTGATGCGCTGCTAAACATATAACACAAACGAGCACAAAATCCTCTCAAGGTACCAATATTTTACGTTCCAGGATGTACCATTCCTCACTACAATTTTCCCTTAGGACCCAACGACTAACCTATAGCTTAGGACATCCTCTCACGCTCATCGTTGGTCACAACCTAAGGAAGACAGGCGCCATACATCCATGAGGTTTTTCTGATACCTTTTAATTATTATGCTTAATGCAAATCATGTATGGCTATGTGCTTAGACAAAAGAAAGACCAGCATTGTGCATAGTGCATAAAGCATTCTTTCCATGAATTTTACTAGCGCGTGCTGAGTTGAAAGGAGGCACTGATCCATATGCTCATGCTACCATCCTCTTTATTTAAACCGTTTCCTATATGCCAAGTGCAATGCATAAATCAAATCTTTTCTTTATCTTTCTGTGTTTCAGCCCCTCTTCATCTAACTCTTAGTATTTTGCATCATTGATCGATTCGATAGGGTTTCTATGCATTTTTCCCTTTTAAAAGAACAATAAATACACACAAAACATAGAAATGGGGACAAACCGAGGCCAACCTCATGCTTTGCCATCGTTATAAATTGCACAAACATAGGTATAATTTTCCCTAATTTTTCTCAGTCCGTTTTCTATTTTTTCCTATTTTTAAATCTATTTTTTTCCATTTTTTGGTATTTTTCCCTATTTTTTCAAATAAATAATGACTGAAAATGAAAGTTGATTGTGGGCTATGGCCCTTAGGTTCATTGACAAAAGAAAACTTAAATTTAGTTGGTGTGACATATCATATTTCTCATTTATATAGCAAAAAACCCAATTTTACCCTTAAAACGCGTGTTTTACGGGTTTTAACACTAATTCCAGCCATGTAGCCTTATATTTTCTGATTTTCAGGTTGCAAACAGTTGAAACTCATGGCAAACAATATCATAATAAACTTTCCTTCCATATGAACAAAGTTTTATAAACCAAATAGCATAAAAAGATCATTTTTCTTTGTAAAAATAGCATTACCGCTTATTTTCAAGTCTTGGTTTCTTGGTCTGATTACGGAACTGATTTCCAGCATGCATTTAATGCTCAGCATCTTTAAGAATAGGACTCTTCATGTCTTCATCCATCCGGAAGCAATCCGATCTCATCCGGACAAGCTTTCCTTCACCATTCTTCATTGTCTTCATCCACACAAGAACAGCCCTTTAAGGGAAAGAGAGGAAGGAGAGAGAGAGACTAGAATTGACTCTCTTCATTTAGGCCACCATTGTACGTGCGAGGACAGGCGATAAGACCAGCCAAAAGAGGGAAGATTAGCCCCATGATCGATTGTAAAGGTTACTCACAGCCTGCCATCTCCATCTCCATCATGAGAGGGCGCAAAAATGGGGTGTGAAGAGAGCGCATTCATCCCTCATTCTCTCTCCACATTTTTTCATCTTGTATGCTTAAAATTTTGAAGGGGGGGTGCAAACTCAAAAGGCATGCCCAATTTTGGCCTCCCAAGTGTCCACCGTTTGATATCTTGACCATTTTGTGGCCATTTCCCTGTCCGGGCTCCAAATCGAGCTCTGAAAAATCCTGGACGTCTAGCTCGACATCCTGCACTGACTGGAAACTCCTAAAAACCCACACGGTAGTCTGAAAAATTATAAAAAATCCACAAGTGTCGCTCGGGCGCCTTTTAAGAGTTGTATTTCACTTGGTGCTTAAAATCGTCCAAGCTGGAGCCGCCGCCTTCGACGTTGAATATTTTTCCCTTGATATTCGTAATTTTTAACTATTTTTAAGCACTTATTGGCATCAAAACTCCGCTCTTATTGGCGACCACGGGATAGGGCAACTCAGCCCGTCGAATCCCACAACAGATCTGCACAAAACAATCAAAGGAAGTGTCAAGTTGATACAAAATAGATACATATTAAAACACATCACAATGCTCACCCTATCCCCTGACAAAACCAAGGCATGACATCCACAAGGAGTAGGCCTAGCATAATTTGATAGAAAGTCCAAATCTAGTCACTAACCAACTGCTCCAACACGGCCAAACTAAAAAGAACTATCAAAGAGGTTACCCTAAGTGGTGGTCTGAACTACCTACCTAACTAAGGACAACACAACTAGAAACTCCTACTAGGCAAGGACTCCTATAGCCTGATCACGAAGTATTTTCTTTAACACATTGTTTCTTTTAGGGTTTTATTTCCATACTCGGGCATGTAAAAAGAAGGGAGCTAGGCGTAGTGACCCAAGGAAAATAGGGCATCGGTCTCAGGTCCTGTCTCGGTACCCAAGAACCTACCAAGCCCTCGCAAGGCGACACTTAATCCTTTTCTGACACTCACTTTTATTTTCGCTCCAATCTTCCTTACTTTCTTCTTTTCTAGCAAGACGCCACCCCTAGGAAGACAAGGCATCGGCTCGGGGTCTGACTGGTCCTTAGGAACCTACCAGGCCTTCGCTAGGCGATGATCAACTACTCATAAATTTTTCTTTCTTTTCGATTTTTTTATAGGGGTTAGAATCCCTTTTTACACACCTTTGTATATATTTATCTTCTTTTAAGATATTCATGATTTCTTTCTCTATCATCATTTTCCTTGTGGCAGGCTTCTCTAACTGCCTCACATACTAACAAGAACTCCTAGAACAACTGCCTAGCACGCTAGCAGAACAGGGTCACTAGAACTTCCTTCTAAAACAGGTCTTTCGATGCCTGGCAATGTCCTTACAAGAGGCAACAACTACTTAGACCTCCCTCAAACATATCCAACCTAACCCTCGGACTTCATGCCTTGGATGCCAGTCCCCAACAAGAAAGAAAAATCCCCCAACAAGTAGACAGATACATACAACATGAAAACATATTACTCGTAAAGGAGAGATATCACCTGGATAGGGCCATGAGAAGAGTCCACGCAACAAAAGGCTCCTTCCAAGCTCTTCTTCCGAACCTGTCTAGCACAGAACTAAAACAAGAAACCATTAACGGCACCTGTACTAAACAGACAACTGGCCCTCTTGGCCTAACGAAATCTGGACATAATATCCAAAGCATCTAGCCTTCCTAGCTTAAAACTAGATAGGTCATTTTAATCCACGTAATACTGACGTCCTTGGCATATATATCACCCCCTATCAGACTACCCAGGGTGCCAAAGATAGCATATCATAGGTCGACTAACCCCATGCTACTCATGCAAGTTAACTAAAAGCTTGATCTTGTATTTTTTTATCTTAGGTTTTTTTTTTTTTTGTAGAGCTACAAGTCCAAGCCTTTCCACAAATAACTCATCAATAAGGCCAATCCCTTCTTGGGCACTATGAGCTAAATGAACAGCCTCAGTGGGCTCACATGTCCCACATTTATTGTCATCCGAATAAACTGGTCGTTCAAGCGACTGAGTGGCTCATTTGGCAGAAATAATCATAGCTTTATACTCATTTTAACCTCCCCTATTTGGGTTTTCACATAGACCAGTGCTGCGACCCAAACTAGGTAGAGCTTCAGCCTAGGCACATCACATGGGTGTATCCCAAGGCAGTGTATATTGTCAGATGTATATCCAGTCTTATCCTCTTGGGGGTTCAACAGAATATATCCAGATGGGATCCTTGGCCTTGCATCCGAAACTCCTGCCATACTTTTGGAGATTTTGGGTTTCCAAACCCATCTCACATTTCCCTTAATATTCTTGCATTCCCTCAATTTGCTGCACTGGTCTAACAAAGTCAATGCAAACTTATCCCTATGGCCAAATGGCCTCACATCCTTATGACCTTTGTGAAGCACAGGTGGACTTTTAGCATTTTTCATCCTCTTTACAAAAGATGCCTTTACTTGTTTACGTCCACACTGCAAAAGTTTCCCCATAAGAACCATGCTTTCACTGGAGGAAACAACATCCACCCGGAAGCATGATTCCAACACCAAAGGTCTCGCAAGAGCCTTACTAGCAACAAAATTAGAACCACACACAGAATGCTTATCAACACTCATGGGCCCATTGGTTCTATCCATGTTGCCATCACAACTACCTCTCGTGGAAGTGTTAGAAGCCCTTATGGGACTTACACGGCTTGAAACCTTTTCATTGATAGGCATGTCATTACTATGCATAGGATGGCCATTTTCTGCTTTGATATTTTGGCCACCAAGGTTCCCCTCATAGGCTGCCTTGGTATCACCAAGTGAGTTGTCTTCTTGCAGAAATGGTTGGAAGCTAGGATGCACTTGTACTGAGTGGGGAAAACTCCAAAAGTTTTCCCAACATCTCTGAATATGACCCTCATAATCAATGGCATGCATTTTTGCTTCCTTTAATGACTTAGGATTCCGCAGTCCCACTTGGATTTGCGTATTAATCTCTAAGCCATTGAGAAAGAGCTCACATAGCACATCATCTGGTAATGCACTGGCTCTTCTTGGCCAAAGCCTAAGAGTACTATCAAAGGCTCTAGCATACTCTTTAACAGAAAGATAAGACTCCTATCTAAACTGCATAAGCTGCCCTAAGACCTGAATCATAGGGAGCTACTTTTCATACTCATCTAGAAATCTATCACAAGACTCCTCAAATGATTTGATCGACCCTCTTGGGAGGCTCCAATACCATTTCCTTGCCTCTCCCTTCAGGGTACTTGGGAATACAAGCATCCGATGAATATCGTCGAACCCACTCGCAATGCAAGTTAGGTCATACTCTCTTAAATGAATCATCGGATCCTCATTTGGCAACCCATAAAACACTGGGAGATCCCTATAAAGAGGAGAACATTTAGTCCTCTCCTTTGGGATCAACACCGGGTCATTAAAATCTTCATATTCATCATGATCTGGGTCGAGCCTCTTAGGATCTTTAACCTCTTCCATCCCCACCCTTTCCGATGTGGGGAGGTTAATATCCTCATTGACATCCCTTTTTGCCAACTCACTGAGTGGTCTAGGGAGTCCTATAAGTTTCAACATGTCCTTTTGATCCCCTCTTAGAGGGTCTTCCATACCTTTCCCTTTAAAAGGAAAGTCCATAACTGGTTTATGTAAGAGCTTTTGGTCCTTATCTAAAGAAGATTTATCATTACCACTTCTTAAAACTTGGGAAGCGTGCCTTTTAAGCAACGGTTTTCCCTTGACAGCTAGGGCTTCTAACATCCTTCTGATGCCTACTATGTCATCATGGTGGTCCATTACACGGGATGTTTCAACCACAAGCATATTCCATCGTATATCAGTACTTTCCCATGGCATCATGGCTTTAGCATGATAACTTATTGATGCCATAACTACCCTAGTTTCCAACATGCTTGTTTCATGCCCTCTAGGTTGATGGATGGTTAAACATGATTTCTCTTCGGTAGAGACCACACTAAGGTAGACCTCGGCCTATGCCATCGTATTAGAGGATGGGGTAACCACTAATGGTCTACTCTTTTCATCACATAAATTATCTTCTGCAAAGGACTCATGCTCTACATAAGTAACTAAGTCCATTAGTAAGTTTTGTATGGGGAAAGCCAAGTTTTTTCATCCTTGAACAAACTCCATTTTGTGGATAATTTAGGGTCCCTTGAAACCCTAGATTCAAACACCGCCACTTATAGGCAGCTCCTGGCAGATGCACCACTAATGGGACCTGAAATGGGCCGGCAATCGCTATGGCACTAGCCGGACCTCATGCTCATGACACACAAACACCCTCACGGCCTCGCGGACCAGGAGCGTCAATCTAATGCTGAAGGACAAACTGCCCTAAAGCTTAATTCCTGGGTTTATAGTTTATAGTCCAACATTTCCCTTAAACTCCTCAAAGGGAGATCCCAAAGTACTTAGGCATAATGCCTCATCACACACATATAGGAGGCACTCCACTGACTAATAGTCGGAGCCCCACTGTAGCTCTCCTACATCGCAGGGATTGGCCCTTTGATGTGCTACTAAACATATAACACAAATGAGGACAAACTCCTCTCAAGGTACCAATATTTTACGTTCCAGGATATACCATTCCTCACTACAAATTTCCCTTAGGACCCAACGACTAACCTATAGCTTAGGATATCCTCTCACGCTCATCGTTGGTCACAATCTAAGGAAGACATGTGCCATGCATCCAGGAGGTTTTTCTGATACCTTTTAATTATTATGCTTAATGCAAATCATGTATGGCTATGTGCTCAGATAAAAGAAAGACTAGCATCGTGTATAGTGCATAAATCATTCTTTCCATGAATTTTAGTAGCGCGTACTGCATTGAAAGGAGGCACCGAGCCATATGCTCATGCTACCATCCTCTTTATTTAAACCATTTTCTATATGCCAAGTGTAATGCATAAATCAAATCTTTTCTTTTTCTTTCAGTGTTTCATTCCCTCTTCATCTAACTCTTAGTATTTTGCATCATTGATCGGTTAGATAGGGTTTCTATGCATTTTTTCCTTTTAAAAGAAAAATAAATACACACAAAACATAGAAACATGGACAAACTGAGGCCAACCTCATGCTTTTCCATCGTTATACATTGCACAAATATAGGTATAATTTTTCCTAATTTTCCTAAGCCCGTTTCCTATTTTTCCCTATTTTTAAACCCACTTTTTTCCATTTTTGGATATTTTTCCTATTTTTTAAATAAATAATGATTGAAAATGAAAGTTGATTGTGGGCTATAGCCCTTAGGTTCATTTATAGAAAAAAACTCAGATTTAGTTGGTGCGACATATCATATTTCTCATTTATATAGCAAAAAATCCAATTTTACCCTTAAAACGCGTGTTTTACGGGTTTTAACACTAATTCTAGCCATGTAGCCTTATATTTTCTGATTTTCAGTTTGCAAACAGTTGAAACTCATGGAAACAATAGTACTTTCCTTCCACCCTCTCAATCAAGCAATATAGGCATAGATTCTTTGTATTTGCACCATTGAAGAGTCCACACATGCATTTTAAAGTTTTCAAGTCTCTTGCAAGATGCCATTCAACCAAGTATTGACCATACCCTTTAACCGAGAGCATCTCACCATGTTCCTGATGATCAATGATTCTTGGAATGCTTGTGTGCATAAAGAATAGCTGCAATGCCTCAAATGTTTCCTTAGAAACTTCAAATGCAGTGAGCCACCACACATGGCACTTAGATTGAACACTAAAGTTCCCTGGGTTGTTCTTGTCGAATTGTAAAGCTCTATTAATTAGAGTTACACTAACTCTTTCAAGATTTACTCCTTTGACAATCTCACTTTCATCTAATTTTATAACAAATTGCAATTTACCATTACATTCCTCAATAGACATATTGTAGTACATTACCATTATTGACTGTACCTTGTTCAAATCTAAATAGTAATTGGTGAGTTCAGTGAACTTCACCTCATATGCATTTTTGGTCCCAATCTTTAGTGTTTTCACACATTGAACATGCATGGGATCTCCGAGTAACTCCAAAACCTTTGTATTAAGTTTCCGTTGGACCTCTATTAACTTTGAAGGTTGAGGAAGAGGCACGATTCTATTTCTCTTCAGCACACGACCAAACCCAACCTTCACACCTTTGAATATCTTTGAGTAAGTTGTTGTGCTAATGTCAGTCTTGTCACAAATAGATTGTGCATCCATAGTTGATAACTCATTTGACACATCTTTTAATGTGCACTCAATTACCTTTTCCTTCACAACCTTAAACTTACGATTGCTCAAAGTGTTTTCCAATGTACTTGTCTTCAGCAATCTACTAATACACGATCCAACCTCATCCTCACCTAGGTTCTCTTTCTGAGCTACCTTATATGCTTTGATACGTCGCTTCCACTGGCCACTATTCACAATTAATTGATTGATTGGCTTCTTCTTTCGTTTGCACTCCTATGTTAGCTTGTTGTTGATCTTTCCCAAGTCGTCCAATTGTGCCTTTGTCTCCTCATATGAGATACCAATGTCATGGATAGTGTCCTATATTGAAATAATTTGATTGTTTTGTTGAATTGCAGTGTCATTCAGTTGTACCACTTATCCTATGAGTTGTTGTGTATGAAGTTGATGTGCAGCGATCACATCATGGCAAATTTTTATGGTTGCATAGCAAGTTATAAATACTTTGAATGCTTGATCATTGAGCCGCCTATAACCAAGTAACCCATTTTCACCCTCACACACATACTTCAACAAATTTTTGATTCCTGAGAAAGTTGGAGGTCTATTGTTTAAGGGGTCAATTGGGTAGATTCCCCCATCAACCCACAAATCCACATGTTTCAATCCCATTTGCTTGTAACTTTGCAAAACTCGAGGGTTGACACTGGTATGTTGAGTTCTTTTGAATAATGGGGCATATTCAATCTCTACCTTAACATGCAGCTCCTTCTTTCCTGTATTCATTTTACTATTAATAGAAATGGAGAGCCTACTTGGTTGTCACAAGAGGTAGAGTGGAGATGCATAGAGAGGCACACAAAGGTGCCAAGGGAAAGGAGGGTATACATAATTTACTTTGTTAATGAAGGTTGCATAAACACAGAGGAGAGGTCACAATAGAGCCATGAGAGAGTATAGATATGGGGGGGAATAGCTCAGAGGGTAGGGATATCCAAGACTTTTCGTATTTTAGATATTTCTATTTTTCCTCCAAAAATATCTCCAAAAAACGTAAAATTTGACCAGTTGGTTTGTTTTTTTACCAAAATCTAGGATATTAAAAATCCCCAAAATATCCTAAAAGAAACTTTCGAAATTTTATTTTTCTTATTCTTGATTAAAAAATCAATTACCTCGTATCTACTAATCATTTTGCATTGAAAATGAAGCACCACACTCCCGTAACTAACTCCTTTTTTAATATAAAATTTGGTTGAAAAAGACTTCTTGAATGAGGAGAGAGAATGAATCTGAGTATATCTTTGTAGATAATATAAGAAAGGCAAAATGAGATTGCAAAAGTGGAGAGAGAGGAGGATTATTTTACTATTCTTCTCTCCTCTTTTCCTTGTTTTAAGGAGGAGAGAGGGGGGGCTAAAAGGCCCATTTGTGAGTTCATTTTTTTCCTAATGAAGTCTTCCACATAGGTACCAAAAAGATGTGACATACTATCAAAAACAAGACAAATTTTTTTAATAGAGCAATAGTTGCATTTCAAGTTATTAAAATAGTACAAAAGATGATCATAACAAGCTTTGAACTAGTACGTGACTTAATTTCCTTGCTAAGCTAAGATGAAAGAGTAGAGCATCTAGACTTCTAAAAGAAAAAACTCCGTGTATGTGGGTGAGTATGCAATGCAACTTATTACATGCCCATGAGGAAACTAACACTCCTCACTCCTTCGAAAAAGTACATAGGGTGACATAAGCTATTTGGCTGGATGCACAATACACTCTCTTTGTTAGAGATAAATGCTCCTTTAAACTTAGACTATTTATAAACCACTTCGCATTTTTCAACCCAAGGATTACATACAATTAGTAGTATCATTCTCTCAAAGCACCAAGCTAGAGTCTGATTGCAATCCATAAGACACAAGAGGCACAAACTCAATACCACAAGTATATAAACAATTTGCCGACTAAAATTAGGAAGCTTCCAATGTTGCAAACTCTTCTCTCAATCAACAAGTGGGGCCTTCAACCCCATCAACCATGAACTCTCAAACCTTGTCTCCTTTCTATGCACAAACCTTCAAGCTTGATGAAGAACGGTACTATGTGTTTGAGTAGATGGAAGTGATATCTTCTCTTCTTGAATCTCCCTTGCCTTTTCTTCTTATGAGTGGATAACACCCTTGTTCCTTCTGAGTACTCACCCTCTACACTATCTTCTCACCTCTCAAAATTTAGTGCCATCCCATCTCCAATATAATCTCTCTACTCAAAGGAAACACCTATGTGCTCTATTTGCTTCCCTTTCTTCCTTCTATGGCACATGAGTATTGTGGTCTTCTCACATGCCCTCAAAACACAGCATTGTGCCATATTATATAAGATTTCATAGCCTCTTCTTGCCTTTCTTAGCTTTTTGCTTGCCTAAACTAGGATATTATGATCATGGGGAACTAGTCTTCTCATCATTTTTCCCCTCCTCCAACCACATGATGCAAATCCATGGCCTCCAAAATCAACACTGTCACTCCCAAAAGTAGTTCAATATGTTCATCTCACTATGCTTTCCTCCTAGTTGCTAGTTTTTTTTGTCAAAAGTGTGATTTTTTAGTTTTAAAAATATCATATCGTATCTTCTTTATATAGCCCCCCATAAGCCTTGCTCACATGCCTAGGATTTCACTCATGCATGTTGCCAATTTGTCTTGACTTAGGAGCATCTTATTGCAGATAGAAAGAGATTGAGATAATACCTTCATAGTGTACATGGACTTGTTGATTTTTCATAACTTTGGAAAACTAATAGCTAGTATTCCTTCCATATGTGGCTGGATATGCAAGGTATTATTGTGGATTATGAGTTTAGTTTTTTTTCTATAGAGAAAACCTCACAATGCATCCATGACAATGCCTTTTTAGAGCCTTCTACATAGCTAGCCAAGGCTTGACAATCCTTGGATATTGCCAAGAATATTTATTCAAGAGGTCCATTATTGGAATACTTATTATGTGGAGTGAGTGAATTGCACACTACAAGATATAGACCTTATACTAACGTTTAAAGCGACGAAAATACAAACAATAAAATTTGACCCCATCGTCGCAAAAAGCGTCGTTATTGACGACGCCATAGAAACGTTGCTATTGGCGTCGCTATATGCGTCACATTTGTGGTATATGCGTTGCATTTGCAACGCATATATTGCGATGCATATAGCGACGTATATAGCGACACCAATAGCGACTCAACCAGTAAATTTGCGATGCACATAGCGACGCGAGCACTAAATTTGCAACGCAAATAGCGACGGTAACAGGGAAAAAAAACATTTGTGCTGTATGAGAGCCATACAAAATAGTTTCTGCACTACTGTATACAAAGCACTTGCAAAAAAAAAGAATGTATACTGAAATCATAAAATTGATACATGAAATAAATACATGATCGCATAAAAAGCGATTGGTACAATCATGACAGGATATTAGTAATACATAGAAAATGTCTACATAGATCAGGCGACTAAAAAATAAAGGTGTGTGAGCTCCAAGGATCCAAGGGCGAGCTACAAATCCCCGTCCCCCGAAAGCTCATCCCGCCGCAAAGGAGCATCGAATGGATTCTGCAGAAAAAGAAACAACACATCAATCCATCATACAATAATGCATTCAAATATCTCATGGTAACTACAGACAAGAAAGATGAGTGACTTACAGGGCCGCCGCGTCTATACAATCGGTCGATCAATGCATTGAGACTGTGCCTCTCTGCATATCAAGTCTCAAGGCCTTGCGGATCGCGATTTGTAATGGAGTGCTGCAAAGAAAACAAAATGCTAACTGTTAGAAAGATGATTGTCAGTACAAAGAATATTTCAAAAAAACAAACAAGCAAACCAAAAGAGAAACTTACAAAGTCCTCCAAATATGTCCTGTGGCCGCTACTCCCAAGATGATGGACCACTCTGGCCTCGAGTCGTGCCCTCGCCGCCTTGCGTTGCTGACTCCAACGTCCTAGAGAATCTGTAGCCTCCTCCCTCAGTCGGCGCCAGTTGTCTGCATCTAACCACTCGGGCTTTGCAGCCCCACTCTTGATTGCCTTGCATGTGTCGGATTGTCTATGTGACATGTATGCACACATGCAATCCATCATCCAACCCGTAGAGAATCTATCTGCTGCGACTCGCACTGGAAACTCCTCGTACAAGGATGCTACTATGTAGTCCTGGCTTTTCTCCGGTATGTCCTTCCAATGATCCAGGACGTTGTGCCGAAAAACTTGTTGGCACAACTCTCTCATGCAAGCCATCACCCTCCTCCCCTCATCATTCATGATGATGGCTCCTGACCTACTATCAACCAGATATCCATAATCCCTAGGAGTCTGCCTAAGATGGGTCCTCTCCCATCCCCGTCCACGCTCCTGGGCATATCCAGGAGACCCCTCTACATCCGGTGTATCGACGGGGGTAACCAAAAGGGGTGCCACCAAAAGGGGTGCGACCAAAAGGGGTGCCACCTCTGCTGACAGCTGCGCAAAAGCTGAAGTAACTGGAGTAGACGTCCCCACAGGTGTGACAAATCCTGGAGGTGACGCAGCTCTAGCTGAACGACGAGACGGAGACACCACATTCGTGTCTCCATAGCATCATTCCCCTAATCCCGATGCAGTCTCTCCCTCTGGCCCAAGTCGTGAGCGTCGAGATCGTCTGCTCGAAGCTCAAGCATTTGATCGCGCTGAAGCAGATCTAGTAGAGCGCCGTAACGAAGAATGAGATAGCTCCTAGTCTGCCATCTCTTTGAATCTCGCGAGCTGGTCTAAAGACATGCGTGCGAAGATGTCCTGAAACTCCTCATCGCTCATCCCTCGACTCATCCTGAAAATGGCACCTGCACAGATAAAAAATGGTGTTAGAATAATCAATTTAAATTATACAAAGCACAGTAATATAAATCATTTTTAAAAAATCCCTCTTAAAATGCATATCTTATGTATCTTTATAAGAGATATAAACAACGAATTTATTAAGTGGATGCTCCAAGAATGAAGTATCCTATGGTCCCATGTTAATCTCCTGACACAACTGTGCATACACTGGAAGGTCGATAGACATGTCACCACAAAAGAATGAGTCTGCCTCGTTCTCAAAAAATTCTTAGACTCTTGTATTTCCATCATTGTTAGCCGATGCGGGCTCCAAGCTTGCGGCGGCCTCCACCCCTTGTAATATCGACCCCTCTATTTGCATATTATCTTCATCTATGCCCGGAACATCGCTTTGATCATATACTCTCGCACTTCGGGGAGTTGAAGGTATAACATACCACCATCGAGGTTGTCGGGGGTTTGGATAGAAGATTACCTGTTCACAAACACGTACAAAGCGAGTTCAAACCATTGTGACATAAACCATGTCATATTACAATTAGCAAGCAAATGATTCTATGCGCCTGTTCACAATGGGCCGGCAATACAAAGGTGTCGCGCAAATCTGTCCATTTTTTTTCGGAATCTATTTCGAGAAATCCAGATGGACCTCGTCGAACTCTTGCTCCAGCTCCTCCAAGTACCACTTTGAACCACTGCACAACATCGAATAGTATCATGGAGAAGCTACAGTAATCCATCGTAATAATACTTTGCAAGTTCCCAAAATACTCCATCTCATTCACAACCGTGTTCGGATTTGTTGCTGGTCGCCGGCTCTCTTGCTCAAACCTTGCCATGACACCATAGTCCATTGTGGAGCGCATTTTGTGAATACGCTCCATGCGAAAATGCCGTCCGCGCGACCAGCTATACTATATATTTTGTACTGTACATTGAAACACTCAAATTAGATGTCGCATATAAAATTTAGATATGACATATTCTAAAACCCTCATCACCTTTGGACTACATCCCCTCCAGAATTCCAACTCCTCCATTGAGACCTCTGTCCCTTTGCTGGATGCTACGGTCAAGGCTCCATGCAACCATCGTGTTGACATAAACCGCGGCATCTCCTCCATGCCTTCGGGATATCGAATCGGTCGATGACGCGTACTACGTCGGAATTCAGCTCGCGCTTCCTCTCAATCTTGCCTTGCAATCTGGTACTTGGCGAGCCACGTCTCCATGGAGGCATGGTGCAACATACAAAAGCGATTCACCTTCTCTTCCATTGAGGCATCCATTCTTTTTTCTACCCCATTTCCAACCACCACATCTCCAGTCAATCTATCATCATCCTTTAGCGTCCATAGCATTTCATTGTATGGTTCCACCGTTGGTAGCCATTGTGAGATATGCACTAACGCCTCTGACACCAACCAACCTTCGGCCATGCTACCTACTGGCCAAGCTCGTTGTCGCACAAAGCCTTTTAGGGTTTTCATGAAGCGCTCCAGGAAGAACATCCATCGCGTATGGACAGGTCCTAGGAATTTATCAATGTGCTCTTTTTTTGTCCTAGGATCGCGTATTAAAACTAATGCCATCTATGAAATTTATCAACTATAGTAATAAAATTTGTTTCAATCAATTCTACTCATAGTCATAAGACCTGAGAGAAAATATCCTATGCTCAATTTAAGGGATTCTTCTTCTATAACAATACTTTTAGGTTCATTTTGATGAAGTACCGTAATGACCATTAGCTAGGGTATCATTTTCTTTTAGTCCTTCCATTGACTAGTTGGCATGATTTCTAATTTGTTATGCCTATAAAGTTAATACAAAAACAATGAATTATCCATATCACAATTAGATCCCCTACTTGGACATTATGAAGGACATGACCAATTTTAAGCCATCTTAAAGAGTCACCAATGTACATGGCCCATGGCAAAGCACATTGCATACCATTATCGATAAGTCTATTATCGTGCATCTTAAATCTCCTAATTAGACTTTATAAAGTGTATGACTAATTTTTAGTTCTCTTAAGGAGTCGATGTAATGGTACCCATAAAAAAAGCAAAGTGGATACCATTACCATAATCATGGATATGCTATCATTCCAATATATGTTATATTTCTCTTTCTCTCCCTCTCTCTCCCTCTCCCTCCCTCTCTCTTTCTCTTGCATTTCCTCTCCCTCTCACAATATATCTTAACACTCTCCAAAAGCAAAAGGGAGAGGGAGAGAGAGAATGCACTCTCCCTCCCTCTCCCTCTCCCTCTCTTTCTCTTTCTCTCCCTCTCTCATTTCCTCCCTCTCCCTCTCCCTCTCCCTCTCTTTCTCTCCTTCTCTGTCATTTCCTCTCCTAAACAAGCAAAAAAGAAAGTGATTTAAACCTTTAATAAGCAGAAGGGAGAGGGAGAGAGAGAATGACCTCTCCCTCCCTCTCCCTCTCCCTCTCCCTCTCCTTCTCTTTCTCTCCCTCTCTCATTTCCTCCCCCTCCCTCTCCCTCTCCCTCTCATTCTCTCCCTCTCTTTCTCTCTTTCTCTCTCATTTCCTCTCCTAAACAAGCAAAAAATAAAGTGATTTAAACATTAAACAAGCAAAAGGGAGAGGGAGAGAGAGAATGCACTCTCCCTCCCTCTCCCTCTCCCTCACCCTCTCTTTCTCTTTATCTCCCTCTCCCTCTCTTTCTCTCTTTCTCTCACATTTCTAAACAAGCAAAAAAGAAAGTAATTTAAACCTTAAACAAGCAAAAGGGAGAGGGAGAGAGAGAATGCACTCTCCCTCCCTCTCCCTCTCCCTCTCTTTCTCTCTCATTTCCTCTCCTAAACAAGCAAAAGAGAAAGTGATTTAAACCTTAAACAAGCAAAAGAAAGAGAGAGAGAGACTCACCGATGAGATATAGCGAGTGTGGGGCGGCTCCTCTTTGTGATGAAGGCTCCTCCTCTCCTTTGGGAACAACCGCCGCGGCGGCGGCGGCGACGGCAAGTCTTCTTCCTCTCCTTCTCTCACGACGGTTGCTCTCTCCCTCGCTCTCTCTCTCAAAACACACAATGTGCAAACGCAAAATGAAACCGCGCTCAGTTTCCGCACGCTTTTTTTCCCTGTGGAGTGTAACGTGTCCACTAGTATCATCCAGGACATGTCTTAGCAGTCCATCGAAAAGGATGTCTAGAAAGCTCAGCTCGGCACTCCCATGGAATGATATGGGACTTGCGATCTAGGTCTTCCCGCCTCTGCCACGTAGTGGAAGTATCCTGGCCATTCCCATGTAGGATCGATCGGAATTAGGGTTTTCTTAATTGGTCATAACCTAACAGCAACTAGCGTCGGACCCAAGCGAACTACTTTACGCAGAAACGCCAGGTCCGAAGCGGATTCACGCTGCACTTGGTTCAAGAAGAATGGGAAACGAGAGGGATGCAAAGCTCAACCTCTCTGCCATAAGGCATAGTCCCATTCCGTTCCCCTAAAACAACGTAAATCGGTTAAGACATAACTCTAGGTCTTTGCTTTCATTATTTGTTTTCTTTGACGATCATCCCGCTGTTCTTTGAGAAAAGTTCCCGGCTAACCGGGACCACCCAACCACAGGACGGACCTATGGCCCATCCTCCGCACTTTCCTCGATTTGTTTTAGTTATGTAATTATCTAACACATTAATTTGACATGCAACAACCAGCTACTTTAATTAATCCGTTAAACACTGGTTCCTTCACATAATCTTATCACCTGACATAGAAAAACAATATCAAACAAGTTCTTTATTAAAATATCATCATTTTTATCTTTGAAATACAAGGAGTTCCGCCCGTAGGCTTGTCCATAATGTGCCCGAAGGCTATCCAGTAATCCACAGTGATCACTATTCCAAGCTTCTGCTTGCGTCGACTAGTATGCGGACCTCGAGATCCAATCCCGAGTCACATTAGCCTCTTGTGCAGGACCCGAAAGGCAAGGGATTTACGGCCAGAGCCCCTCCTGGCACCCAAGCGTCCTCCTGCTCCAAGTAGAGCTCAACGAAGAGACCTCTCGCGGTGGGTTCGGTCCACGTTCCTGGCGCGGTCAACAACCCCCTTGATTAGGGTCAGGCAGGCAGTCGGGGGTAACTGAAACTGCCTCTCCCTTCAGGCCTTCAACCTGAAGTATAGGTATTCATTTAATTTGTAATTCATAATTCAAACAGTGCTCTAAAATCTCTAGCAAGCACAAACATTTCCATTAATCGACCGTGTTGTTTGGCAAACTGCTAAGGAATTATTCTTTCCTTTTGAGTGCATCAGCACTCATTCCAAGGTGTCTTGCAACTTAGCGAGATCCTTTATATTCCGGGTTAGGGCGTACCTTATTAACCCAACTTAGTCAACCCTAAAGTTTATTAGATACTTTAGTTTCCGGTTTATAACTTTCCTTATTTAGAAGGATATCTAAGAATACGTCCTTTTGCAAGATAACTTGCGTAAGGATCTGCCATCCTTGTTGAGGGTATTTACTTTTTCTCCTTGTGAATAAATCACAAGACTAAATGACTTCGTACTTGCTGCGCAAGTCCTGCGATGAAATAATCCGTTTTAGATTCTTTAAGCTGACATATGTCGGACCTAGGGTCTCTTTTTAAGAACCTTAGGGACAACCCTAGTTCTTTTACCTTTACGAAATTAATTGACCCTACAATCAGGGAAGGTAGTCAAGTGCTTAAGGTGTAAACGTTTCTTTGGTCTTTAAATCATTCCCAAGGCATATTTTGCAGCATGGTATTTCTAAATTTAGATTGATTTGGTTATCTTTTGGAAGGAAATATTGATCACCTCAGCACGATTTGTTATCCTTGTGACAATTGATTTTTCAGTCCCAAACTTTATTGCTTTGTGGTAGGTAAATTCAATTTAATCTTCCTTTTTCCTTGCAAATGAAACTTATGCCAATTAACATTCTTTTCCTTGCCAAGATATGCAATTAGCAATGATAATTTCCTAGTAATTTGAGCAACTTAAAAAAAACCTTTCATGAATTTCATCATGACTTGTTGCAAAAAGAATAGGGTTAATGGTGCAAGATGCAGCTTTTATACCTTCAGGAATTTAATTGAAATATACTACTATAGTAAGTAGATAATCTTGTTCGTAATTCGTTATAAATGCATGATGCTATTCGAAAGAAACTACGTTCTATACATTATCATTTGTTCAATTAAACTGAACTCCTTCATTGTAAATAACTTAGAAAAATATCTCCTATCCTTAACAATTTATCTTTACATGATTTGACTTAAAGCCCGATATAAAACCAAGAAGGAAAAACCTGGTTTTGGGGTGAGATATCCACATGTATACCGGGAGATGACCCTCCCGCAGCTACTCCTTGAACTTTCTTAGGCGGCATCGCAGTTCGAACGTAAAGGCAGCTTTTACTCTTTCTTTCAGATTTCCACCGTCTCTCTCTCGAGGCAAGAAGTCGTTCAAAAAGTTGACCATGAGAAGGGATAATAAGACCTCTAAAATCTTAGCTTCTTTGAAGAGGGAAAGGGTTTACAAAGCTTAAGAGAAAAAGGGTCTATAGGATATAATCACGGTGGAAAAAGTTATGTGTGAATGTGGCTTCACAACATCTATGAAAGCCCTTAGGAGATCTTTGGCACTGGCGTAAAAGGACTTAGGGTTTTTCAAACCCAAAGGAAAATTTGAAAGATAATATAAGGGTTTACAGTATGGGAAAAAAGGCGTGTAAGTAGAAAGGGGACATGGGGTTTTAAAAAAAGCTTAGGGGTGTATGAAGTAAAGAAATATGAGGGTTAAAACACGGGGTTTCAAAGAAAGATGGGACTTATGGATTTCGGCATGGGGATTAAGGGTTTTTGAGGTCAAGGAAATTTGGGCTAAGGTGGCTTTCAAGGGATGCTAGGAGGGCAAAGGGTTTCTAAAGGTTAGAACTGAGAGGGAATAAAAAGAGTAAGGAAGGGTATAGGAAGGGAAACTTGGGGGTTTTCAAAACCCGGGGGAGGGGGAACGAAAAAGCATAGGAAGGGAGATGAGGGGGTGAATGGGGGCTTGATTAGCCCCCCCTTAGGAAGCTTCTACAAGGAAGCTTCCTTTATCACGTGGCAGGAGGGGGGGGACAATCTAGCGGGGAGGGGGGGAATGAGAAGTCTGATGGTGGCACTGTGGAGAGGGAAGCTGGAGGTGATAGGCAGCAGTGGCGGCTGGTGGCGGCAGCATCAGGTGGCAGCAATTGAGAAGGGCGGCGTGTATATCCTTCTCCTCTTCTTTTCTTCAACGGTGCGGCCCTCCCTCTTTAAATAGGGGAGGGGAGGGAATCCTCCCCCCCTTGTCTGTTAGTATGCATGGCGAAGGAGCCGAGCAAGCTCCAACGAGGAGCTTGTTGGCTCCTCCATTCCCCCTCCACGCTCTAGCTCGACACGCCGCCGTGAAGGTGAATTGTTTTTTCTTTTATATATTTAATATATTACATTCTCTCCCCCTTAGAAGAATCGAGATATCCTCATCTCGAGATAAACTGGGGATATTGATGGTTAAGAGTGCCTTCATCTACCCAGGTGGCATCCTCTTGGAAATAATCTTTCCACTGGACGAGGCATTCTCTCAAGGTTCTAGATCTTAACTATCTCTCCCTAACACCTAAGATCCTATCCGGCCTTAGTTCAAGGACTCCTTGACTAGGAATTACAATTTGTTGGTCATCAAGTACATGGTTATGGTTGGGTACATATTTTTTCAATAGGCTGATATGGAATACATTGTGAACCTTTAGGTTCTCAGGGAGTTGCAATCTATAAGCATTGGGTCCTAGGCATTTGAGGATTTTGTACGGCCCACAATACCTTGGACTTAGCTTCTTGCAATCTCCTAGGGATAGAGAACTCTTTTTAGGGCGTACGCGAATGAAGACCATGTCTCCTTCTTTGAAGACTCTTTCTTTACGCTTCAAATCTGCATATGCCTTTTGTCTATCCTTGGCCGCTTGTATGTCTTGTCTTATTGACTTTATTTGATCATCCGTGTCTTCCAACATCTATCTTGACGCTTCAACCCTTAGGGTTGGATCAGAAAATTTTAGGGGACTTCGACAATCATGACCATACAATGCTTGGAAAGGGGTCATTTGAATGCTTTGTTGGTAAGAAGCATTGTAGGAAAACTCTACCAAAGACAAGTATTGAATTCACTTCTTTGGTTCTCGAGAGCAGTATGCCCTAAGCATATCCTCGATGACTTGATTTACTCGCTCTGTTTGGCCATCCGTTTGGGGATGGTAGGCGGTGCTAAAACAGAGTTGAGTCCCAATAGCTTCAAAGATAGCTTTCCAGAAGTGTGATGTGAAGAAAGAATCTCGATCACTAATGATTCTTCTGGGTAACCCATGTAGCTTGAATATCTTCTTGATAAACAATCTTGCAATGTCGGAGGCTTTATAGTTTGTCTTTACTGGAATCAGGTGTGCAACCTTGGTAAGCATGTCAACCACAACCATAATGGAATTGCATCCTCCTTGGACTTGGGGTACTGATGAATTCCCATTTCATTTTGGGAATGTCAAGCGGTTGCAGTTTTCCTGGCATCATGACATGTTCGGCTTTGATATGTTGGCAAGAAAAACACTCAGTGACATATTTGAGAACGTCACCTTTAAGCCTCTCCCAATGGTAGGTCTTCCTGACTGCATTAAGAGTCTTAGCATAGCCAGGATGTCCTGCGAAAGGGGAATCATGAGATTCCCACATTATCTTCTTCTTAAGTGATTGGCTTGTTGGTATACACAGCCTTGTTCTGTAATAGACAAGTCCATTAGCAATGGAAAATTCTTGATACTTAGGTTGCAACTTTTGATTCTACTCCTTGGTAGATATTTCCTTTAGCATTGTTTGGTAGGCCAAATCATGGCATGCTTCCTCTCTAGCTAGTTTAAGTATAGGGTTGTTTGGCATAGATACTTTTGTAGCCAGAGATCTGGCCGTTGATGGATTCTGCAAGATTAGGGAATTTAGGAATGCCTTGCGACTGAGTGCATCGGCAACTACATTCTCTTTTCCTGGTTAGTACTTGATTTCAAAATCATATTCCTCCAACACTTCAATCCACCGACGTTGCCTCATGTTGAGCTCGTTCTGGGTAAAAATCCATTTGAGACTCTTATGATCGGTTACTAGAGTAAACTTGTTACCCAACAGGTAGTGTCTCCAAATCTTTAGAGCATGGATGACATCTAGTAATTCCAGATCATGCGTGGCATAATTCTTTTCATGACTCTTCAATTTCCTTGAAGAGTATGCTACTGGATGACCTTCCTGCATAAGTACACACCCCAAGGCAAGAATGCTAGCATCAGTTACTACCTCAAACTCCTTATTGAGGTCAGGAAGTTTTAGAATAGGTGCTGACACCAAACTTTGCTTCAATCTGTCGAAGCTATTCTGTTTAGAAGTTGACCATGTAATGGAAGTCTGCTTCTTTAGTAAGTCTATAAGATGTGCTGCAATCAAAGCATAGTTTCTTATGAAGACCCTATACCATCCTGTCAATCCAAGAAAGCTACGTATCTCTTTGACGGATACTGGTATTGGCCATTCAAGCATATCTCTGACCTTGGCTGGGTCTACTGATATTCCTTCTAATGATACTATGAATCCCAAATATTCAATTTGACGCTTGAAGAATGCACACTTCTTCATTTTTGCATACAGCTTATGTGACCTCATTGTCTCAAGGACAATCTGAAGTTGAGGTTCATGATCTTCTTCCTGTTTAGAATAGACTAAAGTGTCATCGAAGAAGACAAGCACGAAATCATCAAGATATGGTCTAAAGATATCCTACATTAATCTATTGAAGGTGGCAGGTGCATTTGTAAGCCCGAATGAAATAACAAGGAACTCAAAGTGCCCATATCTTGTATTGAAGGCCGTCTTTGGGATATCTTCTTCCTTGATCCTTATCTGATAGTAACCTGACCTGAGATCAATCTTGGAAAAGATCTTTGCACCCTGAAGACGATCAAGTAGCTCATCTATTCTAGGAATGGGATACTTGTTCTTGACTATTGATTGGTTCAACCCTCGGTAATCAATACATAGTCGAAGTGTCCCATCTTTCTTTTTCTGAAATAGTACTGGAGCTCCCTATGGTGAATTGCTAGGCCAGATGTAACCCTGATCTAAGAGTTGCTTTAGTTGTTCCTTCAGCTCAATTGCTTTTGGTATGGACATTCTATAAGGTCTCTTTGAAATTGGTGCAACTCCAGGCAGTAACCTAATCTCATGATCTGCTTCTCTTTGAGGCGGAAGTTCGGTCAATTCTTTAGGGAATACATCAGTGTATTCCTTTAGCCAAGAAGGTCCTTCATCACACTCTTGCTTTTCATCTAACTTGTTAAGTTTGATCAAGTAAATGGGTAATCCTTTTCTGACTCCTTTTATGATCCGAGATACTTTGCCAATTGGATTCTTGGCACTCCTGCCTCACCTTGAGTTGTGACAAATTCCCTTTCAGAGTTTCGAAAGGAAACTTGACCCTTTCCACAGTAAATGTGGGCGTCGTTGGGCTTAAGCCAATCCATTCCGAGTAGACACTCATGGATACCTAAATTCATGACTCTGAACTTGACCGAGGTCTTCTTTTCTCCTAGAAAGAATTCCACCTTAGCAGTTTGCCTGGTACAAGTTACCTGACGACCATTTGCCAATTCCACAAGCAGGGTAGGTGCTTCTACTGTGGCTATTCCTAATCTTTTTGCACATGCTGGTGAGATAAAGTAATGTGTACTGCCACAATCAATCAAGGTTTTGAAACCTTTACCTTGATAGTTCGATGATGTCTGAAACACTGAGAACTGGTGATTCGGCCCTTTCTTGTGTAAAGCGGCATGGACTATCGCTCTTTTGAATTATGCTTCCATAGTCGGATCTTCCTCTTCTTCTTCTTCGCATCTTTGCCTATTGGCAATGCAGGCGGTTCTTCCTCTTCCACGGGTGGCAGCTCCTTGACCATGGCCTGCTCCTTGGAAAGGCGTTTGGCGATGTCCTCCATTGAGCTTGGGACATTGCCTCTTGAAGTGACCGGGTTCGTTGCAGTGGAAACAACGGAGGTTTCGGCCATTACTTTGAGTAGGAACAAAGTTGTTGACGTTATTTGTCCTTGCTTTCTTTCTTTGTCCCTAATTATGACCTTGAACTCTCTTCATTTGAGATCTGAATGCACCTCTGTTCGGGTCATTATAAGACCAAGTTTTGTTACCCCTTGGTCTAGCTTGCACTTCCTGAATTATAGGCGCCGCTCGAATGAGTGCATCCTGAAGATCTGATGAACGCATAGATTCGAGACCGGTATTTACTAGTGGATTTAAGTTTGCACAAAATTTGGACACCTGCTGTGTCATGTCCATCTGTGGCGCATACTTTAAAAGTGAGACGAATTTAGAGTAGTATGCGTCAAGAGTGAGTCCTAGCTGTTTTAGCTCGTAGAACTCGTTCATTTTCTGTGTGCGATATGTAGGTGGTAAGTATCTTCCCTGCACGGCTTTCTTCAGCTTCTCCCAAGTAATGGATCCCTCTGAAATCCCTTGATCCCTGCACCATTGCTTCCACCAAAGTCTGGCTTCGTCGGTGAGCTTTAACTTGGCGAGCATAGCCTGATTGGCGGGTGCAGTACCTGCTGCTTCGAAGTAATCCTCCATGGATTCAATCCAAATTTCAACATCAGCCTGAACAAACCTGCCTCTCTCATCAAACTTGGGTGGCTTTATCTGCTTGAGGAGGAACTTATTCTCCTGGATCACAGCAGTACTTGATGTAGGAGGCGAATGTGGAACCTGTACCTGGGGTTGTGTCTGAATAAATGTTTTTTTAACATTATTATATGATAATTGACGTTAGCTTATCTTTCATTTTTAGTTCAGCTATCTCGTAAACAATGTAGCTACTTAACTTTTTAACAACTCTTATGCACAGCCAGATATTGATAAAAAGAAGTCTTTATTTGTATTTACATGGGCATAGCCCTTTTGAATACAACGTTTCATGTAATGATAAGCCAATCGTTACATTCAATTTGGGGAGAACAACGTTGTATTGCATTTGTCTACAGGAACTGTGTAATAGTAGGGTTTTGGGTCATGGATCTTCAGGAATCGATAAATCATTGGAAGTTCAGGATATCCTTTCCGTTGGAATCCATACTTCTCATGGTGGCCCAATACTTTAATCCTGTTGGCTAGGATTACACGGGTTACTTCCTCATATACATATGAGTTCATCTCAACCCTCCAACCTTGGATATGTAAAGTTGAATTTACGTGAGCTTCCACAAAAACGAACAGCTTCACGACCTTCAAGTCTTCCAACCATTTGACCCTTTTTAGGTTGGTCTGTAGATAAGCAAACTGGTGGGCGGCTATATAATAGATTCCTAAAGCACCCGTCCATCTTCATTCCATATACAAAGGCGATGGATTATAGATCTGCACCAGGATGTTCATTATCCCAATTCTTTGTCTATAAAGCGGAGAATGCATTGCAGTCATAAACATGACTTGAAATACCAAAAACTTGTTCCACGCTTCATAATTCTGCAAGACAACACTGAAGGTAAGAAAATGTTTGGACAACAACAATTTCTTTACTTCATTTTATTGAGATCTCATAAAAACAATTCCGTTGTTGGTCGGCTCTGATACCAACTGTAATGTGTCCACTAGTATCATCCAGGACACGTCTTAGCAGTCCATCGGAAAGGATGTGTAGCAAGCTCAGCCCGGCACTCCCATGGAATGATACGAGACTTGCGATCTAGGTCTTTCCACGTCTACCATGTAGCTGAAGTATCCTGGCCGTTCTCACTTAGGATCGACTGGAATTAGGGTTTTCTTGATTGGTCATAACCTAACAACAACTAGCGTCGAACACAAGCGAACTACTTTACGCAAAAACGCCAGGTCCGAAGCGGATTCACGCTGCACTTGGTTCAAGGAGAATGGGAAACGAGAGGGATGCAAAGCTCAACCTCTCTGCTATAAGGCATAGTCCCATTCCGTTCCCCTAAAACAGCGTAAATCGGTTAAGACATAACTCTAGGTCATTGCTTTCGTTATTCGTTTTCTTTGAGGATCATCCCGCTGTTCTTTGAGAAAATTTCATGGCTAACCGGGACCACCCAACCGCAAGATGGACCTATGGCCCATCCTCCGCACTTTCCTCGGTTTGTTTTAGTTATGTAATTATCTAACACATTAATTTGACATGTAACAACCAGCTTCTTTAATTAATCCGTTAAACATTGGTTCCTTCACATAATCTTATCACGTGACATAGAAAAACAATATCAAACAAGTTCTGTATTAAAATATCATCATTTTTATCTTTGAAATACAAGGAGTTCCGCCCGTAGGCTTGTCCATAATGTGCCCGAAGGCTATCCAGTAATCCACAGTGATCACTATTCCAAGCTTCTGCCCATAGACTAGTATGCGGGCCTCGAGATCCAATCTCGAGTAACATTAGGCTCTTGTGCAGGACCCAGAAGGCGAGGGATTTACGGCCAGAGCCCCCCTGGCACCCAAGCGTCCTCCTGCTCTAAGTAGAGCTCAACGGAGAGACCTCTCGCAGCGGGTTCGGTCCACGTTCCCGGCGCGGTCAACAACCCCCTTGGTTAGGGTCAGGCAGGCAGTCGGGGGTAACTGAAACTGCCTCTCCCTTCAGGCCTCCAACCTGAAGTATAGGTATTCATTTAATTTGTAATTCATAATTCAAACAGTGCTCTAAAATCTCTAGCAAGCACAAACATTTACATTAATCGACCGTGTTGTTTGGCAAACTGCTAAGGAATTATTCTTTCCTTTTGAGTGTATCAGCACTCGTTCCAAGGTGTCTTGCAACTTGGCGAGATCCTTTATATTCCGGGTTAGGGCGTACCTTATTAACCCAACTTGGTCAACCCTAAAGTTCATTAGATACTTTAGTTTCCGGTTTATAACTTTCCTTATTTAGAAGGATATCCAAGAATACGTCCTTTTGCAAGATAACTTGCGTAAGGATCTCCCATCCTTATTGAGGGTATTTACCCTTTCTCCTTGTGAATAAATCACAAGACTAAATGACTTCGTACTTGCTGCACAAGTCCTGCGATGAAATAATCCGTTTTAGATTCTTTAAGCTGACGTATGTCAGACCTAGGGTCTCTTTTTAAGAACCTTAGGGACAACCCTAGTTCTTTTACCTTTACGAAATTAATTGACCCTACAATCAGGGAAGGTAGTCAAGTGCTTAAGATATAAACGTTTCTTTGGTCTTTAAATCATTCCCAAGGCATATTTTGCAGCATGGTATTTCTAAATTTAGATTGATTTGGTTATCTTTTGGAAGGAAATATTGATCACCTCAGCACGATTTGTTATCCTTGTGACAATTGATTTTTCAGTCCTAAACTTTATTGCTTTGTGGTAGGTAAATTCAATTTAATCTTCCTTTTTCTTGCAAACGAAACTTATGCCAATTAACATTCTTTTCCTTGCCAAGATATGCAATTAGCAATGATAATTATCTAGTAATTTGAGCAATGTAAAAAAAACCTTTCATGAATTTCATCATGACTTGTTGCAAAAAGAATACGGTTAATGGTGCAAGATGCAGCTTTTATACCTTTAGGAATTTAATTGAAATATACTACTATAGTAAGTAGATAATCTTGTTTGTAATTCGTTATAAATGCATGATGCTATTCGAAGGAAAATACGTTCTATACATTATCATTTGTTCAATTAAACTGAACTCCTTCATTGTAAATAACTCGGAAAAATATATCCTATCCTTAACAATTTATCTTTACATGGTTTGACTTAAAGCCCCATATAAAACCAAGAAGGAAAAACCTGGTTTTGGAGTGAGATATCCACATGTATACCGGGAGATGACCCTCCCGTAGCTACTCCTTGAACTTTCTTAGGCGGCATCACAGTTTGAACGTAAAGGCAGCTTTTACTCTTTCTTTTAGATTTCCACCGTCTCTCTCTCGAGGCAAGAAGTCGTTCAAAAAGTTGACCATGAGAAGGGATAATAAGACCTCTAAAATCTTAGCTTCTTCGAAGAGGGAAAGGGTTTATAAAGCTTAAGAGAAAAAGGGTCTATAGGATATAATCATGGTGGAAAAAGTTATGTGTGAATGTGGCTTCACAACATCTATGAAAGCCCTTGGGAGATCTTTGGCACTGGCGTAAAAGGACTTAGGGGTTCTTCAAACCCAAAGGAAAATTTGAAAGATAATATAAGGGTTTACAGTATGGGAAAAAAGGCGTGTAAGTAGAAAGGGGAAACAGGGTTTAAAAAAAAGCTTAGGGGTGTGTGAAGTAAAGAAATATGACTGTTAAAACACGGGGTTTCAAAGAAAGATGGGACTTATGGATTTCGGCACGGGGATTAAGGGTTTTTGAGGTCAAGGAAATTTGGGCTAAGGTGGCTTTTGAGGGATGCTAGGGGGGCAAAGGGTTTTTAAAGGTTAGAATCGGGAGGGAATAAAAAGAGTAAGGAAGGGTATAGGAAGGGAAACTTGGGGGTTTTAAAAACCCAGGGGAGGGGGAACGAAAAAGCACAGGAAGGGATATGAGGGGGTGAATGGGGGCTTGATTAGCCCCCCCTTAGGAAGCTTCTACAAGGAAGCTTCCTTTATCACGTGGCAGGAGGGGGGGACAATCTGGCGGGGGGGAGAAATGAGAAGTCTGACGGTGGCGCTGTGGAGAGGGAAGCTGGAGGTGATAGGTGGCAGCGGCGGCTGGTAGCGGCAGCATCAGGCGGCAGCAATCGAGCAGGGCGGCGCGTATATTCTTCTCCTCTTCTTTTCTTCAACCGTGTGGCCCTCCCTCTTTAAATAGGGGAGGGGAGGGAATCCTCCCCCCCTTGCCTGTCAGTATGCATGGCGAAGGAGTCGAGCAAGCTCCAGCGAGGAGCTTGCTGGCTCCTCCATTCCCCCTCTCACGCTCCAGCTCGACACGCCGCCATGAAGGTGAATTTTTTTTTCTTTTATATATTTAATATATTACATGGAGCGTCGTGATTTGCGTCGCTATTGGCATCTCTATTTGACGCCGCTACCCACCGTAGCTAATCGGCATCGCTACTAGCTCAAATCCTTGTAGTGGCAATATAACCAAAGTAGAGCCATGTTGATTAGGATGTCAAAATCAAGGTAAGGGGGTGGATTACCCTAATAGCTTCTTATCTTTGAAAACAAATTACAAGGTACTAATATGAATGACTATACCTATGATATGAGTGGCACATCATTTGACAAAAGGGAAACAAGGATTTCTAAAAGAAAAGGTTATTAAAGAGTCATATCATGAAAAATCCAAATGAGTAAGTTTGCCATAGAAATTACTAGTTACAATAATCAAGGTTATCATAATTTTTCATGAGTATGTTTCTTAGATTGGATGAAAAATTTCAATTGTTATTGAGAAAAATTTGGTAAAGAAAGGAATACAATTGATTGGGTTGTCATAAACTATCCAATCATTCTTATAGTCTTAAGAATGTAATTAGTTAACAAATTGGCATGTATCATAACACTATTGAATGGTAAATACTAAGAATATCACACCATACTATGATAGTGGTATAGTGAGTGTATTTGATCAATAAGATGTTGCGAGTTTCACCAACACTTATTATTATGAAAATGATTAAGTGCTCTAGATATGTCTAAATAAATACTTTAGACATCTACCTTTAAATGTCTTTGTCATCTATTTGCTCGATGTCAAGTGGTTCAAGGTGGTTTGCGAAGGAGCCAAAACCTTGTAGATATGATGATCCTAAAATCCTACATCTTATTTTTGGATAGTTGTATATGCATTCCTACGAGAAGAACATTTAAGTAGGCAAGGTTCACCTAAATGATGGCAAGTTTTCAAGATAGCCTTATTCAATTAACGTGAAATGTCTTTAAATTTATATAGTTCCATCTAGATGATGTTAAAATTTTTATTGCACATGCAACAAAAGGAAAAATAGTTTTAATAATAGAAATACTTTGTACAACTAGTTTTCAAATGCAAGTGAGGGTGCCATTGCCAACAATTTGTTGTGATAAAAGCATAGATAAATACAACTTTGAAGATACTATTAGTCACAATCTAGTTATGTATCAGTAAACAATTAATGTATTGAAATTTTTTTCATACACGAACAAATGATGAAAACTTAAACGAACATGTTTCAATTTATAATGAAGCAATTTCTACCCTTGTATGAGACGTATGCCATTTATATGAAACCAAAGTATCAAGGTTGAGGTTGCAATTTTCACCCTTGTATTAGGCATGCCAATTATATAAACCAAAATATTAGAGTTCAGTATAAATAGGGAGAGCTAAGCCACTTTGTCAAACTTTTGATCAATTTGTAAATCTTCTCCTTGTGGAGTTCTTGAGGATTTGTTTCTCCCACAATTCATGGAGGTGAGCATCCATGATGCCTAGCATAATGGTGTGTAGAGATGTAAGGGAGGCCTCTTCAAAGAGCCATTGTTTCTATGTTCATCTTTGTTTCTTATATCTTTTATTTCAACCATGGTTTCCTTTGGGCATGTGCACATTACAACAGTGTGAGATTTGGCTATGGTTGCGTGGTATTTTTGTTCGATATTAAACTGTCTTTCAATAGGAAGAAGTGTGCTTCTTTACATCATTGATGTAAATAGTTTTGTGAATGTACACTAAATGTTTGTTTAAGAACCCCCCCTCCAAAAATTAGGTATTGAAATAATCAAAACTTGAAGTTAAGACATATGTATTATAATTATAAGCTCATTAAGAATTAGCAAAATGTTTAATAGTTAGTGGTAGTCCATCAATGTGTACAAACTCGATGCTGAGTGTAGAAGTAAATTTTGTCCAAGTCATGAGAATTGTGTAAGTGATCTAGTAGAAAAAGGACAAACCATTATTATAAAGATTGTACTATGTTATACTTTGAATCAAGACTTGCAACTACATTTACAATATTGAAAATTGTAAGGTGAGTTGACCTTCAATTTATTTACTAGATTGTAGAGTAAAACGATAGATATTTAGAGGATGTGATTTCACTCTAGGCAACATAGAAGGATATGCTTGGTCTTTTGGAAATGCACTTCCAATGGTTACATACACATAGGAAAAGTAGTTGAAGTACCAAATCATGCATTCCTACATAAAAAATATGTTAGGGTGGTCTAAATCTATACTACAAAATTATAAGAACTTGTCATCACACTAGTTATCGGGTGCAACATTAAGCACATGTGGAGCTTGGGGGAGTGAACACACATCTTATGGCTTAGATGACATACTTAAATTGCGGCCTAAACGGGAACAATCTATAGGTAGCATAGAGGTCTCGAGGCCAATATGTAGGGCCTTTGACACAATGTCCAAGTAATTATTGGTACACGTCGATTGAGAGTTCCTAGACTTGAACAATAGAGGGACATCTTTGAAATATAGAGAATCTTGGGGAAGATCAACAAGAGAAAGGTCTTAAAAGGTTTGGGGAGAGGATGTGATCATGGAGGTGAACTCAAAGAAATCGATTTGGCCATCACCATTTTGGTCCATGCGTCGGATCATGCGGATGCAAGTGTCAAGGTCTCGGGCTTGTGAGAAGCCGAGACCACAAAGGACCGCTTGGAGCTCGCTAGGGGAGATGAAGCCATTTTGGTCCCTGTCAAACGCTCGAAAGGCGGCTTGCATGAGGGCTAGATCCTCATGGTCACCCTCTTCATTGATATGGGTGGCTGCCTCAAGGTCATCTCCTACCATGTGGTCACACCCATGGCAACCACTTTCTCCTTTTTCCTTGTTTAGTTGTTCTTGGCCTTGGTCTTCTTCTTGTCCGGCACGACCATAATCATGGCTAGAGCCGGAGGGGGACCGCGCTCGTCCTAATTCCTCCTCGTGGCCCAGCATGAGGGCCACAAACTGGGCCTCATGCACCTCCACCCTCTCTTTGAAGAGCTCCGAGTCCAGCAAGCCCCTCTCCTCTTCGCCGGCCGATATCCCAAGCTTCTCGAACATCCGCGACAGCTCCTCCTTGCTGATGCTGCCGTCATTGTTCTCATCGAATGTGCGGAAGATCCGTCGCAGCAATTGTACCATGGCCTTAGCATCTGATCTCTCAGCATGAACTTCGTCATGATCAGCTAAGCCATGATATCGACCATCTGAGTGAGAAGAAGAAGATGAGGATGCAGCTATCGATGACTGATGAGGGGGGCCGGACGCCTGTTCCGCAGCGCCGCAGCCA
Organism: Lygodium microphyllum; assembly: GCF_053477565.2. Classification (NCBI taxonomy): domain Eukaryota; kingdom Viridiplantae; phylum Streptophyta; class Polypodiopsida; order Schizaeales; family Lygodiaceae; genus Lygodium; species Lygodium microphyllum. The sequence continues at coordinate 78,265,157 of NC_141159.1, forward strand.
TGAGGGGAATTACTTCTGAATCGAGTAGGAGGCGCTGCTTTAGTTTGCGCCTCGCTAAAATAGCTATTGCCGCTGCGTGTGTGCTGCGAGCCCGTGACTAAGCGAGACGGGGCGGCAGAAGAAAAATATGATGATGGCGATGATGGAGGACAAGAAGGAGCAATGGGAGACTTAGGGTTCACCACACACTCATAGTGCCATAGCTCATCAGCCAGATAATCGGGTATGACGGGATTGATGGAGAGCTTCATGGCTGGTGGGAGAGCGCCAGCCTTGGAGGTCGATGTATATTTGTTCCGAGGGCACTGTATTAGCTTCGGGGGAAGGCAGTCAATACATTTGATAGATATTACGAGGTGTATCGATGAGAATTGGGTTCTATCATTGGGATTACATGAGAGAGAGAGAGAGAGAGAGAGAGAGGAGTCTTGATTGACCAACTATTTTTTCAATGTGCGCAGCTTCCTGGAAGCAGCCCTTTCCCTTCCTGATGGGACCCGAGAGACACAAAGCAGTGAGAGCACGTACGCCGAAGGTTGGAGGTTAACCCTTCTCTGTACATATCAAGTTACTTCTTACAAGCAAGCTCTCTCTCTCTCTCTCTCTCTCTCGGTCTCACATAAATAAGTTATTCCACAACTGAAACCAATGACGTGCATGTGTCGTGTTTTAAGTCGAGTACTGCAGAAATGACATGCATGTGTTTGTCTGCAACGTGAGCGCATATGTATACATATGCGTATAGCGAGAGAGAGAGAGAGAGAGAGAGAGAGAGAGAGAGAGCGCGCTTAATCTGAGCCAGATAGGGCCCCTTATTATAATGTAGGAAAAGATAGAACTCGACGGAACGTAGTACCTCTCTTGTGTCCAATCAGGCACATGAAAATTGCCGCGAAGCTTCCGCTTAGACTCTTAGAGGCTTTTCTAGATCGAGAGAGAGAGAGAGAGTTGCGAGTACCACACAACGGCTATAAGGGTCATGCCACACACAGAGTTCAAGACTAGACTTTTCAAATGTCTCATAAGTCAAGTTAGCTCCTTTTATTTTTGCGGGGGGGGGGGGGTTGCAAGGGGGAGGTTGTTGTAGCTCAAGTGGTCCGAGTGTGCTCCATTGTAGCTCCAAGTGGTTAGAGTGGGTGTATGAGTTCAAACCTTGGGTACACCCTTGAGGTATCTTTCAAGTTTTAAGCCATTCTTTAAAAGAAAAAAAACCCCTTTTAATATAGAAAGCATAATGCTTTAACAAGTGTGAATACATGGCTCTTAGGGTATTCCAAAGACCAAAAACATGCACATAAACAAGCTCCAAAAGCATGATCAAAATAGTGTCACAATGACTGCTTTCTATTGCCAAACATGTGCAACATGTGCCCAAGCACTCCTCAAAACATGGCAAAATTTTTAAAAGTATTCTACAATTTCCTCCACCTCAAAAGGGGCCTTGAAAAATGCATAAGAAGAACCTCTTTTAAGTTTCCAAAACAACATGTTCTTTCTCTATCAATGTGAACATAGTTTTTTATGAACCTTTTTCCTTTACAAATAACTAGTTCAATTCCAACATAGTCTGAAAACAATTTTTCTAGAGTGGCTTAACTCTATCTAGTTGAACAAATGTAATGTGAACATAGCTCTCCAAAGTGGTTCAATCCAAACTAGCTCTTTGTCTACAAGGTGAAAACACTTCTTTCTTGAATGTAACCAGTTCAAAAGCTTTGTACTGACTTGAATATACCAACTCAAGCTATCCAAATGTGAATAAAGTTTAAGAAAAAACTAGTTTCTTTATTACTTGTGTCAAAGAGATTGAAGATAATTGAAAAGGTTAAAGAGGGGATTTAGCTAAAAGCTTAATGCCATGTGCTTCGTGTTGTAGCCAATATTAAGAAAAATAGCAAAAGTCAAGTGAGGCCTTGAAAGTGTCTCAATTTTGATGAGATGATTGAAAAAGACCTTTCATAGTATGCTGATGAACCATAGAGCTTAACACTCTCACGTATAATGCAAAAGCTCTAGCTTCATCTCTCTTTCTTCTTGTCTCTATTTACAATGTCAAGCAGATCCCCTACTTTTATGCACAAGTAGCCCCTTTGCTTGCTTGAATCAACTTAAATTAATCCTCCAATCTTAAGTAACCTGGTGCACAGATCGGATGCCGTAAGCGCGCGTAGTGAGCGTCAGAAGGTCCCCAAGAACAAAAGAACTCTACTTTTTGCACACAAATCAATGTAGAAAGCTTGCACGACATGAACAAGAGACCAATTGGGTGCAATCTCCCCCCATGCCTTGTGTGAGTGCTCCACAAGGTATGTATTTTATGTATTAATCATCTTCAAGCTCAAATAATAGCCCAAATTACAAAATAGCACGCTTTAGCTTTTGAGTTTGCTTTAGTGCCAAGTAGAAATAAAGCTAATGCACGCCCAAGAAGTCAAGCGTACCCAAATACAATGTCCAAATATAAATATCTAAATCGTGCGCCCATGAGCATACAAAAATAATAAATAAATATTAAACGCATTGATAAATAGGCGCGACAAAATATAGGCACCATGCCTAAGGTATGCGCCCATCAAAATATTGATGATAATTTGAATACACGCTATCCTCCAATGCTTTCCACTGCCACTGCTGCTATCTCTACACATCAACTAAAGCATTCACAATCGTTAGTAAAATAATACAATTAAACCGACAAAATTGAATACCTAGCAGTCTTCAGCTACATAATTTAATTAATTGGTTAGAAATCAATCCTAACCTTAATTTATCACGAGTACGCACTCTAAACTCATAAACGTTTATTAATTTAAATATGTATTTTGCGGAATCACCCATGTACATACTAAATTAACAAAATGCCCGAAAAGGATAGGCATCCCCAATCGACTTCTCGCACTAAGAATCCACTTTGCGTATGAGCCCCGGTAATAAAAGTTTACGGAATCCATCGTAAAACCTCACGGAATCCACCGTGTAATATGCCTCCTGGCATCATACCCCCAGGGTGGGATACCAATTGTCCTGAATTGCTATTAGCTCAATGTGGAGCTAACAGAGTGGGGAAAGCATTTAAGTCTCTAGCGTGCATCCATTGGGCCTCTTCAATAGGATGATTTTTAAACTTGACCAAATATCTAGAATATCTACGGCCAGTTCTAGTGGTCATAAAGTCAGTGTCTATAATAGCTTTAGGCTCAAGGATTTCAGTCTCATCATCTAGCAAAGGTGGGTTTTCATAGACAGGGTGTATAGGTAATTGGCCTATAAAGGGTCGTAATAAACTAATATGAAAGGTGTTGTGAATTTTCCAATGTGGTGGTAGTTCTAGTTTAAATGCATTGTCATTGATTTTGTGTATGATCTTGAATGGTCCATAGAATGTAGGTGCTAATTTCACTACTGGGTGTTTATCTACACTTTGTAATTTACGTTTTTCTATACGTAACCAAACATAATCATCAACTTTGAAATTCATGGCCTATCTTTTCTTATTTTCTTGCTTTGTATATGATTGCTGGGCTTTGGCAATCATATCTTTAACTTTATCAAAAATAGTGGCATGCATGTTAGCAATATCATCAGTAGTCTGAATTTTGTTTGATAATGATGCAACAAGTGTAGGCAATCTATAACCATAAATAACTTCAAATGGTGCTTTCTTTGTAGATGTATGCGGTGTATTGTTATATGCAAACTGAAGTAAATGTAGATATGTATCCCATGTGTGTGGTTTTGAAATAGTGTAAGCACGTAAAAGATCTAAAATAGTACTGTTAGTAGCTTCTGTTTGACCATTAGTTTCAAGATGAAATGCAGATGAAAAATCAATCTTTGTTCCTAAGTTAGCAAACAAAGTAATCCAAAAATTATTACAAAATCTAGAATCACGATCAGAAATAATAACTTTTGGTAAACCATGATTAGTAAACACAGTTTTCAAAAACAATTGAGCTGCTTGAGATGCAGTTAAAGTTTTCTTGCATGGAATGAAATATGATTGTTTGCTAAACATGTCTACAACAGTCCAAATCTTATCATGGTTAGCTTTAGTGTTAGGTAAACCAATGATAAAATCCATAGAAATCTGTTCCCATGGTCGTGATGGAATAGATAATGGCATCAGTAAACCATATTGTTTACCATGGTGTCTTTCAACTCTTTGACAAACTAGACATTCAGAAACAAAGTTAGATACATCAATGTCCATATGTAGCCGATAGAAAGCTTTAGTCAATGTACGCAAAGTAGATATAATACCTCTATGACCTTGATATGCAAGACAATGAATCTCATTCAAAACAAAAGATCTAAATGGAACTGTAACACATATTCTCTTTTCATAAAACATGAATCCATTATTGTAAGATAGTGAATCAATAGGCATCCAATTATTTGCAACTAATTTAGTCCAATCAGCTTGGAAAGTAAGATCCTGATGATAAGCATCTTTCATAGGGATAAGGGAATCAAATGATCTCACGGAAATATTATGAATTGTCAGTCTTCTACTTAAAGCATCAACTATAACATTCTCTTTTCCTGGTTGATATTGTATAAGGGGATGAAAACTTTGAATGAAAGCTACCCATTTAATATGTCGGTCAGATATTTGGGGTTGACTAAGGAGATGTCTAATGCTTTGTTGGTCAGTTTTAATCATAAACTCAGAACCCATTAAGTAATGTTTCCATTGACGTAAGGCTTGTACTGTAGCTAACAATTCTTTATCATAGGTAGAATATTTAAGTTCAGATGGTTTTAGTTTACAGCTAGAATAGGATGTGGGATGATTATCTTGCATAAGGACGGCTCCTATTCCAGATCCACTAGTATCAGTAACTACTAAAAAGAATGCTCTATTGAAATCAGGTAGTTGTAATACATGAGCATGCGTTAATGCATGTTTCAATAAATCAAAGGATTTTTGTTGATTATCAGACCAACTATAAACAATACCCTTCTTTAAAAGTTTAGTCAAAGGTAATGCAAGTAATGAGAAATTTCGCATAAACTTTCTGTAAAAACTAGCAAGACCTAGAAAATAACGTAACTCATGGACATTTTTGGGTATGGGCCAATTTAAAATTGCTTCTATCTTTTTAGAGTGAACCTTAATACATTCTGATGAAACAATATGACCTAGATATTCAATTTCTGTTTGAAAGAATTCACTCTTTTCTGGATTAGCATACAATTCATTATCTTTTAACAACTTGAAAACTAAAGACAGATGTTCATAATGCTCATTCTCATTTTTACTGAATACCAATATATCATCAAAGAATACTATAACACAATGCTGATATTTCAAGAATATGCGATTCATCATGCAACAAAATATAGCTAGTGCATTAGTTAAACAAAAAAGGCATCACTAGAAATTCATAGTGTCCAAATTGTGTTCTAAATGCAGTTTTGAATATATCAGATTTATCCAATCTTACTTGATGATAACCAGATTTAAGATCTATCTTACTGAAGATGGCAGAACCTTGTAGTTTATCCATAAGATCATCTACCCTAGAAATTTGATATCTATTCTTAATAGTAATTTTATTCAGGGCACGATAATCAATGCACATGCGATAAATATTATTATTCTTCTTTACTAATAAAACAGATGTGCCAAATGGAGAACTACTAGGTCTAATTAATCCTCTCTTAAGAAATTCTTATATTTGATTTTGATTTTCTTTCTATTCAATTTGGGTATGCCTATATGGTGCTTTACATGGTGGTTGTGTACCAGGAATTAAATCTATTTTGTGATCTTCAGGTTGTGAAGGTGGTAGTCCAGGTGGTAAATCATCAGCAAAATAATATTTAAATTGAGTAAGAAATTGTTTATGCCTAGGATGCATATGTTTTTCTTTAGTTTGAAGTTCATTCACCCATATTAAATAAGATTTGCTACTTTTACATAATGCATGTTTAGCTTGAGTATGAGTAAGCAGTGGAAAATTATTAGAAGAGTGCATACCATGCAATGTGATTGGTTTTCCTTGAAAATAAATTTTAATTGAATGCGTGGAATTATCTATGTCAGGAATATACTAATGATGCCAAGGTATACCTAGGATAATATCACTAGATTGCAAAAGTACAACTAGGTAATTTCTTCGGTCAGTGTATTCACCAATTTTAATTTCTAAGTTGTGCACCTCTTGTGTTCCATTATATCTTGTGCTTAGAAATGCTGCTTTAATTTGATAATGTGTAGAAACACTTTGTAAATTCAATTCTTTCACTAACTTTGCAGAAATAAAATCGTGTGTGCTACCATCATCATGCAAAATAATCTTTTCTTTACCATGCACAAAACATTTCATTGTCAACAAAGAATGTGGAGTTGGCATACCTGGCAAAGTATCCGAAGTAGTACCAATGTCGTCATCATCTTCTGTAAAGTTAGGCATTTCCTCATGTTCTTCTTCTTCCATTGCTCCAAGATAGTTAATATGGACAGGTGGATTTTCGATTGACAATTGGCTGCTAGATGTCCAGGTTGATGGCATTTGTAACAAACTATGGGTTTGGCTTTAGATACATTGTTGGTAATGGCAGGAAGTTTAGGAATATTGGGATTTGGCTGTGAGGATGGCTGAGGGTTTGGATTGGTATTTGATGGCAAAGCAGGTGATCATGTCCAAGACTTATGGAATGAAGATGGAAGAAAATGACTTTGATTGAATCTTCAAAAATTTGAATTGAATTGCTTGGAACCATAGTTACCATTAGCTTGAAATTATTGTGGACGCTTGTCTCTTCCTCGAATCTTGTCTTCAGTGTCATGAGCCAAGGAAATAGCATCTTCAAGGGTTGTTGGCTTGAACATATTGACTTCAGCATAGTAATGTCCAAGTAAGCCAGACATAAACTTGTGTTTGTGAGTCACTTCACGTACATCTTCGAGCATGCATAGTTGCAATAAGGCATTCCAAAAACATTTAGTGTATTGGGAAATAGGTTCACGATCTCTTTGCTGTAGAAGATCTCATTGCTTTATGGCTTTTTCATGGAATTGAAAGGAAGGAAATTCTGCAAAAACTTCTTTTGGAAACTCTCCCAGATAGTGGGACAATCAATGCTCTTGCAAACCACAGTCTACCATAGAGATGCTCAATCAACTAAATGATTAGTGACACATTTAATTTTGTCTTTCTCAGCATATGTTTCTTCATGAAAGGAGCAAAAAATAGAAAAAACGGAAATAGAAAGAAAGGCGCAGAATAAAAGCAGAAAAAGGTGCCTTGATCGGTAACCAATCCTTGAAAAATTTAAATGTTCAAGCATGACCCTCAGAAAGCCTCGGTGTTGGCCCGAGACAACAAAAGAGAACAAGGACACACCATTAAAATGTGGAAGTGCCCCCGAATCTTTGTAAAAGAGTGCCATGCTCGCTCCTGTGCAAAGTGTACGCACTAGTTGGGAATAGGATAAATTAGAATGGTGGAAAATGGGAAAAAGGGCCTAAGCTACGACGGGCCATGTAAAAGAGAGAAAAGGGGATGACCGCCCAAAAAGGATTTAGGGCTTTGTATATAAAGTTGAAAAGTGAATAAGAAGCTCGTTCTTTGGTGTGTGGCAAAAAGAGTCTTCTTCTTCCTCTCTTCTTCTCTCATTATTGTTTGTGTGTGCTCTTGAGAGAGGGAGTGTGAGAGTGTGAGGGAATGAGTATGTGTGAGAGTGAGGGATCAAGAGGGTGAAGCTCTTCACCATCTCCTCTCCTCTTCTTCTCTTCTCTTCTCTTTTCTTCTCTTGCGCACGTGGCTATGGAGGATGGAGCTTGGAGATGGAGGAGGCTTGAGGATGCTTGAGCTAGCATCAAGAATCGTGGAGCTACCGGAGTGTAAGAGAGAGGAGGGTACTCTATCGAGCATCAAGGTAAGCTCACTACACTCGTAGGATCAACGGCGCGTCGGCTAGGTGAGAGATAGCCATTAGAGCTCGCTTGGAACACTTGAAACAATAAGCGGTCCGTGGGTCTTGGCGGTTGAGTGAAAGCTCTCATGTTTTGGTTCCGTTCCAGGACTAACGGATTCAAGCTTGAGCACTTGCGCGCCTCATATTGAGCATCGAAGTAGGGTACTCATCCCCGAAACGGAGCTTGAGATAGGTAGGAAGTTGGGTGTTTTTGATCTTTAAAACAGGTAAGTGTTTTGGGATATTTTGGTTGTTTGATGATTGGAAAACATGGAGAAATTAGTTCAGTGTTTTGCTTCCGACTTATGTTGTGTTTAGGATAGGTTAACAATAGGAAATCACACATGAGAGGCAGAGGGTTTGCTGTTGTAAAATAGGGAGAAAATCGAGAAAAACAGGGAAAAATGGAGGAAATGAGCATTTGAATGTGTAGGAATCGCGAGAGAAAGAGAGAGAGAGAGCTTGGGTGACCGTTCGATCGATCAGGGCACGGAGTGACGTTGCATTCGGCGATCCCCAAGTACATAGATCTCTCCCCCACCACTCCAACATCATTACTAGTGAATTTTGTGGTCTATAGTCATAGATATCTGGATATTTTGGACGAATCCGTGCTCAAAGTTCGTCGGGCCGGCGGAATCGGACACCCGACTCAGCGTTCGATTCCCAGAATCGAACGTTCAATTTTGAGAATTGGACGCTCGAACAACTGTCCGATCAGAATAACCCGTCCGACTCGGACACTCGGACACTTGGACGCTCAGACTCGGATGCTCGGCCTCGGACCAACCCTGTTCGATCGGACGAATTAGAACACGTCAGCAATCAGACCACCCTGTCCGGTCCGATCCCCAGAATCGGACCAGCCCATAATTGGACCACCCAGAATCGGACACTCGAACCAACCCCGTCTGATCGGACCACTTGTCCGATTTTCTAAAATCGGACACCTAACCCCCGTCCGATTTTGAGACTCAGACTACTCAACTCGGACCCACCTGGTCCGATTCTTAGAATCGGACCATTGGTAAATTGAACGTCGGATTCCCAGAGTCAGACCAAAAAAAAAAGGGAAAAAACATCAAAACTTGATCCCCACAAGCGACTGGAAGCACAACCCGCTCCTGGACGACATGACGAATGCCTTGTAGGTAGTTCCCAACGTAGGAATCAAGAATAAAGGACTGTGCTAGAGCACTCCCCAGCGACCTACCCCCTAGTGAACGGTAAGAAGCAGCGCAGACCCTAGAACCCATTAGAAGGACCGGGACTTGAGCAACAAAGCCTATCAGGCCCAAAACGAGCGAGAGTGAGTGAGACGCCGAGAAATTGCTTGCAGCACTCACATTGAATTTCTACACTTGAAGCACACCTAAAAAAGCTGAAAGCCTGATTGAGCACAAGTGCACGAGAAAGGACACACTCACCAAGTGATCATAACTTTAGGTTTGTGTTCAATAATCAAAGGAACTCACTCAGATAAATCACTCAAAGAATCCACCAATAGGAGAGGACCCAAGACATAGACAAATAAGTGAAGCGCATGGTAGAACCAAGCAAGGAGTACCAATGACGAGGATCTGTCAATGACTATTCAACCTGATTGACAGTGCAGCGAGGCGCAAGAATTCGACCATGACAGAAGAAAGATCAGACCATCGGTCTAACGAGGAGCTCGATTTGAGTGTATTCCCAGATGCTATACAACAGATGGTGAGCAGTTACGCGCGCACGCCCGGTACGAGCACCATGGCAGGACAGTAGACGCAATCATTGTAGACCTAGAGGAGGAGAGAAGGCTAGCCCGCAAGGCATTGCACGGCATATCTGATTATAATAGGGATCAACAGGCTAGGAGCCAAAGGCAAAGCATGGAGCTGCATAAGGTGCAGCGAGTGCTGAACTTGGCTGGCCGAAACCGAACAGACCATGAGAGAGCGCTAGAAGGAGGCCTGACATTGAGCGAGCTTCTCATAAAATGGCTGCTTGATAATACCGTAGTAGAGCAGAGTGCCACCGCACTAGCGAGATCTCTGCTTGCAAGATTAGGGGCAAACCAGGGCTCAAAGAGCCAGGCCAAAATACCGATTGTTGCCAAGCAACTCGACAAGTACCAACTACATGACGATCCATACAGCTTTGTTGAGTAGTTTGAGCAAGTCTGCGAAGCCAACGGCCTCAACGACCAGACTCAACGTTCGCAAGCATTCAGGCTTTGCTTAGGCGACAAGGGTAGGACATGGTATACAAGCCTCGATGCCATGGAGCGTGCCAACTTCAATAATCTCAAGGATCTCTTCGTCAAGAGGTTCACCGAGCCCAGATACTCCGATAGCTTGCTAGTACGCATGATGAATGTCAAGCAAAAAGAGAAGGAGGACATTCGTGACTACATGACCCATGTGAGAAGTCTCTTTAAGAGAATCCCTCTAGGCGAGCGACTGACTGACAGAGTAGTTTCAACTGTATTGATCAGGGGAATTAGAGACGAGGAGTTATATGAGGCATTGGCAAGAAATTCAAGCTTGCAGTGGGACGTGGTGGCTAGAGTTTTTGAGGAAGCCATCAGAGTCGATGACCAGCTGAAAGAGCGGAGCTCTAGGAGTTCAAATCTAGAAGAGACCAACCCGCGAAGCTTAGAGAGAACGTCAGCCTCTAGTGAGCGGTCAAACCCATCATCCCAAGACAAGGGGAAGGCCACAGAGATAGACCAAGGCTTGGCTGAGGTCAAGATGGAATTAGCCAAGATACAAGCGACGACCAACGCGCCCGCACATCTAGTGCATGTAACGTGGCAGAAACCACTTGCCAGCCGAGTGTCAAGACCCTAGGTCAAGACCTTGCGCTAACTGCGGTAGGTTCGGCCACGATATCGCACATTGCAGACTACCAAGAAGGCTTCCATACTCGCAACCCTACAGCCAGCCTTATCTAACTAACAAGTCGCAGCCATTCTTCGGAAGGGGAGCCCCATTGGCTCTACCCGCGCCTAACGATATAAAACCAGCCATCCCTAGAATGGACATAAATCCCACAGGCATTCCTAGACCGCCTGGTCCTTATGTGACCCACCCACCGAGCGACGCTCCAGTGCATTACGTGGAGGAGCGGAATGATGAAGAGACCTACATATACCCTTACGTCTCGCATGACGATGAGGGCAACGCGGTTCTCATGGATTATCGACCTGTGCCGGTGATGGCGTTAGGACAAGGACGGGGTAGAGGCCTAGGAGAGTAGCTAGGATCCAGTCACTTGTTGGACTTACGGACACCCCGGTCATGTCTCATCACACTGCCCTGAAAGAGAGCAACAAAATAGGGACAAGGCTGACCAAAGGTGCGTAGAGTGCGGAATCACCCATCTTTTCATTGACTGCCCAAAGCGGAAGCCGTCCTCTAGTGCAGCTAATTTGCCATCCATTCCATTGGGACTGTTTGGTGTCAAAAACCCCGATGGGGAGGCCAAACCTATTCCCTTGCGAGTTATGACCCGAGCCTAAACGAAGTAGGCCGGCATCTCTCTGCCGGGAATTAGCAATCTTGACGCAACCTCAATAGGAAGAAAAGCCGCAGGCGGAAAAAGAAGAGATCAGAAGCTTAGGTCGCATTAAAGACCGAGAGTGCTACGATCTTATCTACTGGGAAGAAAGTCTCAGACACAGAGACAGAGACTTCAGCCCCTAAGATAGCCGAAAAGGGAAGCGCTAAGATAGGGGAATACCCGCATCCAAAGCGACAATTAGAGGCCATAGAAAAGGTAAAGGAATGGGTGAGGGAGGCTCAACAGCATCTCAAAGATGCTGAACCCATCATAGAGGACGAGATCGATGATCTCTCCAGCATAAGCATGCCAATGTACTACAAGGATTTGAGCTAGTAGCGACGCTGATTAGCGGCGTCGCTATTGGCGTCGCTATTTGCATCGCTATTTGCGTCGCAAATAGCGACGCCAATAGCGACGCTCCACAGGGAAAAAAAGCGGGCCGAAATCGAGCATGGTTTCATTTCACGTTTGCGGCTTGTGTATTTTGAGAGCAAGAGCGAGGGAGAGAGCGACCGTCGTGAGAGAAGGAGAGGAAGAAGACTTGCCGCCGCCGCCATTGTTGTTCGCGAAGGAGAGGAGGAGCCTTCATCATAAAGAGGAGCTGCCCCACACTCACCATATCTCATCGGTGAGTCTCCCTCTCTCTTTCTTTTGCTTGTTTAAGGTTTAAATCACTTTCTCTTTTGCTTGTTTAGGAGAGGAAATGAGAGAGAAACAGAGGGAGAGGGAGAGGGAGAGGGAGAGGGAGAGGGAGAGGGAGGGAGAGTGCATTCTCTCTCTCCCTCTCCCTTTTGCTTGTTTAAGGTTTAAATCACTTTCTTTTTTGCTTGTTTAGAAGAGGAAATGTGAGAGAAAGAGAGGGAGAGGGAGATAAAGAGAAAGAGAGGTAGAGGGAGGGGGAGGGGGAGGGGGAGGAAATGAGAGAGGAAGAGAAAGAGAAAGAGAGGGAGATGGAGAGGGAGAGGGAGAGGGAGGGAGAGTGCATTCTCTCTCTCCCTCTCCCTTTTGCTTGTTTAATGTTTAAATCACTTTATTTTTTGCTTGTTTAGGAGAGGAAATGAGAGAGAAAGAGAGAAAGAGAGGGAGAGGGAGAGAGAGGGAGAGAAAGAGAGGGAGAGGGAGAGGGAGGGGAAGGAAATGAGTGAGAGAGAGAAAGAGAAAGAGAGCGAGAGGGAGAGGGAGAGGGAGAGGGAGGGAGAGTGCATTCTCTCTCTCTCTCTCCCTTTTGCTTATTAAAGGTTTAAATCACTTTCTTTTTTGCTTGTTTAGGAGAGGAAATGACAGAGAAGGAGAGAAAGAGAGGGAGAGGGAGAGGGAGAGAGAGGGAGAGAGAGAGAAAGAGAGGGAGAGGGAGAGGGAGGAAATGAGAGAGGGAGAGAAAGAGAAAGAGAGGGAGAGGGAGGGAGAGGGAGGGAGAGTGCATTCTCTCTCTCCCTCTCCCTTTTGCTTTTGGAGAGTGTTAAGATATATTGTGAGAGGGAGAGGAAATGCAAGAGAAAGAGAAAGAGAGGGAGGGAGAGAAAGAGAAAGATAACATATATTGGAATGATAGCATATCCATGATTATGGTAATGGTATCCACTTTGCTTTTTTTATGGATACCATTACATGGACTCCTTAAGAGGGCTAAAAATTAGTCATACACTTTATAAAGTCTAATTAGGAGATTTAAGATGCATGATAATAGACTTATCGATAATGGTATGCAATGTGCTTTGCCATGGGCCACATACATTGGTGACTCTTTAAGATGGCTTAAAATTGGTCATGTCCTTCATAATGTCCAAGTAGGGGATCTAATTGTGATATGCATAATTCATTGCTTTTGTATTAACTTTATAGGTATAACAAATTAGAAATCATGCCAACTAGTCAACGGAAGGACTAAAAGAAAATGATACCCTAGCTATTGGTCATTACGGTACTTCATCAAAATGAACCCAAAAGTATTGTTATAGAAGAAGAATCCCTTAAATTGAGTATAGGATATTTTCTCTCAAGTCTTATGACTATGAGTAGAATTGATTGAAACAAATTTTATTACTATAGTTGATAAATTTCATAGATGGCATTAATTTTAATACACGATCCTAGGACAAAAGAACCGCATTTCTAAGATGCTTTTTGTTGAGACTGATTTATTATTAGACTAAGAGATCGTCAATGATGCTCATAAATGGATTACTTATACTCAAATCCCTCTAGTGCAGTTTTTTACAATAACGAATAATTATCTACCGGGACAAACAAATCCTTGAGCATGATATAGGGCCGAGATATAACATCAATAAATCTCTCAACTACTATGTACAATGTAAGATTTATGGTCAAGTTGCAACTTGACATACATCTCCATAAAGCTATCCATTTGAGCCACGTTTGTTGTAATGTAGATAAGATGGAAAACGAAGAAGGTCTTATTGTTCAAGATCGGGAGGCGTATCTTAATCAGCGTGTCCCATGTCCTTGCTCTCAATGCAAGTTGGCAATTAGACGAAAACGCCGATTGTCTATAGAACACGTACGACGATTTGGCAAGTTTCAATCTGAGATCATTGATCAAGCGATTGCGGATTTTTAGCAAATGGTAATTTGAAGTTAATATTAATCATGCATTTTACTCGCAAGCTACTTGAAAACCATAGACAATAAGATTGGGTCTTGTTGGCAAATTTTCTATCCAAGGGGATGATGTCTTGACCCAAGGGGGAGTGCACCATTTGCGTCCAATTAGAAGAGTTCATGGACGTGCGATGGATGGATTGTAGGAGCTAATCCACCACTTGCAAGGCTCATCTATACCGTCAATGCCAGAGAAGACAGATAACCTTCCCAACCTACCTACAATCTTGGAGCCTGAGATGGAGGCAATGATCAATGCATTGATTCCCATGGATGTTGAGACATCTGACCCGCTTAGAGAGGAAGCATCCATACCATTATATGATGGGTGCCGAGTATCTCGGTTGAAGACATTGCTTGCACTTTTAAGTGTGCAAGCAAAATACAGGTGGAGCGATACGAGTGTGACTAAGTTATTCAGGTACCTTGCACATAGGCTTCATTGTTTTGTTTTTTTGACACTATTATTACAAACATTTGTGCTTTTTCAAGGTGTTTTATGATTTTTTCAGGTTATTGAAATATCATATATTACCACCTGCAAATACCATGCCTGAGTCTCGTGATGATGCATGACATGTTTTACGGAAGCTTGGCATGGACTACAATAACATCCATGCATGTATCAACGATTGCATACTGTTTCGAGATGAATACGAGACTATGGAGACATGTCCAAAGTATGGTGCTCACAGGTATCGAAAGGACTTGCAAGAGAAAACCATCCCTCAAAAAGTTCTCAGACACTTTTTGCTCATCCCCCGCATAAACCACATGTTTCGCACGTCGGGCATGGCAAGCTTGACAACGTGGCATGTGCAGAATAGGTCCACGGATGGAGTTCAACGAATATCAACGGATTTGCGCGCATGGAGTCACATTAACTCTACCTTCCCAGGCTTTGCGCGAGAGCCAAGGAATCTTCGGCTTGGTCTCGCAATGGATGGTGTGAACCCATTCGGTCTGCGCTCAACTTCTTACAGTATGTGGCCTATAGTGCTTGTCAACTACAACATCCCTCCATGGCTTTCTACGAAGAAAGGACATCTCATCCTTAGCTTGCTCGTCCCAGGCCGCTACAAAGTAAAAAATATGGACGTGTATCTTCGTCCATTAGTCGATGAGCTTAAGATTTTGTGGGAGGAGGAGGTCACTGTGCAAGATATGAGCAGGCGCGATGGTCGGTGTTCAGCCAACATTCGAGCCATTCTCATGTGGACGATGCATGACTTTCCGAGATTGGGAGAGTGCTCAAGTGAGCAGACCTCCGTTCTTGCTGGTAATATCTATATTTTATCTCATTCAATCAAGTATTCACTAGGTCGTGGCTCGCCTTACAGGTCTGGTTACCTCAGGTTATCATGCATATCCATTGTGTGGGCCACAGTTAGACTCCCGAAGGTCATGAACCATGAAGAAGATGGTATATCAAGGACACACCGCTTTCTTGCCGGAGGATCATGAACTCAAGGAAGGTTTTCTTGGACGATCTCCAACACATATGAACGCCGCAAGCTGGTACGAGCTGAAAATGGTAAACCCGGAATCACATCTAAATGGAATGCGACAGTTCTCTATTTTCTACGAGTTGCCATATTGGACCCACTTACAGGTCAACCACTTATTGGATCCCATGCATATTCTCAAGAATATGGGTAGCTTGCTATGGGACCACATCACAGGAAAGAGAGACACTATAGGGTCACGAATGGATTTGAAGGAGGTAGGTAAGATGGAGGCGCTTTGGCCGCAGTCGAGTGCTGATGGTGGAGTACAGCTTTCTCGCGCTCCTTGAGTTTTGTCCACCAAAGAAGAGTGCATTGTGAAGCAAGTAATCAAGTCTATCTGCACTTCGACGGGTATGATGTGTTCTCTCAGGTCCGCATTTTTGAAAGATGACCAATTGTCAGGGCTAAAATCCCATGATTGGCATAAGATATGTCAGGTTTGTGAAATAGAATGGATTGTAATTAGCGTGGGCATTTTGCAATTTGAAAAGTGGCCATTATTTATAATGCTTTCTCATCTGTGGCAGTTTGTCCTACCGATCCCGATCACAGGATGCCTTCCTCCAGAAATTCGCGGGGCCATTTACAAGTTGTCGACTTTGGTGCAATGGATCTCACAGAAAGAGATTAAGACGTCCTCTATTGAATCCGCGAGGCGGGGATCAGTGGAGACGGTCTGTCTCTTTGAGAAATACTTGCCCACTAGCATGCTCACGATACAAGTCCACCTTATTGTGCATCTTGTGGACGAAGTGGAGATTGCTGGACCTATCCATACGCGATGGATGTTCTTCCTGGAGTGCTTCATGAAAACCTTGAAAGGCTTTTTGCGACAACGAGCTCGGCCAGAAGGTAGCATGGTTGAAGGTTGGTTGGTGTCAGAGGCGTTAGTGCATATCTCACAATGGCTACCAATGGTGGAACCAGACAATGAAATGCTATGGACGCTGAAGGACGATGATAGACTGACTGGAGATGTGGTGGTTGGAAATGACGTAGAAAAAAGAATGGATGCCTCAATGGAAGAGAAGGTGAATCACTTTTGTATGTTGCACCATGCCTCCATGGAGACGTGGCTCGCCAAGTACAAGATTGCAAGGCAAGATCGAGAGGAAGCGCGAGCTGAATTCCGACGCAGTACGCGTCATCGACCAATTCAATATCCCAAAGGTATGGAGGAGATGCCGTGGTTTATGTCAACACGATGGTTGCATGGAGCCTTGACCGCAGCATCCAGCGAAGGGACAGAGATCTCAATGGAGGAGTGGGAATTCTCGAGGGGATGTAGTCCAAAGGTGATGAGGGGTTTAGAATATGTCGTATCTAAATTTTATATGCGACATCTAATTTGAGTGTTTCAATGTACAGTACAAAATATATAGTGCAGCGTGGTCATGCGGACGACATTTTCGCGTGGAGCATATTGACAAAATGCGCTCCACAATGGACTGTGGTGTCATAGAAAGGTTTGAGCAAGAGAGCCGGCGACGAGCAACGGATCCGAACACGGTTGTGGATGAGATGGAGTATTTTGGGAACTTGCAAAGTATTATTACAGTGGATTACCATAGCTTCTCCATGATACTATTCGATATGCACTGGTTCACAGTGGCACTTGGAGGAGTTGGAGCAATAGTTCGACGAGGTCCATCTGGATTTCTCGAAATAGATTCTGAAAAAAATGGACGGATTTGCGTGACACCTTTGTGTTGCCGGCCCATTGTGAACAGGTGCATAGAGTCGTTTGCTTGCTAATTGTAATACGACATGGTTTATGTCACAATGGTTTGAACTCGCTTTGTACGTGTTTGTGAACATGTAATCTTCTATCCAAACCCCCGACAACCTCGATGGTGGTATGTTATACCTTCAACTCCTCGAAGTGCGAGAGTATATGATCAAAGGGATGTTCCGGGCATAGATGAAGATAATATGCAAATAGAGGGGTCGATATTACAAGGGGTGGAGGCTGCCGCAAGCTTGGAGCCCGCATTGGCTAATAATGATGGAAATACAGGAGTCCAATAATTTTTTGAGAATGAGGCATACTCATTCTTTTGTGGTGACATGTCTATCGACCTTCCAGTGTATGCAGAGTTGTGTCAGGAGATTAACATGGGACCATAGGATACTTCATTCTTGGAGCATCCACTTACTCAATTCGTTGTTTAGATCTCTTATAAAGGTACATAAGATATGCATTTTAAGAGGGATTTTTTAAAAATGATTTATATTACTGTGCTTTGTATAGTTTAAATTGATTATTCTAACACCATTTTTTATATGTGCAGGTGACATTTTTAGGATGAGTCGAGGGATGAGCGATGAGGAGTTTCAGGACATGATGGCATGCATGTCTCCAGACCAGCTCGCGAGATTCAGAGAGATGGTAGACTAGGAGCTGTCTCGTTCTTCGTCAGGGCGCTCTGCTAGATCTGCTTTAGTGCGATCGGATGCTTCAGCTTCGAGTAGACGATCTCAACGCTCACGACTTGGGCCAGAGGGAGGGACTGCATGGGGATCAGGGGGATGCTGCTGTGGAGACATGGATGTGGTGTCTCCATCTCGTCATTCAGCTGGAGCTGCGTCACCTCTAGGATTTGTCACACCTGTGGGGACGTCTACTCCAGTTACTCTGGCTTTTGTGTAGCCATGAGAGCGGAATTTAGGTGACATGAAGTGCTTAAAAATAGCTAAAAATTATGAATATCGAGGGGAAAATATTCACTGTCAAAGGCGGCGGCTCGATCTAGGACGATTTTAAGCGCCAAAGTGCTTTAAAGGCGCCCGAGCGACACTTGTTGATTTTTCATAATTTTTCAGACAGTCGTGCGGGTTGACACGAGCTACTGGCCAATGCGGGATGTTAAGCGGGACGCCCAGGATTTTTCAGAGCTCGATTCCGAGTCCGGACAGGGAAATGGCCAAGAAACCAGTCAAGATTTGAAGAGGTGGACAAAATTTGGCCAAAATGGGCAAGTGACCTTTGGGAGCCCAAAATTTAAATGTCACATGAAACTTTGGAGAGATGAGATGCAACAAATCGTGGGGAGGGCGTGAGCAGGAAGGCGCCGAAAAATGCGCCATGATGTTGATCATGCTCCTCCCTGCCTGCAAACAACCCTCCTGTCTGACATTGGCCCTTGCCTACACTCCGTATGCTGATCATATTGCCGCCCTTCGCTCGCGCAATGATGGCCTGGTTTGAAATTTCTGATTCTAGTCTTTCTCTCTCCTCCCTCTCTCTCTTCTAAAGGCAAGTTCATGTGGGAAGAAGAAGGAAGAAGAAAGAATGATGGAGACTTGTCCGGCATGGACGGGATTGCTATACGGGCTGAGAATGGTGATTTGTGATGTTGCTGGACATGAAGTGTTGCTGTTTTTCCAAATCTACAGCCATGGATACAAAACCCGAAACATGCAAATAAGCGGTAATTTAAAATTTTCAAAGGAAATTTGAGTTTTATGGCTTTTGATGGATGAAATGGTGTTCATGTGGGATAATAATTGTTCATGATACTGTTTTCTATGAGTTATTGCTGGTCATGATCAAAAAATCAGAAAAATATGCATTTTGTGGTTCAAAATAATATGCTAAAACACGTAAAACATGAAAAAACAAGGAAAAATGAGGGTTTTTGGCATGAAAATGGAAGTAAATAGGAACATTAACTAAACTTTCATTTTTCTGCAAGAAGGAACTAAGGGCCACAGCCCATAACCTGTTTTGAATTTCCAGCAATTAAATAATGCAGGAAAATAAGGAAAAATAGGGAAAAACCATGAAAAATAGGGGAAAAATACATTTTGGGTTCCGAAAAATAAGGATAAATAAGAGCAATGTTTGTGAATGTTTGTGGGGACTGAAGCATGAGGATTTGCCTCAGTTCAACCCCATCTTCTTGTTCTAGTGTGTCTTTTTCTGTTTTTTTTCCACATAAAATGATGGTGAAATACCCTATAAATCTATCCAACGATGCACTACTTAAACGGGGAAGGGTAGAGAAGTTGAAATATGTCTAAATGCCATGTGAAGTGATGGTAAAGTTGCTGATTTCTATGCATAGCATTTAGGACGGATGATAATTAAGATTAAGAGCTTAGTAGCACGAGGATCACCTCGGTGCTAAGCCCATGCAATGAAGCACAAAGCGGTTAGAAAGAAAAGCATGAAAGAGATGTTTTGCACTTGCACGCTGCTGGTTTTTAAAATGTTTGAGCACTAGGCATCCACCTCTTTGCATGATCATTTAGAGGAAATTAAAAGTATCAGTGATCAGCTCCTGGACATGCATTGCAATTGGTTTTGGATATGACCTACGTTGAGAGGCAGTGAGGTACCCATGCTGTAGGCTAGTCGTGGGATCCTAAAGGGGAAATCAAGTAAGGACAATGGTACATTCCTGGATACGTTTATTTGGTACCTTGAGCGACGTTTGTGCAAAATGTCTAAATGTTGAGCGACGCATCGAGGGGCCAATCCCCAAGGTGTAGGAGAGTCGCAGAGGGTTGACGGCATTCAGCCGTAGGAGGAACCCCATGTGTATGTAATTCGAGCCTTTTGGCTGTGTGGAAGGGACTCCCTCTGAGGAGTAATATTGGGTTAGGATCAGTTGGACTACAACGTATTACAAACGCAATGTTTAGGAAGGCAGAGATTTTGATAGACGCTCCTGGCCGCGAGGCCGAGGGGTTGTCTTGCGCATAGTGACGAGGTCCGGCTAGTGCATGAGCCAGTGCCGGCCCGTTTTTAGGTCCATCAGTGGTGCGTCTGCCGGGAGCTGCTTAAAAGTGGCGGTTCTCGAATCCTGGTTGTTTAAGGACCAACTAGCAGTTTATGCCAAAGGAAACTGAGATTGATCCGTTATTTATTGATAAGCATCGTCTAGTGGAAATCCAAAAGCAAGAAAGAGACGAAAGAGCTAGGCGACGTGCTAAAATTTTTAGGAGATATTCCCCTAAGCGTAGCGGTGCTGAACCCTTACGAGGGAGTGGATCTAGTGGTCTTAGGACCACAAGTAGTAAGTTAGGAGAAGGCGGAAGCTCTAGTGCTCCCCTTCCTTCTATAAGCCCGTCCACGTCAAGTACGGGAGGTGTAACCCCACCGGTCTTTATTCCTAGTGCAAATCCAATCCGCGTCATGGCGCAGCCTATTGCAATTCCAGCAGGAACGACGGATTTGCCGGCTCTAGGTTACCCGCTACCCATTTTTAATGGGTTAGTTGAGGAAGATACGGAACTCCACATTAGGGAGTTTCAAAAGCTGATGTTTAACTGTCGCATCCAAGAAGAAGGACATTTAATGATGTTCTTCAATATGACTCTCAAAGGAAGAGCCGCTACATGGTATCATGGTTTAGAAGCCGGAACTATATTGAACATTGATGCATTTTATGGAGCTTTTCGAAGGGAGTTCGCCCCTGAAAGGGGTGGGCAATATTGGTTGCGTGTACTCAACGTGACCCGCCAAGATCCACACGAGGATATTCGTGCTTATGCGAAGAAGATAAAAGAGGTCTTCCGTAAGTTGGACACCTCTATTCCTATCCCCGCAGCTGCCCAATTGCAATATTTCCTACATGGGTTGGACTTCAATATCCAATTGCAGTTGAGTAGTGTCCCCTTGGGGGATATAGATACTGCCATTACACGAGCACAAGAGGTGGAATCCCGATTACAAGCAGCCTACGCTTCTCGAGGCAATTCAAACATGGGTTTAGTATTGGGAAACAATATGGCAATAGCCAATGGCAGTAGTGGCCAAGGGATAGCGATGGCTAATCCTAATGGGAGAGGGAACATGATGCAGAATGTCCCTTTATTACCAGCTCCCCCTAGCATGGCGATGCCTACGGGCAGTCAAATGGCTCCAAATGGTGGAGGCCAGGCGGTCAATTCTAACACCATGCCTGTAGCCCAACAACCAGTGCCTAATCGAATTGTTAGGCCAATTGAACGACATGGTAATGACCAAGGCTATGAGTCGAGTTCTTCCAATGTTCTTGGCGAGGTTAAGGACATGATGAAGCATTATACCGACATGATTACGGAGCAGTATCGACAAATAGCCGTTGATGTCAACTTCCTTAAAAAACAACAAAATTTAATAGGAAGTAGATACCCGGAGGAGGGTGCACCGTCGAGGTTTAGTTGCAAATGGTGTGGTGGGCAGCACTATCCAAGGAATTGCCCAAATGTTAAGTGCGACATTTGTGGAAAATCTGGCCATTTAGCGGCTACTTGCTGGAGTAAGATTAGTTCCCTCCAGCGAGGAAGTCGGCAACCAGGGCCTGTCAATCATCGTGCCCAAGGAAATGACTCCCAGCCAGAAAATGGGCCTAAACAAATACTTCAACGACCAAAGACTACAGTGGAAGAGCTACCAAGTGGTAGTGGGGTTAGTTTGATTGAGGCTGTACGCGTTAATGATGTTGAAACCTCTAATTTGCGTGCTGTTCTTACAAGAGGTAAAAAAGGTAGAGAAGCCGACATGGATAAGCCTGTCGACGGAAACCCTAAACAAGGCGACAAAGGGACGCAAGTTTTGGATCCTGCCCTAGAAGGGGGACCTTTGAAGCCCGTAGAGAGTAAAGCCGATAAGGAAGCACCAAAGAAGAAGGTGAAAGTTAAGAAAGAGGCAATAAAGCCAGTTCAGCGACCTAAAGAGCGGATGGTTTGGCGTGAAAAGCGAGCTCTATCGAACTATCATGAATTCGATTTGGCGGGCTCTCTTTGCGAAGTCAAACCGGATGTGAACCTTTTGCAGCTTATTAAACTTTCCCCAGGAGTACGCAAGGAATTTAGAAAGATCCTACGTACCGGGTATATTGTAGAACCTTTGGGTATTGCGCGAGTTGGTGATGACTGGTTCGAGCATGCTGAGAAGCATTGCCCAAGGGTTGCAGCCTATGTCGATGGGATATTAGTAGATTATGCCATTGTCGACACGGGATCATCTGTTAACATTATGAGTTCTGAACTAATGGAAAGGTTAGGTCTTGCGATTCAGAAAGATACCTCCACAATTCTCAGAATGGCAGATGACAGTTTGAGACAGCCGGAAGGCTGCATTACTAAGGTCCATGTCACTGTTGCAAATGTAGAATGCATGTTGGACTTTAGGGTGATTCGTTTTGCAGGGCGGCCAAGTTACCAAGTATTACTTGGACGACCTTGGATCTTGCAAGCGGATTGCCAAGTAGATATACCCGCCGGTCGATTGATATTCGGCAGAGGTGCCCAGCGTGTGGTGGTTGATGCTTATCCTGAGTCCCCGCAGAGTGAGAGAGCTCCTCTATCTTCTACAGAATTGGAGACATTAGAAGATTTATCTGCTAGTGAGACATCATCGAGTGATGAGTCCAAAGAGGGATCCACCACGGAGGACATCTATCAGGTCACTTTGAACGAGCCGATAGAGGGCCAAGATCGTATAAGAGATGCAGATGTTATCGAGCTAGACCTTGGTACGCTTGATGATTCGCGGCCAATCAAATTAGGCTCTATGCTCAGCACAGCAGAAAGGGAGGACTATGTGGCCTTGATCCAGGAATTCCGTGATATCTTTGCCTGGAGTTATGATGAGTTGAGAGGCATTCCTCCTAGTCTTGCTGTTCATACAATTTCGTTGAAAGAGGGCAGTCGTCCTGTACGGCAGAAAGTAAGGCGTATGCCTTTCGAATTGAGGGATGGGCTGTTTGAGGAGTTACAGAAGCTTCGAAAAGCGGGTTTGATTTTTCCTGTGCAACACACGGAATGGTGTTCGCCAGTTGTGATTAGAAAGAAGAAGAATAATCAGATCCGTTTATGTGTAGACTTTAGAGAGCTGAATAAGTAGACAGTTAAGGACTACTACCCATTACCATTTATTGACCAGATTTTGGATCAATTAGCGGGTAGGGAGATATATTCGTTTATGGATTGCTTTGTAGGATATAACCAAATGGCAATCGCAGAAGAGGACAAGTTGAAAACAACTTTCATTACCGTATTTGGTACTTTTGCGTACCATGTGATGGCCTTTGGTTTATGTAATGCGCCTGGTTCGTGGCAACGAACAGCCGATAAGACATTCGGTGACATATCCCCTGAAGAGTTGAGGGTGTTTATTGATGACTTAGGGGCCGCCACCGTGAGAGAAAGGCAGTTGATCATTTTGAGAAAATGCTTTGAGCGCTGTAGACAATTTTGCATCGCCCTAAACCCACGGAAGTGTGCTTTTGGGGTACCTTATGGGCTATTGCTGGGCCATGTGGTCAGTTCGGTAGGAATTGCGACAGACCCCGAGAAGGTGAAAGTTATAGTTGCCATGGGTCCACCACGCACTCCGAAAGAAGTTCATAGCTTTCTGTCTTCGGTTGGTTACTACCGTAGATTCATTAACGCCTTAGCAGAAAGAACGTTGCCACTTACAAATTTATTGTCCTTTAGCTGTTCGTTTGTATGGGGTGACCCTTGTAAGGTAGCATTCGAGGATGTGAAACAAGAGCTAGCAAGAGCGCCCGTTTTAAAAGCACCTAAAAGAGGTGAGGTGTTCTATATATTCTCAGCAGCCACCATGTATAGTATCAGCTGCTGTTTAGCCCAAATTTGGGAAGAGAAGTGGTACCACCCAATTGCTTTTGCTAGTCGAAAGCTAGGGGTATCCGAAATCAATTACACTTACATGGAGAAATTATGTCTAGCGATGGTCTTTGGGACCAAGAAATTCAGGCATTACATTCTCTATGAGAAAGTCGTGCTTTATACGAAGGCGGAGGGACTTCGACTATTGATGAATAAGTTACAGCCGCCTGATCGTTTAGCGAAGTGGTTGATCACTTTGCAGGAATTTGATTATGAAATCAAGAGTAAGCCACCAAGGTTGCAAGGCATCGTGGAATGTCTAGTGGACTTTGGGGAGCCGAAAGAATCTGTGGCTGAAGGTAGTGACATGGAGATGATATTTAAAATAGATACGGCATCTATTCCCTCCTGGTATGCTGCAATAACGCATTATTTATCAACGGGAGAGGCGGGATCCGAATTATCTAAGGCTGAGAAAAGGAAAATTAAGCAGCAGGCGTTAAAGTTTGCTTTGATCGCAGGTACATTATATCGGCAAGGGGTTGATGATATCTATCGCCGATGTGTGACGCCTGACGAGGTGCCATTCATTTTGGAAGAGTGCCATGATTCTGCTTGCGGTGGCCATTTTGCTGGACGGCTTACAGCACAAAAGGCTTTAAGAGCAGGTTATTGGTGGCCTGCCATCTTCCAGGATGCGTTTGCGTATGTTAAGAGATGCGATATTTGCCAACGGCATGATAGTCGAGAGAATAGGAAACGACCACTCACCCCTATTATGGCGATACTTCCATTTGAGAAGTGGGGAATAGACTTTGTGGGTCCTATTACTCCGTCATCGACTACGCAAAAGTGGTACATTATTGTAGCAACTGACTACTTCACAAAGTGGTTAGAAGCACGTGCAACAAGGAAAGATGATGCTAAAGAAACTGCTAGTTTCCTTTTAGAGCAAATAATATGCCGGTTTGGTCCACCGAAAGAATTAGTGTCGGACCGCGGAACCCATTTCCTGAATAAGGTGATCAAAGGTTTGACAGAGTTGTGGAACATCAAGCATAACAAGACAACCCCATATAATCCGCAAGCCAATGGTCAGGTTGAAAGCACCAACAAGCAGCTTGTGGGCATCCTGTCCAAAATTGTGTCGGAAAAGAAACGGGATTGGGATAAAAAGTTATACGTGGCAGTGTGGGCTTATAATACGACTTTCAAACGAGCCACTGGCCATACCCCGTTCAAGTTAGTATATGGGGAGGAGTGTGTCTTGCCTTTAGAGATTGAGCTGCCGACTATTCGGTTTGCCATCAATCATTCTTTGAGCGATGAAGACGCTCTTTTTGAGCGCTTGACGACACTGGCACATTTAGACGAGCTTAAGTTGCAGAGCTTATTGCACCAAGAAGTGGCGAAGCGCCGAATGAAGAAGCTACACGACCTCAAAGCCAAGAAATACACCTTCAAGAAAGGACAGCTTGTTCTGTATTATGACGCACGACGTGAATTATTCCCAGGTAAGCTAGAACCCAAATGGGATGGGCCTTATAGGATCGTTAGGATAGGAAAGAATAAATCTACAGTTTTGTTAGCTGACCTTGAGGGGATAGAATTTAAAAATAAGGTTAATCTTAATAAGATTAAACCTTATTACTTCTGATTGTACTAATGCTATGACTGCCTTGCAGGTCTAGGCAAGATTGATCAAACATCTATAAGGAAATCGTGATAGAGGTTGATGGGTCGTCTGATCCCTTATTTAGAACACCCATATTTGGAACAGAGGTATCATCAGGGAAAGCTCATTTGGTGGAGCAAAGGATACAAGGTGATTGAGCAAGAAGGCGGGACATTTATTTGGGAAATCAAGGTCTTCTGCCATCACTGCCTACAAATTTTGACGAGCATCCCTGTTGAATTCAATGATGATGGAGGGATGGAGCCTACAGTCCACCCGTTGAATATGCTGAATTTCGATTACCATAATTACGAGTAGAGTTCAGGATGGCAGAATATGTAAACCCTTTATGGACGTACACCTTGTACTTTGATGGGGCGTCCAGGGGTGTGGGCAAAAAAGGAAGTGTAGGAGTTGTCATCCGAGACCCCCGACGACGCATTGTCATGAAGTTAGCTGCTTATCTCGGGGCGAATTTTACTAATAATATGGCCGAATACAAAGCCCTGATCATGGGTTTGAATATTGCAAAAAAGGGTGGTATCCGCCAGTTGTTGGTGAAAGGGGACTCTCAGTTGGTTTTAAATCAACTCAATTGGACGTACATGGTGCGGAACCCCATCCTTTGTATGTACCATCACACTGCCATAGCCCTGCTAGACGAATTCGATAGAGTGTCTTTTCAGCTGATTCCACGGAATTGGAATCAGTTTGCCGATTCTTTGGCTAATCTTGCATATGAAGAGGACCTCTTCTTTAATTGTGGCCCTAGTCCCGATATATCTATTGATGGTGAGACAGGACCTGGTCGTTTGTGGGGTATGCTTTCTGAACATGCCCTTTTTGGCAGACGATGGTTGATTTGGGTGATGCAGAGGGTAAGCGAGACTCATCTGCCTTTATTATCTCAGACCCATAGACTGATTCGACGACATGTGATGCGAACACCTCTTGCGATATACGCAGGAGGGATAGGTCATAATCTACTGCACCTAGTTTAGGGCTACAAGCCCTGTTCCCCTGGAAATAGTATGCTTTGCTGTCTATCATAGTTATTTCCAGGAGGATGTTCTGCATAGTAATGTTTGATTTCGTTAGGCCAAGAGGGCCATTTCCCTGTCTAGTGCGGGTGCGTTTAATTGGGTTTTTGTTTAGTGTTATGCTGGACAGGTTTCGCGGGTTGTGGAATTTTGTGGAGCCTGGAGGAGCCTTTGCTGCGATGGAAGCTTCTTGTGGCCAATCCAGGTGATATCTCTCCTTTACGAGTACCTTTCTTTCCTGTTATATGTGTATTTGTACTTGTTGAGGGGCTATTTTTTTTTAGGGGACCGGCAACCAAGGCATGAAGTCCCAGGTTTAGGTTGAGTATGTTTGAGGGAGGTCGGAGTAGTCATTGCCTCCTGTAAAGACATTGTTAGACATTGAGAGACCTGTTTTAGAAGGAAGTCCTAGTGGCCCTGTCCTGCTAGCCTACTAGGCAGCCGTTCTCGGAGTTCCTGTTAGTAGTGAGGCAGTTAGAGAAGCCTGCCAGAAGATAATAATAATGATGTCAAGAGATCCTGAATATCCTAAAAGATGACTATAAATACGAAGGTGTGTAAAAAGGGGTTCTAACCCCTATCAAAGAAGAGGAAAAAAAATTGAAAATATATAAGCAGTTGATCATTGCCTTGCGAAGGCCTGGTAGGTTCCTGGGGACGAATCAGACCCGGGGCCGATACCTTGTCTTCCTAGGGGTGGCTTCTTGCTGGAAAAGTAATGACAAAACAAGGAAGGTTGGAGCGAAAATAAAAGTGAGCGTTAGAAAAGGATTAAGTGTCGCCTTGCGAGGGCTTGGTAGGTTCTTGGGTGCCGAGACAGGTCCTGAGACCGATGCCCTGTTCCCCTTGGGTCACTACGCTCAACTCCCTCCTTTTTACATGCCCAAGTCTGTTCATCCAATAAAAATCCTCAAAGAAGAAATGTACTGAAAGGAAATATCCTTTGCTCAGGCTATAGGAGTCCTCGCCTTGTAGGAGTTCCTAGTGGTGTTGTCTTTAGTTGGTAAGTAGTTCAGACTACCACTTAGGGCAACCTCTTTGACAGTTCTTTTTAGTTTGGCTGTGTTGGAGCAGCTGGTTAGTGATTCGCTTCGGATCTTCTATTAAATAATGCTAGGCCTACTCCTTGTGGATGTTATGCCTTGGTTCTGCCAGGGGTGGGGGGAGCATTGTGCTGAGTTTTATGATGATAATTGTTTTATATCAGTTTGATGCTTCTTTGGTTGTTTATGTGCAGATATGTTCGTGGATTCGACGGGCTGAATCGCCCTATCCCGTGGTCGCCAATGAGAGCGGAATTTAGGTGACGGGAAGTGCTTAAAAATAGCTACAAATTATGAATATCGAGGGGAAAATATTCACTGTCAAAGGCGGCGGCTCGATCTAGGACGATTTTAAGCGCCAAAGTGCTTTAAAGGCGCCCGAGCGACACTTGTTGATTTTTCATAATTTTTCAGACAGTCGTGCGGGTTGACACGAGCTACTGGCCAATGCGGGATGCTAAGCGGGACGCCCAGGATTTTTCAGAGCTCGATTCCGAGTCCGGACAGGGAAATGGCCAAGAAACCGGTCAAGATTTGAAAAGGTGGACAAAATTTGGCCAAAATGGGCAAGTGACCTTTGGGAGCCCAAAATTTAAATGTCACATGAAACTTTGGAGAGATGAGAAGCAACAAATCGTGGGGAGGGCGTGAGTAGGAAGGCGCCGAAAAATGCGCCATGATGTTGATCATGCTCCTCCCTGCCTGCAAACAACCCTCCTGTCTGACATTGGCCCTTGCCTACACTCCGTATGCTGATCATATCGCCGCCCTTCGCTCGTGCAATGATGGCCTGGTTTGAAATTTCTGATTCTAGTCTTTCTCTCTCCTCCCTCTCTCTCTTCTAAAGGCAAGTTCATGTGGGAAGAAGAAGGAAGAAGAAAGAATGATGGAGACTTGTCCGGCATGGACCGGATTGCTATACGGGCTGAGAATGGTGATTTGTGATGTTGCTGGATATGAAGTGTTGCTGTTTTTCCAAATCTACAGCCATGGATACAAAACCCGAAACACGCAAATAAGCGGTAATTTAAAATTTTCAAAGGAAATTTGAGTTTTATGGCTTTTGATGGATGAAATGGTGTTCATGTGGGATAATAATTGTTCATGATACTGTTTTCTATGAGTTATTGCTGGTCATGATCAAAAAATCAGAAAAATATGCATTTTGTGGTTCAAAATAATATGCTAAAACACGTAAAACATGAAAAAACAAGGAAAAATGAGGGTTTTTGGCATGAAAATGGAAGTAAATAGGAACATTAACTAAACTTTCATTTTTCTGCAAGAAGGAACTAAGGGCCACAGCCCATAACCTGTTTTGAATTTCCAGCAATTAAATAATGCAGGAAAATAAGGGAAAATAGGGAAAAACCATGAAAAATAGGGGAAAAATACATTTTGGGTTCCGAAAAATAAGGATAAATAAGAGCAATGTTTGTGAATGTTTGTGGGGACTGAAGCATGAGGATTTGCCTCAGTTCAACCCCATCTTCTTGTTCTAGTGTGTCTTTTTCTGTTTTTTTTCCACATAAAATGATGGTGAAATACCCTATAAATCTATCCAACGATGCACTACTTAAACGGGGAAGGGTAGAGAAGTTGAAATATGTCTAAATGCCATGTGAAGTGATGGTAAAGTTGCTGATTTCTATGCATAG
Organism: Lygodium microphyllum; assembly: GCF_053477565.2. Taxonomy (NCBI): domain Eukaryota; kingdom Viridiplantae; phylum Streptophyta; class Polypodiopsida; order Schizaeales; family Lygodiaceae; genus Lygodium; species Lygodium microphyllum. Next base: position 78,294,740 of record NC_141159.1, read on the forward strand.
CATTTAGGACGGATGATAATTAAGATTAAGAGCTTAGTAGCACGAGGATCACCTCGGTGCTAAGCCCATGCAATGAAGCACAAAGCGGTTAGAAAGAAAAGCATGAAAGAGATGTTTTGCACTTGCACGCTGCTGGTTTTTAAAATGTTTGAGCACTAGGCATCCACCTCTTTGCATGATCATTTAGAGGAAATTAAAAGTATCAGTGATCAGCTCCTGGACATGCATTGAAATTGGTTTTGGATATGACCTACGTTGAGAGGCAGTGAGGTACCCATGCTGTAGGCTAGTCGTGGGATCCTAAAGGGGAAATCAAGTAAGGACAATGGTACATTCCTGGATACGTTTATTTGGTACCTTGAGCGACGTTTGTGCAAAATGTCTAAATGTTGAGCGACGCATCGAGGGGCCAATCCCCAAGGTGTAGGAGAGTCGCAGAGGGTTGACGGCATTCAGCCGTAGGAGGAACCCCATGTGTATGTGATTCGAGCCTTTTGGATGTGTGGAAGGGACTCCCTCTGAGGAGTAATATTGGGTTAGGATCAGTTGGACTACAACGTATTACAAACGCAATGTTTAGGAAGGCAGAGATTTTGATAGACGCTCCTGGCCGCGAGGCCGAGGGGTTGTCTTGCGCATAGTGACGAGGTCCGGCTAGTGCATGAGCCAGTGCCGGCCCGTTTTTAGGTCCATCAAGCCGTCAGCAGGTGGCACCCTTTATGGTGGCACCCCTTTGAGTGCCACTTCGAGAGAGGTTACCCCCGTCGGTACACTGGATGTAGAGGGGTCTCCTGGATATGCCCAGGAGCATGGACAGAGATGGGAGAGGACCCATCTTAGGCAGACTCCTAGAGGTTATGGATATCTGGTTGATAGTAGGTTAGGAGCCATCATCATGAATGATGAGGGGAGGAGGGTGATGGCTCGCATGAGAGAGTTGTGCCAATAAATTTTTCGGCACAACGTCCTAGATCATTGGAAGAACATACCGGAGGGGAGCAAGGACTACATAGTAGCATCCTTGCACGAGGAGTTTCCAGTGCCAGCCGCAGTAGATAGATTCTCTACGGGCTGGATGATGGATTGCATGCATGCATACATGTCACATAGACGATCCGACGCACGCAAGGCAATCAAGAGTGGGGCTACAAAGCCCAAGTGGTTAGATGCAGACGACTAGCGCCGATTGAGGGAGGAGGCTATAGATTTGCCAGGACGTTGGAGTTAGCAACGCGAGGCGGCAAGGGCACGACTCGAGGCCGGAGTGGTCCATCATCTTGGCAGTGGCGGCCACATGACATATTTGGAGGACTTTGTAAGTTTCTCTTTTGTTTTGCTTGTTTGTTTTTTTGAAATATTCTTTGTACTGACAATCATGTTTCTAACAGTTAGCATTTTGTTTTCTTTGTAGCACTCCATTAAAAATCGCGATCCACAAGGCCTTGAGACTCCATATGCAGAGAGGCACGGTCTCAATGCATTGATCGACCGATTGTATAGATGTGGCAGCCCTGTAAGTCACTCATCTTTCTTGTCCGTAGTTACCATGAGATATTTGAATGCATTATTGTATGGTGGATTGATGTGTTGTTTCTTTTTCTGCAGAATCTGTTCGATGCTCCTTTGCGGTGGGACGAGCTTTCGGGGGACGAGGATTTGTAGCTCGCCCTTGGATCCTTGGAGCTCACACACCTTTATTTTTTAGTTACCTGATCTATGTGGACATTTTCTATGTATTAGTGATATCCTATCATGATTGTACCAATTGCTTTTTATGCGATCATGTATTTATTTCATGTATCAATTTTATGATTTCAGTATACATTCTTTTTGTTTGCAAGCACTTTGTATACAGTAGTGCAGAAACTATTTTGTATGGCTCTCATACAGCAAATAGTGCTATATGTGGCAGGGCAGCTTGCTACCATGCCACAAATTTTTTTTTCCCTGTTACCATCGCTATTTGCGTCGCAAATTTACTGCTCGCGTCGCTATTGGTGTCGCTATGTCCGTCGCAAATTTACTAGTTGTGTCGCTATTGGCGTCGCTATATAGCATCGCCAATAGCGACGTTTCTATGGCGTCGTCCAATAACGACGCTTTTTGCGACGACGGGGGCAAATTTTGTTGTTTGTATTTTCGTCGCTTTGAACGTCGGTATAAGGTCTATATCTTGTAGTGATGTCATCGCCTCAACCTAAGTCAGCCAGAGCCACTGTGCCACAATAGTGCTGCTGAGACCAAGCCTAGACGCAACAGAGCCGCAGATCAGCAGCCATTGGCCCGGATAGTCGAGGCTAAAGGAAGGACAAGTATCTAATGATCTCTTGACCACGCTAGTGACCACCCCTATAACACTTAGCCTGGGAGATCTGCTTAAGCAGCACCCTGCTCTATGGCAAGACCTTAAGCAGTGGGTTGAGGGATCACAAGAGCAGGTCACGGCAGACCCTCGAGACCAGGATGCAGAAACACAATTACCAAGTCTGACGCTGCACTCCGTGCCTAAATCTTTTCATGTCAACGCCTTTTGGGAAGGCTCTGAGATGCACACAGTCTTTCCGGTCCTAACCCTGGGTGACACAACAAGGAAGGGAATCGTAGACATGGGAGCTGGGGTTAGTGTCCTTAGCCATGCAGTGTTGCAGACTTATGGAAACCCGCCTGTCAAAGTTGCTAGGTTTAACGTCACGCTAGCAAACGGTATGAGAGTGAAGCCATTCGGGGTCTTGAGGAATTTGCCAGTGAAGATCATAGGCGTCCTGTTCTCTATTGACTTTATAGTCATGAAGGGAGTGGACCCGAGTCTACATGATGGCAGCAAGCCTCCATGGAAGGCCTAAGCCTGTTACCTTCCAAGTGCCATCCAACAAAAGGGAACTCCACGGGGTACTGGAATACCTAATGGACCAGCTAGCGGGTAACCCGGCTGCCAACTTCAAACCGCTCCATGATCTCTTAGAGGATTCTAAGTGGCAATGGACGAGGGTGCACGACCTGAACCTCATGTATACCTGGGCTCTAATTCCAGACCAACGACACGGGGCATACCAAGCCCTAGGAGACGATGGGCAGTCAAATGACAAAGATTCCTGTGATGAATACGAAGACTGCCAATCCTTCAGTGATGAGAGCAAGGGTAAAGTGGATACCATAGAGTAAGACACTGAAGGACGAGAAATTGAGCAGTTACGAGCAAACGCCAAGCCGGAGAAAAGGAAGGCCCTTAGACTGGAGCAAGGAGTCATGTGCATGAAATGTGATCGTGCATGGTTGGAATGTGTAGGGGCCATAGACCTTGAGCAAGCAGGCCTAGCCCAATCAGGAACGACATCAATACTTAGAATCAAATCGCCATCCGAATTGCGGCCACCAGGGGAGACCACCTCTTCTAGCGAAGATGGAGGGTTTGACTCTGAATCGGAAGTTACTTCGGATAGCGACCCAGAGATCCCTAGGCCGCCCATGACTAGACACACCAAGGGGGACTTACCCGTCCACCTGAGACACAGGCGGTCAAGGCAGGATAGGGCAAAGCACCCCAGGGATGCACGATTTGAAGAACAACGAAAGCCGCAGGACCTCTCTAAATGCTTCACTAAATTCAAAAAAGGGGATAGGGTAGTGGTTCTGCTAGGTGCCAAGCTTCAAGGGCAGATGAGTGAACCAATCGAAGGACCAGCCAAGGTTAAGGAGGTAAACCTAGCCCTGGAAGGGGAGATACCATGACCAGTGTTCATTGCCGATGACTTGACTGGTGAAGAAGAGTTGAGTCTTGTCGCTCTCTTGTGGAAGTACATAGACGTATTTGCCTGGTCCTTAGAAGAGCTATGGGGGGTAGATCCGAGTGTTGTGACTCACAACATACCCATGACGTCGGATGCAATGTCAGTCAAGCAGCGACCGTACCCCATGAATCCAAAACACGCTCATGCTGTCAAAGAGAAAATTAACAAGCTGATGAGAGCTGGATTCATTTACGAAATTGAGCACACAGACTAGGTATCACCCATAGTCATTGTGATGAAGAAGAACGGCGCAAAATTCGAGTGTGCATCAATTATAAGAAGGTGAACGCTGCTACAAAGAGAGACAACTATTCCTTGCCGTACACCGAGCACATGCTTGAGAGGGTGGTAGGCAAGGAAGCCTACATTTTTCTGGATGGCTTCTCAGGGTACAACCAGGTGCAAGTGCATCCTGCAAACATGCACAAGACCACCTTTGCCACTGAGTGGGGCGTCTTTGCATACATAGTCATGCCCTTCGGGTTGAGCAATGCCCTGCCACCTTCCAACGCCTCATGTGCACCATTTTCAAAGACATGCTTTGCAAGGAGTTAGAGGTCTTTGTCGATGATCTGTGTGTCCATTCGACCTGGATCGAACACCTAGACAAACTCCGCGCAGTCTTTGAATGGTGCCGCTTATATCGTCTCTCCTTGAACCCCTTGAAATGTCAGTTTTGGGTGAAGCACGGATGCATCTTAGGACACGTGCTGTCCAAGAACCGCATTGCCACTGACTTCTCGAAGGTCAGGGTTATCGTTGACCTTGCACCCCCAATTAATTACAAGGGAGTTCAATGCTTCTTAGGTCACACAGGATACTATCCGCGGTTTGTGCTGAACTACGCGCTGATCACTAGGCCATTGTACAAGCTGCCGATTGTCTTCGAGTGGACCGAGGCATGCCAACGGGCATACAAAGAATTAAAAAAGGCTCTAACAACAGCACCGATTCTACGAGCCCCAGACTAGACCATTACCTTCCATGTACACATCGATGCTTCTAAGTTTGCTGTGGGGGCAGTGTTGTGCCAACCTAGTGAGCATAACCTGGATTACCCAGTGAGCTTTGCTAGCATGCAACTCACTGAGACGGAGATGAATTATTTGACAAAAGAAAGAGAGGGATTAGCCATGGTGTTCTCCGTGAAGAAGTTCCAACATTACTTATTGGCCACCCCTTTCATCTTCTTCGTGGACCATCTAGCCCTGCTCTATTTAGTGAACAAACCTTGTGCTACAGGACGCACAACTCGATGGCTCCTCCTGCTCCTAGAGTTTGATTTCTCCATGGTGGTACGAAAGGGAAAACACCATTACATAGCTGATCACATGTCCCATATATCCACATGAGAAGCCGCTGGACAGGGCATCATTGACGAGTTACCTGACGCCCACTTATTCCACCTGTCCAGTGAGAGAGATCTATTTAAGGCTGATCTGACGCCATACTGGGCAGACGACATAGTCCAAGTGCTCGAGTACGCACTACCTAAGTGACCAATAGAAAAGGCACGACTTAGGCGCTTGATCCTGAAGATCCAGCCTACCAGGATTGCAGGCCAACTCTATAGGATGGGGCAAGACGGATTGCTGCGTAGGTGCGTATGTGAGAATGAGATGCATGATGTGCTCTCAGAGGCGCACAGCGGCATTGCAGGAGGACACTTTAGCGGAGACACGATAGCACGGAAGGTACTGCAGTCCCAACTATGGTGGCCCACACTTTTCCCCGACACTAAGCGATTCGTCAAGCATTGTGATGAGTGCCAACGGACAAAAGTCCCGATTCGTAAGGATCAAATGGAGTTAACCCCAGTTATTGCTTGCCAACCCTTTGAAAAATGGAGAATTGACTTCATAGGACCCATTAGCTCCACGGCACAGTACTCACAAGCCAAGTACATCGTGGTGGCCACAAATTACCTCACGAAATGGGCAGAGGCGAGAGCCACACGAAAAAACGACGCTAGGACGACTGCCAAGTTATTATGGGAGCAAGTGATCTCGCGCTTCGGTTGCCCCATCGAACTGGTTAGCGACCAAGGCACACACTTCATCAACGAAGTGATAGCACATCTCCTATCCACCTTTCTTATCATCCATCACAAATCCTCACCATACTACCCTCAGGCTAATGGCTAGGCCAAATCGACTAACAAAATTCTCATCAACGTCCTGACTAAAGTAGTCTCAGCCTCACGAAGTGACTAGGACAACAAGTTGATGGCAACCTTGTGGGCCTACCGCACAGCTTATAAAACGGCCGTCCCGGCCAAACCCCCTTTAGGCTGACCTATGGGACTGAAGCAATTCTACCATTAGAATTCTTCGTCCCTAGCCTGAGAATAGCACTCCAAGAATGATGGGAAGGGAAGGAAGCATGGACGCAACGCTTAGTCGAGCTGGAACGCCTATCAGAAACTCGTCTTCTAGCCACCCACGCACTTATCTGCGAGAAAGCCCGATGCAAGAGCTGGTTTGACAAGCATGTCAAGTAGCGCGAGTTTGAGCAGGGTGACTTAGTGCTCCTCTACTTAGTTAAAGGACATAAGCAAAAGATGAAATTCAGAGGTCTCGGACCCTTCAAGGTTCGGGCAATCAGCCGAACCGGTAATGTCGAGCTTGAGACCCTAGACGGTAAAGGAATAGGCTTCTTCAATGGCAACCGTGTCAAGAAGTACTACTCTCCCACTCATCCTTTGCATGAGTCACCAATGTTAGAACCGCCGGTCAAAATACGAGTAGCCACAATCACTGAAAACTACGAGAATGAGGAGGAAGTTGTAGAACTCGCCTACCTCCGTGTCACGGTCACTGCCAAGCAAACATGCTCCTTCAACGCCTTGATTGATGAGGGAGTAGATTTCAATGTCTTAATGCACAAGCATTGGATCCAACTTGGCAAACCACTACTTCAACCCACAACTGCCAAATTAAGCCCATATGGGGCTCAATCTTATGCATTTCTCCGTAAGTGCAGAGTCGCCCTTTCTATCGAGTTTGAGACTGTTCCAATGCTGTTTTACGTGTTGTCGAGTGCTATGGACGCAGGCATGGAGTCACTGCTCGAGCGAACCTTCAAAAAGCAGACTCACTACAATGTTGATTATGAGTCGTAGCGCATCCACCTAGCAATCGGCAACGTGCACATTGTCACAGCCTTCAACAAGGGTTGCGTAACACCGTCACCGTCTGCAGGGCCACTGATAGAAACATCCGTAGGCAAGACTAAGGAGGGGGTAGTGTGTGTCTGCCGCTCCCGGATTCCCATAAACCACAGACTGCAGCAACCAAAGTAAGGGCCCAACAGCTTCGCTTCCAATGGGTGCCTAAACAGCCTTGAGAACCGCCTAGGACTAGACGCACCTATCCGCATAAGACCTGTCTGCATACGCCACCCTCAAGCCTGATCAGCTCATGTCCCCCAACACCTCAAGACCATAGGCCGCAGTGCTCTCCAGAGCCCCAGCCATCGGACTCCTCTACGCTTCGGCCCAAGAGAGTCGCACAAACCTATCGGACCAAGCAACGGCCACCGCCACAGGTGACATCATCCGACCAAGTCAACCCAACTCTCCGCAGCAAAGCTGACTGCAGCAGCCTAGCTGCTGTGACCAACCCTAACCCACCCCCTTGCAAATAGCCTGGTTGCAGGCTCAAGGGGACTCTCAACCGTAACTCTGTACTGTCAGGACCTCTAGTTCTAGCAAACCTCAACCACCCATCGGCCTTATGCCCTCCTATGAACGGAAGTCATTTCTGGTGCTGGCTGCCGCTGACCTTGCAGAGGATACCGGTGATGATGTGATGGACTGTATCAAACGGCTCGATGCCACCTTTCTGTTGCTGGCCCTCAGCTATGACCACTTGGACTTGGGTCTATTAGCGGAACCCTTTGCAACAGAAGTGCGCAATATGCCTTGCTCTTGGGAGACTTTTGAATTCGCCTTTGCACAGGCTTCTCGCTCTGCTCTGCTGAGTTGCTCGCTAGCGAGGTCTCCAAAGTGCAAGCCATTAAGCAAGGCCTCATCACATCATATGATCCACGGACAACGTCTGCTATCACTGACTAAGAGATCGCAAGGTTATCCCACCTTGTTGATACTGGATCATCCTCCTTAAGGCAGTGGTACGCTCATAGGTTGCAATGGGAGGTTGATGGATGTCGCATAATGATCAATACCGAGCCATCAAAACGGCAGAGTGATCCCGCCTACATCGTGCCTACCTCGTATAGAGTGTTAACCACTCTTCAAGGTTGACCCATGGATGAGCATATCACGGGGCATCCCTATCTTGACGGCCTCTTAACAGAGGAAGAGCTCCACATCACAAGTCGAGTCGACTCTGGTGACTTCCTCACAGATGTCCTCACGTACATCACACACGTAGGGATTCGACCCTTTGATCTGGACCGCGCCGCTCAACTGGAATATAACCCCAACTTCTACTCTTGGCTCCTACACAAATAGAGCGATGACCTTTGTGCTGAAAGCCTTGGCCTCACAACCTCCAATCCTGGGACAGATTCTTCTTTTCCAACGGGGGAAGGTGTAGTAAGGTGGAATGTAGTGGAAGGTAGAATGTAGTGGAATGTAAAAAATAAACAAAATAGAATCTAAAAAGTAAACCCTGTGTGAAACGTCTGTTAAATTTGAAATGCAAGGGTAAGAGGTGGTAGTAAAAGTCTGAAAGGCAAAGTTAAGGCTATGTTCAATAAAATCTGCTATGCTTTTATTCTTCCAGCAAATTAGTTGTCAAAAGCACTAAAAGTTGAAATGGCTGAATGTGCAGGTGGCGATCATGGCAAGCCAGGACAAAGTGGGCAAGCTTCCCTTCTCGGAGGAGGAACAAGTAAAATACGGCCTCACGGTGGAAACGAGAGCTTTCAACCAGTTAAAGTTCTGCCACGTCTTCAACCTTGAAGATGTGGCCATCGAAGAGCCGGCGATACGCCAAATCATAGAGCAATGCCACCTGCAGAAGTACCTGGATCCAGTGGGCCGAAGGGTGGATTACACCTTGTGCGCTGATTTCTTGCGCACCTTCAATAGGAACAGGAGCACCATCACGGTGCGCGACAATGAAGCCATCAGACAGGTGCAGATCGAGCTGACTCCCGAGTTGGTGGAAAGGGCACTAGGGCTGCCGAATAAGGTGGAAAGAAAGCCGAAAAGAGACATCTACGTCATGTTGGGGATGTATAAAGTGAAGGTCTACACCAATGACGGAATAAGCCTGGCGGACATCCCCAACCAAGAAATTCAGCTGCAGGCAAAGATGGTGCATGCCTTGTTCTCAAGCCAGAGGTACAACAACATAATGACCCGAATCAATGTACCTCTGCTCGACAACATTGCGGCGCAATCCCTGGATGAGGTGAACCTTAATGGGTTTGTGAGGAAGACAATAGAGGCTTCGACGAAGGCCCTGGCAATAGGAGGAAGAGCCGTGGGAGGGGAGTTCCTGTTGTCCCGATCGATCTGCAAGGCATCATCCTCCAAGGCCTCCACCATAGGGTTTGGAGGTGTCCTTACGGCAATCATCCAAGAAGCACTAGGGTAGGGACAAGCAGGAGAAGACAAGAAGGGAGGCGACGAAGAAAGTGACGAGTCACCGTCACAGTCCCCACCTCACACAGAAGAGCAGCAGAGGTCGTCTGATGAAAAGGAGACGAATGCAGACGAAGAGGGAGAATCCCAGGCTACACCACAAAGGCATGCGAAACAACGAACCAAAGCCCTGCATGGAAAAAGAGAAGAGGAGTGAAAGAAGAAAGAGAAGGAAGATCTGGAAAGGGCTTGAAGGGAGTCAGTCAAGGATGAGGAGGAAATAAAAAAGAAGACCGAGGAGGAGCTGAGAAGGAAGGAAGAGGAAGAAATAGAGCTGGCAACCCGTCGCTCCATCGAGGAGGAGCACAAAAGAGACGAGGAAGGCACCGAACAAAGGCACCTGGTCCCAGTACCAGCGTGCCAAAAATCGCACCCCTGCCCGCAGAAAGAAAATGAAAGGATCCGGTGATGCTAACTCTCCCTCTCTTCATACCTTCCATGCCAGCCACTCCTATCTTGACGATACCCCTTGCCACCGCCACCCAAGGTTCCACCCCAAAAGTCGACAACAGCAACGTGGTCCCTTGGCTACAATCCTTGGTGGAACAGGAGCTGGCAAGGGAAGCGGCCTGGGCCACCCCAGCATCAGGAGCCAAAGGGACAGCCACAGGCTAAACTGGAGCCAAGGCCAGAGCTGAAAAGGCAGAAAATAGAAGATGTTGTCACCACTACCACCATGCCCCACCCCCCACCTCCAGTAGGCCAATACGATGAATATGCTAAGGAGCTGCTCTCGCAGTTTGGAAAGGACTAGGGAAGAAAGGAGGACAGTCGTGGAGGAGTTGGCAGCAGAACGAGAATCACAAGCCGCTCTCAAGCTGGAGAAAACGAAGCAGATAACAGAATATTAAAGGGAGATCGATGCGCTCAGGGAGGAAGCCAGCACTAAGGAGGCAGAGGAATTAAAGGCCCTGAAGGAACGTGACGCTGCTTGGGAAGGAAGGAGAAAAATCCTGATGGAGCGTCTCAACGGGGAGAGGGAAACCAATACCCATCTTCGGCGCAAGAATGATCAGCTATCTGCAGTCAACCTGGAAGCACAAAGCTAGCTTGATAAGATCAGACAAGAGGCTGCAGTGCTCGACCAGTTAAGGGAAGAACATGTGTGAAGGATGCAGGTAAAGCTGGACCAGCTCAATGCACAGATCGCCGATGAACGTCGGGAGCAGTCCCACCTGCACCGTGAGCTCGAGGCCCAGCAGCAACAACTCATGGCAATGACCCTCCATCACGGGAAGAGCCTGGAAGATATGGAAAAAAGAGCAAAAGAATGGGCCAATCACAATGAGCAGAGAATACGGGACTTAGCATGCCGGCTAGCCAAAGTCGAAGGAGACAAGGTGCTGGCTGAGAATCAGGCAGAGGCGGCCCAACTCTCCATGATAGCCCAATAGCACACCTTCCTCAATACACTGCTCCACTCCACCAGACCAGAAGGAAATAAAGCCAATGATCAGTTGCAAAAGAAATTAACCATTGCACGCAGAGCGCTCACAGTAGGCCTGCAAGTGCTGCTGCAGCTAGGAGGCCCGCCCGCAGAGCCTAGAGGAGCAGAGAAGATATCTTGCATAGGTAGGTCTGACGGCGCAGGAAATAGATGACCTCGGTTTCACAGAGGCAAAAGCACAAGAAGATGAGCAAGCACAAGGGGGTGGACCCAAGTTTGATCTGGGACCTCAGGAGGAGGAATACGTCCTACCACCCCCTCAGCCACAACAAGCGGAACTGCAGCCCCCTAGTACATCTGCCGAGAGAAGAGCAGCCCAAGCCAACTGCAGGAAAGAGATGGTAGAGAAGGCAAGGAAAATGCTGAATACTAGACCCGTTCCAAGACAGCCTCCCCCTCTCCTACCGCACACTCAAGATTCCCCTGCTGAATTCCGTGTCGAATTGATTATCTGGAAACAGCAGGAATATAACCGCGACCCCTTCGACTTGCGCTTTGAGTTTCCCACTACCTTGAATAGAGTACTGCTCATTCAACTTGTAGAGGACGTCATCGCTATGGGTGCAAGGCTCAAAGCCAAGTGGTTAGCGAAGCGCAAGGGCCACCCAACTGCTTGGGGAGCCGAGGACCGCGAATTTTGGCAGGATAAAGTCCTCCAGGTGCCTAGATCAGTGGAAGGCTATAATTGCCAACCCACCTGGAGGAGACACATTTTTTATGTCAACCTTGACACATGGATGGCATTTTGCAACACCCTCCCTTCTGAGAGAAACGACCCTACTTTTATGCCCTATCCTCGAAGGGTAGGGGTAGACTTTAATCCGTTCATCCACGGCAGGTTCGACTTCCCCATTATGTATAATACCAATAGCACCTCCCATAGGGACGCCCTTCTCTTCACCCTCCCTGATTTGTATAGCTCTATAGATAGATTTCTTAGCGAGTTCACCTTCTGTCCTGACCTTGCATTCATTACCACTTGTAATTATCTTAGGATAATTAGGATCCTAGTCCACCAAGAGCCCGCACCCCAAGAATGTCACCTCCCACCCCTCTATTTCGACCCCAATGCCATAGACAACAGCACCATGACATGCCTCATGATGCGTGCTTCTCTTTTGCCATCTTTCTGTGTTGCACTGCTCAAAGATATGAGCAACAACAAATTCACCCAATGCAACCACCCCTTCCTTTCTACCACCACCCTCAAAACCCACCTCAACCTCAAGGGCTACTTGTTGAGTCGAAGATTCCTTAACAAGGCCCCTCGCCCTTTGCCATCCCCTACCCGCCATTCAGATGACGAGGAGTAAACTCCCGTCATGCCCTTGTATCGCTTGTCTCCATGTATACGCCTCCTTATGCTATTATATTTTATAACAAAAAAAAATCAAAAAAAAATCAAAAAAGGAAAAGAAGAAGAAGAAGAAGAAGAAAGAAGCACCACAATCACCGCACCTAGGGTTCTCCCTAGCCCCCTCCCCACTTCACACTTAGGGCACATCAAGGGCAAGAATTTCAGACCTGTCACCCTAAGACTTGCACCGCACCTCCAATGAAGCATGAACTGGGTCCTCAAGTGTGGGACATTACCAAGGGCTTGCCCAAGGTTAGACCCATCTCCCAGTTCCACTGCCACGGGCACCACACACTACACGACAAGATAGACACACCCCTTAGGGAGTGCACAACTTTTCTTGCAGGTTATATTCACGCTTCAAGACATGGCTACCCACGAAAGAGGATCATCCATGGGACCCTTTAATGATCAAAACTTCTTTTCCTGTACCGGCATCCGGCCATCTGCCTGCTGCTGCTGATGGCTACCCTGATTGAACCAAGTCAATGTAGAACTGCCATTGGCATAGATCTTGGAACCTCATCGTCCAATGATCCATGCCCAATGCCTCAAGATCTACGGATCGCTTATTGACTCCACAAGCTTGAAAACCTTCAACTCAAACTTGAAGACGTTCTACTCAAAGACAAGGATCTTCAATCAAGGCCACGGGTTTTCAAGGCAAACAGCATTCAGGGGTTTCTCTAGAATAAATCCCTCCAATACCATCCTCCTAAGGGATTGCATATTGCTTCAATCGTTTCAGATACTCAAAAGACGACCAGCTACACAACGAGCGCCACAACAATGTGAAAGATGCCGAGTATCTTCATGGAGCCTAAAGCACGCCGGAATCTTTCTTGGTCATCGTCCTTAAACCCCATCACTTATCATTCACCCAACCACATTAGAAGTAGTGTCCGCCACCTACCTTTTCCACCTAGCAGCCGACCTAACTAGCCACTATGTCCCACCGCAGTGCCATGGGACTGGCACTTGGTTAGGAGGGGGGTAATGTTACCATGTTTCCCGCAGCACAGAGGAGCAGAAAATGGAAAAAATAGAAATAACAAAAAAGGCGTAGGATAAAAGCAGAAAAATGTGCCTTGACCGGTAACCAATCCTCCCTGAAAAATTTAAATGTTCAAGCACGACCCTGAGAAGGCTTCGGTGTTGACCTGAGACAACAAAAGAGAAAAAGGGCGCACCATTAAAATGTGGGAGTGCCCCCGAATCTTTGTAAAAGAGTGCCAGGCTCGCTCCTGTGCAAAGTGTACGCACTAGTTGGGAATAGGATAAATTAGAATGGTGGGAAATGGGAAAAAGAGCCTAGACTACGGCCGGCCATGTAAAAGAGGGAAAAGGGGGATGACCGCCCAAAAAGGATTTAGGGTTTTGTATATAAAGTTGAAAAGTGAATGAGAAGCTTATTCTTTGGTGTGTGGCGAGAAGAGTCTTCTTCTCTCCTTCTTGCTTGTGTATGCTCTTGAGAGAGGGAGTGTGAGAGTGTGAGGGAGTGAGTGCGTGTGAGAGTGAGGGATCAAGAGGGTGAAGCTCTTCACCATCTCCTCTCCTCTTCTTCTTTTCTCTTCTCTTTTCTTCTCTTGCGCGCGCGGCTATGGAGGATGGAGCTTGGAGATGGAGGAGGCTTGAGGATGCTTGAGCTAGCATCAAGAATCGTGGAGCTACCGGAGTGAAAGAGAGAGAAGGGTACTCTATCGAGCATCAAGGTAAGTTCACTACACTCGTAGGATCGACGGTGCGTCGGCTAGGTGAGAGATAGCCATTAGAGCTCGCTTGGAACGCTTGAAACAATAAGCGGTCCGTGGGTTTTGGCGGTCGAGTGAAAGCTCCCACAAATTTGAAGTTTCTTTTACTTAACTTTGTTTCTTTGTGGATGGATTGAGCTTCGAGTGTCGTATTGATGGTACGTCGTATAATATCTTCAGGTTGCGGTCCATCTTTGTCGGTGGTAGATCATTGCAAATTGGTCAATTGAACTTGCAAAGCTTGTCAGCCACTTCGTTCTTCATCAAGATGCATCATAATTAAATCCAATTTTTGTTCCATCGTTGGTTCGGATAAATCACCTTTAGCCATTAAATTGTCCATGTTTTGTTCCGTCATCCTATAAAATCCAAAAGACCTCACACTCTCGAAATATGATTAGCGGGATGAGTGTAGCTCAAAGTCGGGTATACAAGGCTTATATATTTTTATTTTTTTTGGCTTTTGTAGTTTTTTTCTTTTGCAATTGCGGTATTCGTTGTCTTCATAGAAACTACGTATGATCTTCGTATGACTTGTGTATGAACTTTTGCGTTTGCTAAAATTGGTTCAGCAAGTCTACAAATAGAAACAGGGTCTTCCAGAGAGCAATTTTGTAATTTTGTGCTTCTATGTGTGAACAACCTTTATGGGAATAGTTGAATAAGTCTGTTTTGATCCTCTGTGACTTAGAGGACTTGTAGGAGTAATAGAACTTACAGAACTTAGATGATTGACAAGCTTAAGTAACTAAGCTGAATTGATTGTAAACTATCGACAATTTAGGGGGAGGGACGTTTTTCACACCGCCGTTGCTAACATCGAGATGCCGCATTACTGATCATCGAATTTTGTTTAAGTAAGCTTTATAAATCTTACTGTTAAGGCTTAGTAAGCTTTTAAGTTATAGATTCTGAAAGTTGTGAGCTATGGAAGATTACTGTTCTCTGTTTAAAAAACGTCTTGAAGAAGGAGATGTACAAGTGGTCCTCCACCTCCTTAGGCCGGTCCTTCGCGATCAGAGGATGCAAATAGGGGTTCTTGATCGCCAGGAAGTCACCGGTATCGACCATTCATGATGAAACTGACTGTAGAGCTTGATTGTTCCAGGAGCTCCGCCTTTGCGTAAGATGGTAAGCGATAGGAAGCTCTTGATCTCAGCTTCGCTCTGATACCACTGGTGCATAGATCGGATGCCGTAAGTGCGCGTAGTAAGGCGTCACAAGGTCCCAAGAACAAAAGAACTCTACTTTTTGCACACAAATCAATGTAGAAAGCTTGCATGACATGAACAAGAGACCAATTGGGTGCAATCTCCCCCCATGCCTTGTGTGAGCACTCCACAAAGCATGTATTTTATGTATTAATCATCTTCAAGCTCAAATAATAGCCCAAATTACAAAATAGCACGCTTTAGCTTTTGAGTTTGCTTTAGTGCCAAGTAGAAATAAAGCTAATGGGCGCCCAAGAAGTCAGGCGTACCCAAATACAATGTCCAAATACAAATATCTAAATCGTGCGCCCATGCGCATACAAAAATAATAAATAAATATCAAACGCATTGATAAATAGGCGCGACAAAATATAGGTGCCATGCCTAAGGTATGCACCCATCAAAATATTGACGATAATTTTAATGCACGCTATCCTCCAATGCTTTCCACTACCACCACTGCTATCTCTACACATCAACTGAAGCATTCACAATCGTTAGTAAAATAATACAATTAAACCGACAAAAGTGAATACCTAGCAGTCTTCAGCTACATAAATAAATTAATTGGTTAGAAATCAATCCTAACCTTAATTTATCACGAGTGCGCACTCTAAACTCATAAATTTTTATTAATTTAAATATGTATTTTGCAGAATCACCTGCTGTGGAATCACCCATGTACACACTAAATTAATAAAATGCTTGAAAAAGATAGGCGTCCCCATCGACTTCTCGCACAAAGAATCCACTTTACGTATGAGCCCCGGTAATAAAAGTTTACTGAATCCACCGTAAAACCTCACGGAATCCACTGTGTAATATGCCTCCTGGCATCATAACTAGAAATATCAAGCTTCCATCTAACATCCAATGGTTATCCCAATGTGAGTTAATCCACATTCTAAGTAACTGGACTTGGGATCAACAACCTCCTTTCAAAGAATTCAAAATCTTGAGAAGAGGGAGAGACTATGGTAAGGGAAAGACGTGGCTTTCAAGAGGCTTTAACATGATTAATTGTTAATATTAAATGTGGTGGTGTATTGTTACCACATGGCAGTCCTCCTACCCTCATGCATGCAAACAACAACGATAATAGCAAACAAGGTGTAGAGGCAAGTAAAGGTGCTGAATAGCCATATAAGTTAGGGAGAAATGGAGATGTAAGACGTTGACTACCTCTTAGCAATAAAAAATGACCAAGTCGATATATTTAAAGTGGCGAAGAAACTACAAGTCAAGATCAAGGAGCTTTTAATGAAGACGAAGAGCTTGGTCCAAGACCAAAAGAAGATGCTATGAGAACTGACAACACTATATTTGCACTACCTTCAACAAAGATATGCAACTTTCTCCATAGCTGGTCTATTTATCTCTTTTATGGGTAGAATACCTACTAAAGACAAGTTTGGATAATGGTTCTTATCAACCTATTCCGCATTAGCCTCTTTGCACATCAATATTGGTGTTGAGACATTATGTGTCTAAAGTTTGAAAACAAATATGTTCTTCAATGTTTTAGGATTTCAGTGTGTGCTTATGGGATGACTTATTCAGTGATTTATGTGACTTGTCAAGAGTAAGTCAATGTATGACATAGTGTAAAGTATTAGTTCATATATGTTGGGGTAAAAGGCCTCTGGGCCTGCCTGTGTACACTATGACCACCCATTCTTTATTGATATATAATATGATAGTGCATTAAGGCTGTCAGTTTAGTTGGATAGCACCTACATTGTGTGTGCTCTTCTCTCCCGCATCTTCCTCTTCTCCTTCTCCACTACCACCATTGCATTCCCTTCAACTGGTATCAGAGCAAGTCCCTTTGCGAGCGCTTCTTGGCATCAACATGAGGTATAGGAGTTCTTCTCTCACTCAGTTTTCAGCTCACATGTTCACAGTAGGGTTTGAGCTTCAATTGGTATCATAGTAGGTCCTTTTGCGAGTGCTTCCCGACCTCTTCCCAGCATCAACATGAGGTATGGGAATTCTTCTCTCACTCAGTTTTCAACTCACAGGTTTATAGTAGGGTTTGAGCTTGTGGCAGCCATTGGAGAGCTTGGTTGCTTACCTAGCTTGATTTGGAGCCTTCTGTTCTTGGCAACACCCCCGACCTTGGCAAACACCTACAATAGCCCCACGACAAGGATTTACATTAGGCCTCATCACATACCTGAATGATCCTATTTTGAGTTCATATGCAAAAGTGATAGTTCAAACTAATGTGAGGAGGCATATTCCATGGTGGATTCTGTGAGTAACTATTTATTTTTCGAGGCTCATATACAAGGTAGATTTCTTGTGTGAGAAGTTGACGGGGACGCCTATCCTTTTCGAGCATCATATTAATTTAATGTGCACATGGGTGATTCCATAGTGGGTGATTTCGTAAAATACATGTTAAATTAATATACTTTTACGAGTTTAGAGTGTGTACTCAAATTAAATTAAGGTTAGGATGACAGAGTTCCAACCTATTTAATTATTTTGTAGCTAAAGACTTCTAGGTATTCACTTTTGGTGGGTGTTATTTAATTATTTTCTAATAATTGTGAATGGTTCAGTTGTGTGTAGAGAAGGCGATGATGCCATTGGGAAACATCGGGAGATAGCGTGAATCCAAATGCGTATAAGAATTACTATTTTTGATAGGTGTGCACCTTATCACTAAAGGCCTAGTGCCAATATTTATTTAAGCGTGCTTATTTACTAAAGTGCATGAAAAAAAATCTTGTATGCGCATAGGTGCTCAATTAAATATGTCATTATTTGATATTTGTATTTGGGCACAGTCTGACTTCTGGATGCCCAAACGCCTTACTCTATATTTGGGCAAACACAAACACCAAAAGCAAAAGCATGCTATTTATAAAGTGGGCTATTTTTAAGCTTAAAGATAAATAAATCTATAAATATATACCTTGTGAAGCACTCACACAAGGCATGGGGAGAGATTGCACCCAATTTGCCTTTTTGTCTCATGTCGTGTAAATTCACTTTTTCTTTTTACTTGAAATTATGAAGGTTTGTAGAGTTCTTTGTTCTTGGGGGCCTTTCCGCATTCACTACGTATGCATACAACATTCGATCTGTCCACCAGTGGTATCAAAGAAAAGTTGAGAGATCAAGAGCTTCCAACCGCTTGCTATCTTGCATGAAGGTGAAGCTCTTCGAATGAATAGGCTCTAAAAGTTGTCTCGTGACGAACTGACAACACATGAGTATTTCTAGTGGTGAAGAACCCACTGATGTACCCTGTGATCATGAAGGACCTCTCATAGTAGGCAAATAATCACTTAGGAAGTTTCTTTCACAAGTCATTTTTTCTCACAGAGCAGCAAACAAGAATTTATCATGTTTGAGTTTATATAAGCTAAAGAAGCTTAAAGGGAGCAAATGCGTGCCATCGTCTTGCGTAGATCATTTCAAACTCCTTAAGATTTTAAAAAGCTTAAGCTATTAAGAATAATCTAAGCTTAAAGTTTAATTAACAATCTTTTACATAGCAGGCATTCATAGTGTGGTACTCTTGAACTAGTTTTAAAGCTTCAATAAGCCCCTAATCCCACCTGCAACTTGGCTAAACAGATTTACAGCAAGTAGGCTATCATGCACAGTCTATGCGGAAGACTATTTTACTTGGAAAAATATTATTTTCAATAGCTGTACCCGAGAAAAGCAAGTTGTGTTGATCTTATTCACACGTGACTAGAAGACGAGTGATGGATATTCAATCAAATCCAAGATGTAGAATTGTAAGATGGAATATTTTACGAGCGAACGGGATTTACCAGAGCCAACTATGAAACAAAAATTGGATCCAATCATGATGCAACTTCAAGAAGAGCGAAGGGAACGTAAAACTTGCAAGCACAATTGACTGCACTTCAACAATCCACTGTCGAACAAGATAGAGTGCAACCTGAAGATGTCATTCGACATACTATTGATGCGACACTCGATGCACAGACTCTTAGGAAAGAGGCTAAGATAAGTAAAAGAAATTTGAAATTCCACACTTTTAATGGGCAACATGATGGAAAAAATGTTCTTGCTTTCATTAGTCACTTTGACGACTATTTTCATGAAGAGAAATATGCTGAAAAAGATAAACTTAAATGCGTCATTAACCATCTAATAGAGAGAGCATCATTATGGTGGATTTTTGTCCTCAAGAGTGTTGATTGTCCCTCTACTTGGGAAGCCTTTTAAAAGAAATTTTTGTAGAATTTCCGTCTGCCTCAATTCCATGAGAAAGCTATCAAATAGTGGGATCTCCTGCAACAAAGAGATCGTGAATCCATCCCGCAATACACTGAGCATTTCTGGAGTGCTTTACTTCAACTTTGAATGCTTGAAGATGTTCCTAAGGTGACCTAGAAGCATAATTACATGTCTGGTTTGCATGGTCACTTCTATGTGGAAGTGAATATGTTCAAGCCAAAGACTTTGGAGGATGCGATTTCTTTAGCGCATGATGTGGACGATAAAATTCGTGGATAAGAAAAGCGACCGTAACAACTTTCGATTAATGGTAAATTTGATACAAAGTAATTCAATTCTATTTTTCAAAAATTCAATAAAATTTCCTTTGCTCCTTCTTTTCGTAAACCCTAGACTTGACCTCTTGCTTTACCATCAAATACAAATTCAAACCCTAAGCCTTCCCTCTAGCCAAATCCCAATATACCCAAACTTCTAGCCCTTACCAACAATGTCTCCAAAGAAAATTCTATGGTTTGCTACAAGTGTTATCAACTTAGACACTTAGCAGCGAACTGTCAGTCCAAGAAGCCAGCGGTTCAAATCAATCACTTGGGAGCGACTGATGAGGAGGACCATGAAGATATGCCAGACTTCATTGAAGATGGTGATTATATCAACGATGCTTCAGGTACTTTACAAAGTATGCCGAATCCTCATTCGTTATTACCAATGAAATGTTTAATGCATAGTCAAGAAAAGATTGTTTTGCATGATGATGGAACCACAAATGATTTTATTTCTGCAAAGTTGGTAAAAGAATTGAATTTATCTATTGTCCCAACTCATTATCACATAAAGGTTGTATTCTTAGGCACTAGATACAATGGTGCATGATTTAGAGATTAAAATTGGTGATTATGTTGAGTACATAAATTTCTTAGTTGTGCCTTTGCAAGCTAATGATATTAATTTTAGGAATGCCTTGGCATCACAAATATAACCATGACATAGATTATTCCATACATTCCATGAAAATTCATTTTAATGGAATCCAAATCACATTACATGGATTGCACACCTTTGATAATTTTTCCTTGCTTAGTCACATACAAACTAAACGTGTATTGAGAAAAGGTAGAAAATCATATTCAGTATGGGTGAATGAAATTGAAGCTAAGGAAAACAATATGCATCCTAGATATGCACAATTTCTTTCACAATTTAAAGATTGTTTTGCTTCTGATTTACAACCTGGTTTACCACCTATACGTCCTGAAGACCATAAAATAGAATTAATCCTAGGTTCTCAATCTCCACGTAAAGCACCTTACAAACATAATCATATTGAACAAAAAGAAATCCAAACACAAGTTGAGGAATTGTTGAACTGAGTACTCATTAGGCCCAATAGTTCTTCTTTTGGTGCACCTATCCTATTAGTTAAGAAGAAAAATAATACCTATAGGATATGCATTGAATATCATGCCCTAAATAAAATCACTATTAAGAATATATATTTGATCCCTAGGATAGACGACCTCATGGATAAACTACAAGGGGCCACTATTTTTAGCACGATAGATCTAAAGTCTGGATATCATCAAGTACGCTTGGATACACCTGACATTTTTAAGATTGCATTTAGAACTCAATTTGGCCATTATGGCCTTCTTATTTTATGCCTTTCGGTTTGACCAATGCACCAGCTACATTCAGTCATATGATGAATCATATATTTTTTAAGTATAAAAATTGTGTGTTTGTTTTCTTTGATGATATTTTGGTTTTTATTAAGGATGAAAATGAGCATTGTGAACATCTATCATTAGTTTTCAAATTGTTGAAAGAGAATCAATTATATGCTAACCTTGACAAGAGTGAATTTTTCCAAACCTAGATTGAATACTTAGGTCACATTGTTTCTTCTGATGGTATTCGCGTTGATCCTAAAAAGATAGAGACAATTTTGAATTTTTCAATCCCTAAAAATGTGTATGTGTTACATTCTTTCTTAGGTCTTGCCAGCTTTTATAGAAAATTTGTGAGAACCTTTTTCTTGCTTGCATTGCCTTTGACGAAATTGTTAAAGAAAGGTGTTGTGTATTGTTGCTCTGACAACCAACAAAAGACTTTTGATTTTTTGAAATATGCTTTAACACATGTACCTATCTTGCAATTACCTAATTTTAATCGACCATTCTTTCTAGTAGTCTCTCATACTAGCAGATCAGGAATATGAGCTGTTCTCATGCAAGATTCACATCCCATAGCCTATTCTAGTTGCAAACTTAAACCTTTTGAGTTGAATTATTCCATCTATGATAAAGAATTTTTAGCTATAGTTCAAGATTTATATCAATCGAAACATTATTTGATGGGATGCAAAATTATGATTAAAACTGACCAGCAAAGTATCAAACATCTCCTTAGTCAGCCACAAATTTTTTACCGCCATATTAAATGGGCTTCTTTCATTCAAAGTTTTCATCCACTTATCCAATATTAGTGAGGAAGCGAAAATTTAGTTGCCAATGCATTGAGTAGAAGACCAAGTATCCATAATATTTATGTTCTATCCTTTGATTCCCTTACTCCTATGAAGGATACCTATGACCATGACCCTAGTTTTCAAGCTGATTCTTTCTCTTACTCTAATGGATTTGTGTTTTAAGAGAAAAGATTGTGTGTCACTGTTCAATTTAGATCATTTTTGTTGCATGAAATTCATTGTTCTCCATATGAAGGTCATAGAGGTATTATTTTCACTTTAAGAACACTGATTGAAGATTTTTACTAGTCGCAAATGGAATCTGATATTTCTAACTTTGTTTCTAAGTGTTTAATTTGCCAAAGAGTCAAGCGACGCCATGGTAAGCAATATGGTTTGTTAATGCCTTTACCAACTCCTAACCGTCCATGGAAACATATTTCAATGGATTTTATAGATGGTTTGCCTACACAAGCTAATCATGATATGATTTGGACTATAGTAGATTGCTTTAGTAAACAAGCATATTTTCTACAATTCAAGAAAACATTAACTACATCTCAAGCTGCACAACTGTTTTTTAATACTATTTTCACTAATCGTGGTTTGACAAAAATTATTATTTATGATCGTGATTCTAGATTTTGTAATAATTTTTGGACTACTTTGTTTGCTAATTTGGGTATTAAGATTGATTTCTCATGTGCATTTCATCTTGAAACCAATGGGCAAATAGAAGCTACTAAAAATACAATTCTATATCTTTTGCATGCATACACAATTTCAAAACCACAAATATAGGATATACAATTGCATCTACTTCAATTTGCATACAATAATACACCACACATAGCAACACATAAAGCACATTTTAAAATCATTTATGGACATAGAATGCCTATAGCTGTTATATCATTGTCAAATAAAGTTAAAGCTGCTAATGATAGTGCCAATATGCATGCTACTATTTTTGCTCAAGTTAAAGATATGATTGCAAAAGCCCAACAATCATAAACTAAACAAGATAATAAGAAAAAACAAGCCATAAGTTTCAATGTTGGTGATTATGTTTGGTTACGCATTGAAAAAAGAATATTGAAAAGTGTTGAGAAACACCCTGTTGTTAAATTAGCACCCAGGTTTTATGGACCTTTCAAAATAATTCACAAGATCAATGACAATGCATTTAATTAGAACTACCCAAACATTGGAAGATCCATAATAATTTTCATATCAGTTTGTTACGACCTTTCAAAGGCCAATTACATATCCACCCTATCTGTGAAAACCCTCCTTTGTTATAAGTAGAAATTGAAATCCTTGAACCTGAAACTATTCTAAACACTAATTTTTGACCACTAGAATCCTATATTTGAAAACCCTCCTTTGTTATAAGTAGAAATTGAAATCCTTGAACCTGAAACTATTCTAAACACTAATTTTTGACCACTAGAACTGGTTGTAAATATTTTAGGTATTTGGTTAAGTTTAAAATTTATCATGTGTTGAAGAGGCTATAACGTGCCCATCTATCGGCTATCCAAGCATGTTTTAGTGGTCCATCAAGAAACAAATCTAAGCGTTGCTGCCCGACACTCCCATGGAATGTTCCGGGGTTTGTCACCTAGGGCTTCCCAAGTCCACCTCGCAGAGAATGGGAAATGAGAGGGATGTGCCCTCAACCTCTCTGCGCATAGGGCATAGTCCCATTTTGGTCCCCTAAAATGGCATGAATTGGATTCTAACTTAACAATACTTAAAGGTCAAATGATGGTAGAACCTTGTGAGAAGCCTCCCAATTCTCTAGGACCACCATGCGATAGGACAGAACTGTCGAGGGTTTTTGCAAAAAGCATTTAGGACGATGTTAGATCAATCAACAAAACGGTGATATCCTTTTCCAACATTGCAGGACTAATCACGATAACCTTGCCATCGCATATATGCTCTTTCCCTTGGGATCAAAGAGCAATTCTATGTAAACTTTACCTAACACTTCTTTCTTCGGCTAAGGTATATGTTAGGGTTTCAAACATTGAATCTGACGTAAAGTTTTTTATTCACTTTCATTTATCGACAACCCAACCTTATTCTCAACAAGTACAAAAGCATAGGTTTTTCCTTCGACTTTGGGTTTCCTAATCCCTAGATTTCTTGCCTTTGAGGCCTAGAGATGTTGCTGCATCTAATCCAATTCGTTAATAGGATTGACAAACATAGTCAGTATTGGATGGATCTCAAGGTATCGTAGTTTTAATTCTAATGATTGTATTCGGATACAAGGGTTTGTGCGAATCTCAATGCATCATATGAGCAAATCTATGCTCGGTCATCTATGGATATTCAAGAATTTCCTAAAATCCCCTACAAGTTCATTAAGTATTGAAAAAAACCTTATGTTTCTTGTTAAAGAGAACTTGTGCGCATGCCAAGTGACATACCCTATGTCTCAATGAATAGAAGAGATGGCAATTAATACATGTATATTCGGATATGAATTATCCATACCGAACATTGTATTCGTATTTGTTGAGATGCCCTAGCCAGTGGCTCCATTGTCAGATGCGGGATTACCATTGATGCGAGTTTCCCTCCGTTTGGGGGCCATACTTTCGGCTTATGAATCTCTCTCTCTGTCCTCTTCTTCTTCTCCTTCTCCTCTTCTTCTCCCCTCTCTCTCTCCCTCTTCTTCTTCTTCTTCTTCTTCTTCTTCTCCTGTCTCTCTCTCCCTCTTCTTCTTCTTCTTCTCTTCTTTTCCTCCTCCTCCTCCTCTCTTTATCTCTCTCTTCTTCCTCTCCTTCTCTTCTTCTCCCCCTCTCTCTTTTTCTTCTTCTCCTCCTCCTCTTATTCTCCTCTTATCCTCTCTCTCTCTCTCTCTCTCTCTCTCCCTCACCTTCTCTCTCTCTCTCACTCTCTTTCCCTCACTCACTCTACAGGAAGCGACAAAGAGGTGCTCTCTCCCCTTTCTCTTAACGAGGGGGTTTCCATAGGGGAAAGGTTGAGTATTATTAGGGGGGGGGGGGAAATGGAGAGAAGGTGGTGTGGTGGTAGGCTCGTGCCATCCCCTTTATCATTTTCTTTGTGATCTTCAAGATCTCTCTCACTATCATGGTCTCCTTTTTCCTTGATTTCATTGCCTCCTCCTTCTTCCTCAGCATCGCCTACTCCTTCCACATAGATGACTCCTCTTCCCCTTCCATGTCATTCATGGCATCATCTTCACCACCTTTCCCTCCCCCCTCCTCACCACCTATCCTCGAAGACGACAAGGTGGGGGGGATTTGATTTAATTTTAGGGGAGGGGGGATGTTCGTATGGGGGGGGTATTACATTCTCTCCCCTTAGAGAACTCGAGATGTACTCATCTTGGAAGAACTGGGGAAGACAAGTATTAATAGGGCTTTAAGACCTGTGGGTTAAGACCCACCATGCCTCCATTGCGCTACTCTTAATGACTCAAGTAGTGTAACTCATATTATTGAAATTAACCGTAGGTACTAGAGTAAGGTTTATCCTGTTTAGGATATATTTATAAAACATACATTAATTAATCATGTAGCATTATGAAGTTTTGCTTTCATACCAACTCTAACATGCCCACCTATCGTCTCTCCAAGCTTGTTTTAGTGGTCCATTGAGAAACGAATCTAACCATCATCGCTCAGCACTCCCATAGAATGTTCCGGGGGATTGTCACCTAGGGTTTTTCGAGTCCGCCTTGAAACGGAACGTTCATGTCCAAATCCACTAGGATCCATCTAAAATCTGGGTTCCTAGTAGTCAAGAAGATCTCCTGGCACCAATCTAGCGTCAGGTCCTGGACATCCTACTTTATGCAGAGATACCCAATCGGAAGTAGATCCATACCGCACTTGGTTCAAAGCGAATGGAAAATGCAAGGGATGCACTGCTCAACCTCTCTACACGTAGGGGATAGTCCCATTTCAGTCCCCTAAAACGACATGAGTCAGGTTCTAACTTAACAATACCTAAAGTTCAAATAATGGTAAAACCTTGTGAGAAGCCTCCCAGTTCTCTAGGACCACCGTGCCATAGGATAGATGCATCGGGGGTTCTGCCACCCACTTCCCTCAATAGGTACTCTTTAGTTATCTAATTAGGTTCTATCACATCTATGTGTGACATTTAAAATCATCTTCCTTAATTAGGCCTCTTAGGGAACGGGGTTTGTTCGCATAATTTATGGCATAGACACGAATAGAGAGCAATTTAACAAACAAGTTCAAATAAGTTCCTTAACTTATCTTCAAGTGAATCTTTGCCTCTGCCCACACAAGAGAAATTATGTATCCCTTCTTTCCAACAGAAGTACCTTGTCCAAATCACAGGGCACCATAATTTATATCCATTATCTAGAATAGAATCTTCCAACGCAACAGACATTGGGCTCATGACAGTCCACAACTCCGTTCCAGACTAGGTAAGGGGTGTTCATAGCTCCACTGACCCCAAGAGACCTAGGTGTGAGACACACTTTCTAGGGATGGCCTTTTCACCAATCGACCTTCGGCCCATGAATCGAGCAGTGCTCTCTCAAGGTAATCCGCGGTGCAATCTTGGGGATGATCCATCCGTGCAAATATCCTTCATTAATTAATCCAATTAAGAATCAATCACAATCAAGGAAATAAGCCACATATCATCTTCCAAGGAAACATTTCTTTATTTCCCAGGGCAACTTGTCATTAGAGACCCTTGCCATGCATTTACTATCAAGCACAAGCACTTGGAATAATCATCCAGATCACATTCCAACAATCAGTTTAATGCACAAAGCATTTAGGATGATGTTAGATCAATCAACAAAATGGTGATATCTTTTCCCAACATTTTAGAAATAATCGCGTTAACCTTGTCATCGCATATGTGCTCTCCCCCTTGGGATCAAAGAGCGATTCAATGTAAAATTTACCTAACACTCCTTTCTTCAGCTAAGGCATATGTTAGGGTTTCAAACACTGAACATGACGTAAGTTTTATTATTCACTTTCATTGATTGATAACCTAGCCTTCTTCTCAACAAGTACAAAAGTGTTGGCCTTTCCTTCAACTTAGGGTTTCCTAATCCCTAGAGGCATGGAGATGTTGTTGCATCTAGCCCAATTCCCGAATAGGATTGATAAACATAGTCATTATTGAACGGATCTCAAGGTATCATAGTTTTAATCCTAATGATTGTATTTGGATACAAGGGTTTGTGCGAACCTCAATGTGTCATATGAGTAAATGTATGCTCAGTCATCTATGGATATGGAAGAATTTCCTAAAATCCCCTACGAGTTCATTAACTATTGAAAAATAACTTAGGTTACTTGTTAAAAGTAACTCGTGCACATGCCAAGTGACATACCCTATGTCTCAATGAATAGCGGAGATGGCAATTAATACTTGGATATTCGAATATGAATTATCCATACCCGATGTTATATTCATATTTGCCAAAATGCCCTCCTCGGTGACTCCAACGGTTGGATGCGGGATTACCATTGATGCGAGTCTCCCTCCATTTGGGGGCCATACTTTCAACTTATGAATCTCTCTCTCCATCCTTTTCTTCTTCTTATTCTCCTCTTCTTCTCCCCTCTCTCTCCCTCTTGTTCTTGTTCTTGTTCTCTTCTTCTTCTTCTCCTCTCATTGCCGCCCAACACTCCCATGGAATATTCCAGGGTTTGTCGCCTAGGGTTTCCTGAGTCTGCCTCGCAATGGAACGTTCGCAGAGCTGAACCAGCTAGGATCGACCTGAAATTTGGGTTCCTAGTACTCAAGATCTCCTGACAGCAATCTAGCGTCGAATCCTGGACATCCTACTTTACGTAGAGATACCTAATCGAAAGGAGATCTATGCTGCACTTGGTTCAAAGAGAATGGAAAACGAGAGGGATGCGTTGCTCAACCTCTTTGCCCGTAGGGCATAGTCCCATTTCGGTCCCCTAAAATGGCATGAATAAGGTTCTTAGTTAACAATACCTAAAGGTCGAATGATAGTAAAACCTTGTGAGAAGCCTCCTAGTTCTCTGAGACCACCCTACGTTAGAGGACAGACCCATCGAGGATTCTGCCATTGATTTCCCTCAATAGGTATTCTTTAGTTATCTAATTAGGTCCTATCACATTTTTGTGTGACATTTAAAATCATCTTCCTTAATTAGGCCTCTTAGGGAACGGGGTTTATTTGCGTAATTTATGGCACAGACATGAACATAGATCAATTTGACAAACAAGTTCTGACATATGATTTTTGATGCCGAGAAGTGCTTAAAAATAGCCAAAATTTACGAATTTTAGGGAAAAAATAGACTTCGTCAAAGGCGGCGGTGGCAATCAGTACAATTTTAAGTGGCAATGCCCGAAAAGGCTTAAAAGACCCACTTGACGACAGTTGGTGAATTTTCATAAATTTTTGGCATGTTAGACAAGACCCTAGGAGATGACTTGTAGTGGAGGACTTCAAGATGGCCGCCCAGGATTTTTCAGACTTCGAAACGAACACCAGACGCGGAAGAGGGAGTGCCCGATAGGCCAAGTTCATAGTCAAGTGTGAATGGGACTTGCCAAGAGCCAAAAGGCATGACCTTTGGGGGCCCCCAAAAGGGGGCCCCTAAAAAAAACGTTTTTTGAGGGAAGAAGTAGGCGGTCGATTTTCACGCCAAGAAGAAGATGGTGCCATCATTTAGGGAGAAGAAATGGGATATGGGGGTTGCAAACAAACCCCCCAACCGATTATACACCTGACATACTCTTGATCTTCGCCCTCCATCACTCCATTCCACTCCTCGAATGGATACTTGGTTCAAGAGATCAAATTTCAGTCTTTCTCTCTTCTCCCTCTCTCTCCTACAAGGGGCAGTTCCTGCGTGTGAAGGAGAATGAAGCCCGGTTGATGAATGCTCGTCCGGCATGGTACCGGATTGCTTCCAAATCAAATGTGGGATGAATATTGCAGTGTGGAGGCGGGCTGAGCATCAAATGGGGCCTAATTTGCAGACGAACAACAAGTTTCAAAACCCAAAATAATAAAAAATACACGGTAATGATATTTTTATAAAGAAAATTGCTCTTTTTTCGCATTTCATGATGTTAGCAATGTTTATATGAGCTGAAACTTTATAGACATGTTGTTTGATATTGTTTTTAGTAATCCATAATAAAAAAACTCAAAAAATATACACTTAAAGTGTGAAAAATAAATGGAAAAAACCCGAAAAGCATGGTTTTTAGAGTAAAAATGGGTTTTTGGACTTAAAATAAAAAAAGCATGAAACAAAACACCAATAAAATCTACATGTTTGCTCTTTAAGGACGCAAGAGCCATAGCTCTGAAATAATGCTAAGTTTCTTTCATTTTTATTGATAATAAATAAGAAATAATAGGGAAAAATGCTCTTTAAAAGGGAAAAAATAGGAAACGGATGAGAAAAATTATGGAAAATTATGGATGTGTCTGTGAGTGTATAATGAGGATAAAGAATAAGGGTTTACCTCAGGTTATCCCCATTTATATGTTTTTGTGAGTATTTATTGCTTATTTCGTGCGAAATACATACGAAATTACCCTTTTACCTACTATTGCAAGCAAAACTCTAAATGGTAGGGAGAGAGGGGAGTTTGAGTGTTGAAATATGATATAAAATTTGATGTATTTGCTGCATTATTCATATAGGATAATGTTAAGTTAAATAAAGGAAAGTATAGCACGAGTGTAAGGCTCGGTGTCTTCTCTCATTGCAACAATTATGCGTTATTGTATGGAAACATGAAAACAATGGATTTGCACAATGCACAAGGCTGTTTTCCGATTGGTTGAGCACTTAATCATATACACATTTACATTAAGCATTGTTAAAGGGTATCAATTATAAGCTCCTTGATGCATAGCACTTGGTTTCTTTAGAACTTGACCCACGTAGAGAGAGTGAGCAACCAGACTATATGCCTAAACGGTGGGTCAAAAGGAGATGGATAAGTGAGGATAAGTGTATTCCTAGAACGTTAAATATATTGGCACTAAGAGGGGAGTTTGTTTCGAATGTGTCTATGTGTGAAAGCAACGCATTGAGGGGCCAATTCTCAAGATATAGAAGAGATGCCGTAGGACCACGGTAATTAGCTAGTGGGGTGCCCTTGCGTGTGTAATACGTGGCATTTATTGTCGATATATGTATAATCTCCCTCTGAGGAGACGGGAAAGAGAACATTCATTGGACTACAGACTATAAACGCGCAATGATTAGTGTTTAGGATAGTGTATCGCTCAATAGACGCTCCTGGCCCGCGAGGCCGTGAAGTGGGGTTGTTTGTTAAGGGCATGAGGTCCGACTAGTACCTTAGCCAGTGCTGTTCCATTTTAAGTCCCATCAGTGGTGCGTTTGACGGGAGCTGCAAACAAGTGGTGGTTCTCAAATCTAGGGTTTCTAGGGACCAAATAGCTGATTTATGTCCTCTGACAAGGACCGTCAAGATGAAATACAAAAAGCAGAACGTGCTGAGAGGGCTAGATGGTAGTTGGAGATTGTAAGTTGTTATTCTCCTCAAAGGACAGCACGTTGTGCACAAGTGGTAGTGGTTCTAGTAACCTAAGTGTTACAAGTAGCTCTTCGAGTGCAAGTGGAAGTCTTAGTACTTCCCTACTTCTAGTTAATCAGCCCACAACAAGTGGGGGTGTAGTTTTACCTAAACAAACTCCTATTGTCAATTCGGTTGTAGCCATGGCACAAGCTATTGCAATTCTATAGGAACACAGGATTTGCCTGCATTAGAAGCATTGTTGTCCATTTTCCATGGGTTAGTGGGAGAAGATGAAGAACTCCATATTAAGGAGTTTCAAACACTCATGTTTAATTATCAAATCCAAGATGAAGGACACCTAATGATTTTTTTAAACATGACATTAAAAGGAAGAGTGGCAATATGATACCACAGTCTCAAAGCCGAAACCATAACTAGCAGTGCCCAATTCTTTATGGCTTTCCGTAGAGAGTTTGCCCCTAAGAAGGGTGGAAAATATTGGTTGGGTTGTCTTAAATGTAACACGCCAAGAGCCAAATGAGAATTTTCAGGCCTATGCCAAGAAATTAAAGCAAGTTCTTTGTAAACTAAATACTTATAACCCCATTCCAACAGCTGCCCAGTTACAATATTTCCTACATGGATTGGATTTTAATATCCAGGTGCAGTTGAGTAGTGTTGCTTTGACCAACATTGACACTACTATCCCACTAACCCATGGAAAATTGCAAGTGGCTTATCCATGGGTCAAGGCCAAGTTATTACCATTCCAATTTATCCTTGCTTTGGCCGACATTGACATTGAAAGTGGCTTATGCAGCAAGGATAAATTGGAATGTTAATAACTTGGCCTTGACCAATGGGAGTCAAGGGGATCCCATGTCAAACGTGAATGGGAGAGGAGGTATCATGCCGGATTTACCTATGTTACCAGCTTCTCCTAGCATGACTATGCCCATGGCTAGTCAAGTGGCCTCACTAAATAGTGGGGGCCAAAAAATGAATCCTAATGTTGTCCCAATAGGTCAATAGCCAATCCCTAATCAAGTGGTTAGGCCCATGGGATGACAAACTGACGATCGTGGCTACGAGTCGAGTGCCTCTAATGTCCTTGGTGAAGTTAAGGACATGATGAAGCACTATACCGATATGATCTCTGAACAGTATCGACAAATAGCTGTGGATGTCAATTTCCTTAAGAAGAAACATAATTTGATAGGGAGTCGATCCCCTAAAGAGGGTGGCCCCTCAAGATTCAGTTGTAAGTGGTGTGGTGGCCAACATTTCCCTAGGAATTTCTTGAATGTCAAATGTGATATTTGCGGAAAGTCTGGCCACTTAGCTGCTACCTGTTGGAGTAAGATCAGTTCTGTCCAGCAAGGAAGTAAGCAACCTGGTCCAGTTAGCCATCGCGCACAAGGGAATAATCTCCCCTAAGACGAGGTACCAACATAAATACTGCAACGAGGAAAGGCTGTTGTAGCGGAGTTGCATCATGGCAGTGGAATTAGCCTTATTGAGGCTGTACGTGTCAATGATGCTGAAACTTCTAATCAATGAGCCATAATAAGAGGGAAAAAGATTAAAGAGAGTGATAGAGGAACTGTAAAACTTGTCGAGGGAAACCCTAAGTAGGATGCTAGGGAAAAGTGAGTCTTGAATCCGGATATAGAAGGTGGACCTCTAAGGCCTGTTGACAGTAAAGTGGATCCCGAGAAGGATAGAGAGGTACCAAGAAAGAAGACAAAAGTCAAAAAAGAGGCACTAAAGCTAGTGGTCCAATGACCAAAGGAAAGAATGGTTTGGCGCGAGAAGAAAACTTTGGCTAACTACCACTACTTTGACCTAGAAAGTTCTCTTTGCAAAGCCAAACCAGATGTGAATCTCCTGCAATTGATTAAACTTTCTCCAGGAGTACGCAAGGAATTCAAGAAAATTCTGCGTATCAGGTATATAGTAGAACCTTTGGGCATAGCTAGAGTGGGAAAAGATTGGTTTGATTATGCTGAAAAGCATTGCCCTAGGGTCCCATCATATATGGATGGAATATTACTGGAGCATGCTATCATGGACACTGGATCCTCCGTCAATATCATAAGTTCAAACTTGATGGAGTGGCTAGATCTCAAAATTCAAAATGACGGCTCCACACTTGTTAGGATGGCGGATGATAGTCTAAGACAATTGGAAGGTTGCATCTCTAAAGTCCACGTTACTGTTGCAAGCGTGGAATGATATTTGGAATTTAGGATGATAAGGTTTGCAGGACGTCCTAGCTATCGAGTTTTGCTAGGAGGGCCCTGGGTTTTACGAATAGACTATCAAGTCGATATACCCGCTAGGTCGAGGTGCCCATCATGTAATAGTAGATGCTTACCTTGAGTCTCCTCATAGTGAGACAGCTCTTTTATCCTCCTCTGAACTAGAAACAGTAGATGATCCATCTAATAGTGAGACGTCATTGAGCAATGGATCTAAGAAAGGGTCCACTACAGAGGACATTTATCAGATAACCTTGAATGAGCCAATAGAGCCTCATGATCAAATAAGAGACGCGAATGTTATTGAGCTCGACCTTGGTACGCATAATGATTCGCGGCCAATCAAATTAGGTTCTTCATACAAGCCTTGCAAAGGCTTAATCAAATGAACCTTTAAATCTCCAAGACCCCCATTCACATAGAGACTCACACATATACCATATAGACACATAAAAGCGTGCATCATACAAATAAATAACTTGGCTTGTGATAGGAATAACCTCGTAGTAGATCTAGCTTCCATGACACATGTAGATAGCATTGCATTTTGCCATTCTAGGATTAGGTCCCTTCAGATTTTTCTTCACCTTCTTCTCTTCCAAATGCTTATATGTACCTAAGGCTATATCACATCATTAAAAAACGAATTGAAATCTTCATAATATTTGAATATCTTGATGTCGATGGTAGAAAACTTTGACAATAAAATCGATAGCACATACAAAACAAGTGTTACAAGCATTTTAATTTTGCATACCATAATTTCATACCTAGTACAAAAAAGCAAGAGTGTGAAATCTATTCATGAAGAGTCCTTTTCTTGTCTTGGAAAAAAGTGTGATAATGGTGGCAGAGGCCTATGGGCAAAACCCATAGAATGGAGTGTGCTCACATCACATGCCCTAATTTGGGGTTTAGACTATGGCCTATGGAGACCCCCTTCACCTACCCTTGAGGGTGTTAGGGCCCAATATGTTAAGAATTGAGTGGTGGGGGGACTTGCTCAAGATGCTGCGCCGAACACACACAGAATGCACAAGGAGAAGCTCACTCAAGAGACAAGAAGAGAGATAGAGGCAAAAACGTTTTCTTGCTGGTTTTTTCTTCTTCTTCCACACACTTTACAATGTACACAAAGTATAAATAAGATACAACATAAAGGAAAGTGGCCTACTAAGTCAAACAATGCATAACCGACTACACTAGTCGACTAGCGCTATAACTATGCTAGCTGTAAATAGGTGTAACAACTTGAATATAATAAGTAATGAGTCAATGGCCATGTGAGAATCATAATGACCACTGACGTGCTAAGTGTAGACGTGTGGACCCATCTAACCAGGCGGTCCATCATCAATGCCCGCATGTGTTGAGCTTGTCATCTCAACACTCCCCCTCAAGCTCAACTGCATTTCTGCAACTCCAAGTAAGCTTCAAAACTTTTGAAGGTTCTCTGTACCCAATGCCTTCGTGAAGATGTCAGCTATCTGATCCTATGTGTTGACATACACCAAGTCAATCTCACCTATTAGTACCTTCTCTCTCACAAAGTGGTAGTGTCTCTCAATATGTTTTGTCCTGGCATGGAACACAGGGTTCCTAGCCAACTGTATACTGCTCATGTTGTCACAATAAATGACAAATGGACCTTTCACTTGCACATCTAAATCAGTCAATAACTTTTGTAGCCATACTACCTCACATGCTGCTACAGCAACACCTCTATACTTAGCCTTTGTACTCGAAAAATCAACTGTAGGTTGCTTTTTGCTGCTCCAAGTAACTGATGCACTACCAAGAGAGAACATGTATCCGCTAGTAGATCTTCTGTCAGACATACTGCTAGCCCAATCTGCATCTGTATATCCAAACACTTGTACATCTTTACCTACCTCATAGAAAAGTCCGTAATGTAATGTGGACTTCACATATCTCAATATGCGTCTGACTGCATCCAAATGTGGCTTTCTAGGTACTTGCATAAACTGACTCACAAGACCAACATCATAGCTCAAGTCTGGCCTTGTAATGGTCATGTAGATCAAACTCCCCACTACCCTCCTGAACATAGTAGGGTCTTCTATCTCATCCCCAACATCAACACTCGACTTTACATTCTGCTCCAATGGGATTGAAAGTGGTTTGCATGATGTCATACCATACTTGGACAACATATCCAAGCCATACTGTCTTTGGGACAGCCATATACCATCCTCACATCTAATCACCTCAATGCCAGGAAAGTACCTTAGCTCACCTAAATCCTCCATCTCAAACTTCTTCTTCAAAAAATCCTTGACTTCAGCAGTCACTATCATCTATAATAATCAAGTCATCCACATAGATGACTATGATGACCAAACTTTCATATTCCTTTCTCACATAAAGTGAGTGATTAGCACCAGAAACATAAAAGCCAATATTGACAAGATACTCTCTGATCTTGTCAAACCATGCTCTAGGTGCTTGCTTGAGCCCATAGAGTGCCTTCTTCAACCTGCACACATACGTGGGATGCTCTAAATCTTCATAACCTACTGGTTGATCCATATACACTTCTTCCTGCAAATCACGATGCAAGAAGGCATTCTTTACATCCATTTGCTGCAACCTCCAACCTTTGGTTGCTGCCAAAGAAATCACACATCTAACAGTTGCCATCCTAGCAACTGGACTGAAAGTTTCTTCATAATCTATGCCATATGTTTGGGCATAGCCTTTTGCAACCAGCCTAGCTTTGTACCTACTAATAGAACCATCTACATTGTGCTTAATCTTATAAACCCACTTACATCCAATAGCTTTCTTGCCCTTCGGCAATGATACTAGATCCCAAGTCTTATTGGCCTCTAATGCAGCCATCTCCTCATCCATTGTTGCATCCCAATGAGTATGACCAACAACATCCTCAAAACAAGTGGGCTCAACATCCTCAACTAGTTTCACCATATAAGCATAATGGTGAGCTGCATAACCTTCAAAACCAAATCTTTTAACAGGGTATCTGACCCTGCTAGATCTGCATATCACTGAATCACTCAATGGAGCCTTTACATTATTATGAGCTCTTTGTACACCTAGTGTCTTGACAGAAGGAATACCAAGCTCATTATCTAAGCTCTCTGATCCAGTGGAGTCTCCATCAAGAACTGCATCAATGCCATCTGACACTTTATTACCATCTGACACTTTATTCTTTCCCTTGTCTTTACCTGTAGTGCTACTAGATGCACCTGAAGATGTAGAACTACTCCTTAGTCTCCCAAACCATGTATCACCAGATGATGTCTCTGGTCCACTAAGAGTTCGTGATTCTTGCTTTTCAGTCTACACATGAGTGTAATGATCATCATCATCATCCAATGCATCACCAGTAGATGCATACCAACTGCTCATTTCATCAAAGATGACATCCCTGCTCACTCTGAACTTACATGTGACAGGGTTATAACAGTGATACCCTTTTTGCTCTAAAGAGTATCCAATAAAGACACATTTTTCTATCTTTGGATCAAGCTTCTTCTGTAGCTCATGTGGCACATGAACATATGCAACACAACCTAATACCTTCAAGTGTGATACATCAGGCTTCTTTGCAAGTAAAGCATTCTTCAGGAAGTCATCCCATGAACTATAGGTGTGGGAGTTCTTTTCATAATATAAACAGTAGTATGAACAGCCTCAGACCAAAAATGCTTAGGCATATTCTTTTCAGCCATCAAGGTGCGTGCAACTTCTGCAATATGCATATTTTTCCTTTCTACAACACCATTTTTCTATGGGGTATACCTACATATGAACTATCTCTTTATCCCATGAGACCTCAGAAAATCATTGAACTCATTTGAGAGGTACTCTCCCCATCCATCTGACCTCAAGCACTTTACTTTCAAGCCTGTTTCTCTTTCAACTGCAGCCTTGAAAGTTCTAAAGTGCTCAAATGCTTCACTCTTTTCCTTCATAAAATATACCCACAGCTTTCTAGAATAATCATCAATGAATGTTACAATGTATGAATTGTCTCCAAGAGATACATTTTGTGTAGACCCCCAAATATCTATATGCACAACATCAAGGATATTTCTGCTTACATCTCTGTCATGTGAAAAGGGTTGTCTTGCCTACTTACCAAACTGACATGCTTCGCATACCTTATGAAATTCAGCAACTCTAAATGTAGGCAAACCTGTAACCAACCCTTTGGACTACATTAATTTCAGCCTTCGTACATTTGCATGTCCAATGCGTTTGTGCCAAATTTCAATATCTGCAACAACACCTTTTCCTTTAGCATACATAGCAGCATTCATAGTAGGAATTCCAACATCTAGAGTAAACATACATCCAACTCTACTTCCCTTTGCTACCAACCTACACTTGTCATTGAAGTCTTCTACAAAGCAGTCCTTTGCATTAAATCTGACTTGTAGCCCTTGCTCTACCATCTGACCGACTGACACCAAGTTCTTTGTAATAGATGGCACATGTAATACATCTAAAAGACTCTTTGTCTTACCATCATGCAAAGACAAGGAAACTTTTCCAATGTGTGAAATTGGGTGGCATGAATCATCACCTGTCTGCACATAACCTGCATTTTGCAAATCCTGCATCTCTCCAAACCATTCTGCATGGCTGGTCATTGTTGAGATGACAAGCTCAACACATGCGGATATTGATGATGGACTGCCTGGTTAGATGGGTCCACACATCTACACTTAGCACATCGGTGGTCATTATGACTCACACATGGCCATTGACTCATTACTTATTATATTCAAGTTGTTACACCTATTTACAGCTGGCATAGTTATAGCCCCAGTCAACTAGTGTATTCGGTTATGCATTGTTTGACTTAGTAGGCCACTTTCCTTTATGTGGTATCGTATCTATACTTTATGTACATTGTAAAGTATGTGGAAAAAGAAGAAGAAATCAACAAGAAAACGTTTTGGCCTCCATCTCTCTTCTTGTCTCTTGAGTGAGCTTCTCCTTGTGCATTCTGTGTGTGTTCGGCGCATCATCTCGAGCAACTCCCCCCACCACGCGATTCTTGACATGGTATCAGAGTCGCACCACTGAGAGAGGATGATTTCAATCTCTGAAGCAAAGGAGAAGAAGCAAGGTTTGAGCAAGCAAGCCACGAGTAAGAAGCTCTCCCATCCTTCCACTCTTTCTCTTAGATAGTGCCTGTGGAGGCACCGGAAGCAGGGCAGAGCAAAAATCTCAGATTGCAGTGAGATTTGGTGTGTGCGAAGAGCGCTATGTATTCTGTAGAAAAGCCCTTTAGGGCCTATCCGCAGCTATTTTGGGCATCTGAGGCCGTTTTAGGGCCCGCTTTAGAGCCGCAAGGTTGGGTACAACAGTTTCAGGGTACGATGTGACTTCGACTGTATTGACCGAAAGTGGGTGCGCAGGTTACAGATTTCAGATTTGTAAGTTCAAAGGTATTTACCAGTGAGTAAACACAAGGTTTATCTGCAAACAAGTTGCAAATTGCATGTATTGTTGAGCAGACAGTAAAAAAGGCTGTCTGGTATATTGCTGTGCACTACAGGTCAAGGGTTGCATAAAATTTGCTTGCTGTTTGGTATTAGTTTTGTGATAATGGCAGAGAACAGTGGAAGCCCCATCATTGAGAAGCTCGACAAGAACAACTACCCTTCATGGAAGTTTCGTGTCACGAATTTCCTTATTGGAAAAGGCCTCTACGAGTTTGTTTCAGGTGAAGAAAAGTAGCCGGAGGTGAGTGATCCTCCAACGACAGAAGAGACAAAGGCACGAAAGGAATGGAATGCAAAGGATAAAAAGGTCATGTATTGGTTGTCTGTAGTAATTGACAATAATATGCTGGGACACATTAGAAATGCAGAGAATTCATATGCAGCTTGGACCATACTTGAAAGTATGTTTTCTGTAAATACAAAGGCACGAAATATTCAACTCAAGCAAGAGTTGAATACATTAAAGAAAGGAAAGATGTCTATCAATGAGTATGCACTGAAGGTAAGAAGCATTGCAGATGCATTGGCAGCGATTGATGCAATGCCTGATGATGATGATTTGGTGTCGTCTACCTTGGGTGGACTTAACAATGAAAAGGCTTGGAAGTCTTTTGTAACTTCCGTATATGCTAGAAAGCCATTTTCAGATTTCGATGAGTTGGTCTCCCTTATGATCACTGAAGAGATCAACATGCAGAGTGAGACATCTGAAAAAAGTGGTGAACAAGTCCAAGCTTTCTACTCCAGTTCAGGAAGGGGATGTGGCAGGTTCTCTTCAAGAGGCCGTGGTACAGGACGTGGTAGTGACAACCAGCAAAACAGATTGAATCAGCAATTTGGCGATATGCAGGTTTCAAGAGGTCGTGGTAACTTTAGAGGCAGGGGGAGCTTCAGAGGAAGAGGTGGATGGCAGAACCGAGGTTCTAACAACTCTGCTATTGTGTGTCACTACTGTGGCAAAACAGGTCATATTGCAGCCCAATGTTACGTTAAGAAGATGATATTCACAGTGGTAAGTTGTAGCAAGGAAACTATGCATCATCTTCACGACAGAATGAAGAAAAAAATGAACGTCTATTTGTTATGCAGCATATGCTGAATGCTGTTACAGGAAAGGGAACACATGACGATGTTTGGTATGTTGATTCAAGTGGATCCAATCATATGACCAACCATGCAGAATGGTTTGGAGAGATGCAGAATTTGCAAAATGCAGGTTATGTGCAGATGGGTGATGATTCATGCCACCCAATTTCACACATTGGAAAAGTTCCCTTGTCCTTGCATGATGGTAAGACAAAGAGTCTTTCAGATGTATTATATGTGCCATCTATTACAAAGAACTTGGTGTCAGTCGGTCAAATGGTAGAGCAAGGGCTGCAAGTCAGATTTAATGCAAAGGGCTGCTTTGTAGAATACTTTAGTGACAAGTGCAGGTTGGTAGCAAAGGGAAGTAGAGTTGGACGTATGTTTACTCTGGATGCTGGAATTCCTACTATGGATGCTACTATGTATGCTAAAGGAAAAGGTATTGTAGCAGATATTGAAGTTTGGCACAAACGCATTGGACATGCAAATGTACAAAGGCTGAAATTAATGCAATCCAAAGGGTTGGTTACAGGTTTGCCAACATTTAGAGTTGCCGAATTTCATAAGGTATGCAAAGCATGCCAGTTTGGTAAGCAAGCAAGACAACCCTTTTCACATGACAAAGATGTAAGCAGAAATATCCTTGATGTTCTGCATACAGACATTTTGGGGCCTACACAAAATGTTTCTCTTGGAGGTAGTTCATACTTTGTCACATTCATTGATGATTGTTCTAGAAAGCTGTGGGTATATTTTATGAAGGAAAAGAGTGAAGCATTTAAGCACTTTAGAGCTTTCAAGGCTCAAGTTGAAAGAGAAATAGGCTTAAAAGTAAAGTTCTTGAGGTCAGATGGAGGGGGAGAGTACCTCTCAAATGAGTTCAGTGATTTTCTGAGGTTTCATGGGATAAAGAGACAGTTCACATGCAGGTATACCCCACAGCAAAATGGGGTTGCAGAAAGGAAAAACAGGCATATTGCAGAAGTTGCACGTGCCTTGATGGCTGAAAAGAATATGCCTAAGATTTCTGGTCTGAGGCTATTCATACTGCTGTTTATATTATGAACAGAACTCCCATAGCTGCAGTTCATGGTATGACTCCCGAAGAATGTTTTACAGGTAAGAAGCCTGATGTTTCACACTTGAAAGTGTTTGGCTGCATTGCGTATGTTCATGTGCCAAATGAGTTGCAGAAGAAATTGGATCCAAGGGCTGAAAAATGTGTATTTATTGGATACTCTTTAGAGCAGAAAGGGTATCGCTGTTATAACCCTGTCACATGTAAGTTCAGAGTGAGCAGGGATGTCATCTTTGATGAAATGAGAAAATGGTATGCATCTAGTGGTGATGCATTGGATGATGATGATGATCATGACACTCATGTGCAGACTGAAAAGCAAGAATCACGGACTCTTAGTGGACCAGAGACATCATCTGGTAGTCCTTGGTCTGGAAGACTAAGGAGTATCTCTACATCTTCAGGTGCATCTAGTAGCACTACAGGTAAAGACAAAGGAAAAAGTAAAGTGTCAGAAGGAATTTCTGCAATTCTTGATGGAGACTCCAGTGGCTCAGAGAGCTTGGATGATTAGCTTGGCATTCCTTCAGTGAGGAGTCCAGGTGTGTAGAGAGCATATATTAATGCAAAGACTCCATTGAGTGATCCAGTTGTACGCAGGTCTAGCAGGGTGAGATACCCTGTTAAAAGATTTGGTTTTGAAGGTTATGCAGCTCACCATTATGCTTATATGGTGAAACTAGTTGAGAATGTTGAGCCCACATGTTTTGAGGAGGCTGTTGGTCATGCTCATTGGGATGCAGCAATGGATGAGGAGATGGCTGCATTAGAGGCCAATAAGACTTGGGATCTAGTATCATTGCCAAAGGGAAAGAAAGCTATTGGATGTAAGTGGGTTTATAAGATTAAGCACAATGCAGATGGTTCTATTAGCAGGTACAAAGCTAGGCTGGCTGCAAAAGGCTATGCCCAGAAAAATGGCATAGATTATGATGAAACCTTCAGTCCAGTTGCTAGGATGGCAACTGTCAGATGTGTGATTGTTTTGGCAGTAGCCAAAGGTTGGAGGTTGCAGCAAATGGATGTGAAGAATGCCTTCTTGCATGGTGATTTGCAGGAAGAAGTGTATATGGATCAACTAGCAGGTTATGAAGATTTAGAGCATCCCACGTATGTGTGCAGGTTGAAGAAGCCGCTCTATGGGCTCAAGCGAGCACCTAGAGCATGGTCTGACAAGATTAGAGAGTATCTTGTCAATATTGGCTATTATGTTTTTGATGCTGATTGGTCACTTTATGTGAGAAAGGGAGATGCAAATTTGGTCATCATAGTCATCTATGTGGATGACTTGATTATTACAGGTGATGGTGATAGTGGGATTGCTGAAGTCAAGGATTCTTTGAAGAAGAAGTTTGAGATGAAGGATTTAGGTGAGCTAAGATACTTCCTTGGCATTGAGGTGATTAGATGTGATGATGGTATATGGTTGTCCCAAAGACAGTATGGCTTGGATATGTTGTCCAAGTATGGTATGACAGCATGCAAACCACTTTAAGTCCCGTTGGAGCAGAATTTAAAGTTGAGTGCTGATGTTGGGGATGAGATAGAAGACCCTACTATGTTTAGGAGGATAGTGGGGAGTTTGATCTACATGACCAATACAAGGCTAGACTTGAGCTACGTTGTTGGTCTTGTGAGTCAATTTATGCAAGTACCTAGAAAGCCACATTTGGATGCAGTCAGATGCATATTGAGATATGTGAAGTCCACATTACATTATGGACTTTTCTATGAGGCAGGTACAGATGTACAGGTGTTTGGATACACAGATGCAGATTCGGCTGGTAGTATGTCTGATAGAAGATCTACCAGCAGATACATGTTCTCTCTTGATAGTGCAGCAGTTGCTTGGAGCAGCAAAAAGAAATCTACAGTTGCTTTGTCAAGTACAGAGGCTGAGTATAGAGATGTTGCTGTTGCAGCATGTGAGGTAGTATGGCTGCAAAAGTTATTGGCTGATTTGGATGTGCAGATGGAAGGTCCAGTTGTCATTTATTGTGACAACATGAGCAGTATACAGTTGGCTAGGAACCCTGTGTTCCATGCCAGGACAAAACATATTGAGGTACACTACCACTTTGTGAGAGAGAAGGTACTAGCAGGTGAGATTGACTTGGTGTATGTCGGCACACACGATCAGATAGCTGACATCTTCACGAAGGCATTGGGTACAGAGAAGCTTCAAAAGTTTCGAAGCTTACTTGGAGTTGCAGAGATGCAGTTAAGCTTGAGGGGGAGTGTTGAGATGACAAGCTCAACACATGCGGACATTGATGATGGACCGCCAGGTTAGATGGGTCCACACGTCTACACTTAGCACGTCGGTGGTCATTATGACTCACACATGGTCACTGATTCATTACTTATTATATTCAGGTTGTTACACCTATTTACAGCTGGCATAGTTATAGTGCCAGTCAACTAGTGTAGTCGGTTATGCATTGTTTGACTTAATAGGCCACTTTCTTTTATTTGGTATCATATCTATATATTTTTTACATTGTAAAGTGTATGGAAAAAGAAGAAGAAATTAGCAAGAAAACGTTTTGGCCTTCATCTCTCTTCTTGTCTCTTGAGTGAGCTTCTTCTTGTGCATTCTGTGTGTGTTCGGCGCATCATCTCGAGAAACTCCCCCCACCACACGATTCTTGACAGTCATTGGATACACCTAAATCAACATGCCAAACATCATCATGTGTTCCCTTTCTTGTAATAGCATTCAGCATATGCTGCATAACAAACAATCGTTCATTTTTGTCTTCTTTCTGTCGTGAAGACGATGTATAGTTTCTTTGCTACAACTTACCACTATGAATATAATCTTTTTTAGTATAACATTGGGCTGCAATATGACCTATTCTACCACAGTAGTGACACACAATAGCATAGTTGTTAGAACATCTGTTCTGCCATCCACCGCTTCCTCTAAAGCTCCCCCTGCCTCAAAAGTTACCACGATCTCCTGAAACCTGCATATCGCCAAATTGTTGGTTCAATCTGTTTTGCTGGTTGTCACTACCACGTCCTGTACCACGGCCTCTTGAAGAGAACCTGCCACATCCCCTTCCTGAACTGGAGTAGAAAGCTTGGACTTGTTCACCACTTTTTTCAGATGTCTCACTCTGCATGTTGATCTCTTCAGTGATCATAAGGGAGACCAACTCATCGAAATCTAAAAATGGCTTTCTAACATATATGGAAGTTACAAAAGACTTCCAAGCCTTTTCATTGTTAAGTCCACCCAAGGTAGACAACACCAAATCATCATCATCAGGCATTGCATCAATCGCTGCCAATGCATCTGCAATGCTTCTTACCTTCAGTGCATACTCATTGATAGACATCTTTCCTTTCTTTAATGTATTCAACTCTTGCTTGAGTTGAATATTTCATGTCTTTGTATTTACAGAAAACATACTTTCAAGTATGGTCCAAGTTGCATATGAATTCTCTGCATTTCTAATGTGTCCCAGTATATTATTGTCAATTACTACAGACAACCAGTACATGACCTTTTTATCCTTTGCATTCCATTCCTTTCGTGCCTTTGTCTCTTCTGCCGTTGGAGGATCACTCACCTCCGGCTACTTTTCTTCACCTGAAACAAACTCGTAGAGGCCTTTTCCAGTAAGGAAATTCATGACACGAAACTTCCATGAAGGGTAGTTGTTCTTGTCGAGCTTCTCAATGATGGGATTGTTCACCACTTCTTTCAAATGTCTCACTCTGCATGTTGATCTCTTTTATGAGACCAACTCATCGAAATCTGGAAATGACTTTCTGACATATATGGAAGTTACAAAAGAATTCCAAGCCTTTTCATTGTTAAGTCCACCCAAGGTAGACGATACCAAATCATCATCATCGAGCATTGCATTAATCACTGCCAAGGCATCTGTAATGCTCCTTATCTTCAGTGCATACTCATTGATAGACATCTTCCCTTTCTTCAATGTATTCAACTCTTGCTTGAGTTGAATCTTTCGTGCCTTTGTATTTATGAAAAACATACTTTCAAGTATGGTCCAAGCTGCATATGAATTCTTTGTATTTCTAATATGTCCAGCATATTATTGTCAATTATTGTAGATATCCAATACATGACCTTTTTGTCTTTTGCATTCTATTCCTTTCGTGCCTTTATCTCTTTTGTAGTTGGAGGATCACTCACCTCTGCTCCTTTTCTTCACCTGAAACAAACTCGTAGATGCCTTTTTTAATAAGGAAGTTCGTGATACAGAACTTCTATGAAGGGTAGTTGTTCTTGTCGAGCTTCTCAATTATGGGGTTTCCATTGTTCTCT
Source organism: Lygodium microphyllum (assembly GCF_053477565.2). NCBI lineage: Eukaryota > Viridiplantae > Streptophyta > Polypodiopsida > Schizaeales > Lygodiaceae > Lygodium > Lygodium microphyllum. Next base: position 78,339,366 of record NC_141159.1, read on the forward strand.
GCCATTATCACAAAACTAATACCAAACAACAAGAAAATCTTCTGCAACCCTCGACCTATAGTACACAGCAATACACCAGGCAGCCTTTTTCACTATCTACTCAATAATACATGCAGTAGCAACTCTTCGCACACACAAAATCTCACTGCAATCTGAGATTTTTACTATGCCCTACTTCCGGTGCCTCCACAGGCACTATCCAAGAGAGAGAGTGGAAGGATGGGAGAGCTTCTTACCCGTGGCTTGCTTGCTCAAACCTTGCTTCTTCTCCTTCACTTCAGCCTTCAACATCAACCTCTCTCAATGGCACGGCTCTGATACCATGTCAAGAATCGCGTGGTGGGGGGACTTGCTCAAGATGCTGCGCTGACACACATAGAATGTACAAGGAGAAGCTCACTCAAGAGACAAGAAGAGAGATGGAGGCCAAAACGTTTTCTTGATGGTTTTCTATTCTTCTTCCACACACTTTACAATGTACACAAAGTATAGATAAGATACAACATAAAGGAAAGTGGCCTACTAAGTCAAACAATGCATAACCGACTACACTAGTTGACTAGCGCTATAACTATGCCAACTGCTGTAAATAGGTGTAACAACTTGAATATAATAAGTAATGAGTCAGTGGCCATGTGAGAGTCATAATGACCACCGACGTGCTAAGTGTTTACGTGTGGATCCATCTAACCAGGCGGTCCATCATCAATGTCTGCATGAGTTGAGCTTGTCATCTCAAAACAATATTCCCCCCATCCATTTCTTGTGAGATGGGTTGGTTTGAAGCCATGGATTCATGAGTGTGTATGTGGGTAGTTGAAGGTGGGATGAGCTCTTCAATCCATTCATGGAAGAATATGTAAGAGGAGAGCATGTGGCTTTCATGGAGAAAGAAATGTTTTCCCTCTCTTGAGCCATAGAGTAAGAGAGGAGGAAAATGGGAGTGGAGAAAGTGTTAGAATGGACTTGGAGAAAGTGTGCCTAAATGGGCATCCATAGAAATAGGCACACTCAGAACACAATGAGAAGTGTGGAAAGTGCAATTGACCTTACTTCTAGTGAAATGCTAGAATGGCCTACCTTAGTTGATGTGCTCTTGTAAACTAGCCTAGAGTTGATATAATGATGAGTGCCTAGACCAAAGGATGTAGTTCATGCATGCAAGGGTCTAATATTTGTAAAGTTCCTAAGGTTCATGAACGTGTTGGATTAAGGATTTGTTTTTATCTAAGGTTGTGTCTCTCTAGAGAATCACCACAAGCTATATGTTTATCCAACCTAAGAGCTAATGTCTAAGGCAACCCAATCATGCATCCTATGTAAATGCCTAATCATATGTTTATATGCTTCTACACTTGAGTGGGTGGAGGGTGACCAAGTTAAGTAGGATCCAAGTATGCCTAAGCCCACATGCTTAAGGTTTTTTGCTAGATATTTGTAGGACTTTAAGTGTACTTATGCAAGTGATTTGGCCTATGATAGGAATGTTTTAGGCACATGTACGGATTGTTCTAATGTGTGGATGCACCCTAGAATGACTATGTATGGCTAGCCCTATGTGCACTAATGCTATTAAGTCATATTCGCTGCAAGATGAGGCTTGATGAACTTAGGTCAAGTGTGTTGCCTATGAATGAGTTGGAAAATTGTGCTAAGGTAGATGTCATCTAGTCATCTTGTGGATACCAAGATGTGAATAAGCCACATAATGGCCAAGAATGATGAGTGAAGGCCAAGAGGCCAAGATACGATGAATTGGTCACATAGCCAAGTTGAAGTTAGTGGTATGAGGGGCTGTTTGGGTGATGATTGTAACGTGTCCCCTTAGTATCATCCAAGACACGTCTTAGCAGTCCATCGGAAAGGATGTCTAGAAAGCTCCGCCCAGCACTCCCATGGAATGTTACGGGATTTGCGATCTAGGTCTTCCCGCGTCTACTATGTAGCGGAAGTATCTTGGCCGTTTCCACTTAGGATCGACCGGAATTAGGGTTTTCTTGACTGGTCATTAACTAATAGCAACTAGCGCCGGACCCGAGCGAACTACTTTACGTAGAAACGCCAAGTCCGAAGCACATTCACGTTGCACTTGGTTCAAGGAGAATGGGAAACAAGAGGGATGCAAAGCTCAACCTCTTTGCCATAAGGCATAGTCCCATTCCGTTCCCCTAAAATAGCGTAAATCGGGTAAGACATAACTCTAGGTCATTGCTTCCGTTATTCGATCATCCTGTTGTTCTTTGAGAAAAGTTCCCGGCTAATCGGGACCACCCAACCATAGGACGGACCCATGGCCCATCCTCTGCACTTTCCACGATTTGTTTTTAGTTATGTAATTATCTAACACATTGATTTGACATATAACAATCAGCTTCCTTAATTAAACCATTAAGCACTAGTTCCTTCACGTAATCTTATCATGTGACATAGAAAAATAATATCAAGCAAGTTCTTTATTAACATTTCATCATTTTATCTTTGAAATACAATGAGTTTCGCCCGTAGGCTTGTCCATAATCCGCCCGAAGGCTATCCAGTAATCCGCAGGGATCACTATTCCAAGCTTTCGCCCGTAAACTAGTATACGGGCCTCGAGATCCAATCCCGAGTCACGTTAGCCTCTTGTGCAGGACCCGGAAGGCGAGGGATTTACGGCCAGAGGCCCCCCTGGCACCCAAGCATCCTCCTGCTCCAAGTAGAGCTAAACGGAGGTCTTAATGTGTCCCCTTAGTATCATCTAGGACACGTCTTAGCAGTCCATCGGAAAGGATGTCTAGACAGCTCCGCCCGACACTCCCATGGAATGTTACGGGATTTGCGATCTAGGTCTTCCCGTGTTTGCTACATAGCGGAAGTATCCTGGCCATTTCCACTTAGGATCGGCCGGAATTAGGGTTTTCTTGACTGGTCATTAACTAACAGCAACTAGCGTCAGACCTGAGCGAACTACTTTATGCAGAAACGCCAGGTCTGAAGCAGATTCACGTTGCACTTGGTTCAAGGAGAATGGGAAAGGAGAGGGATGCAAAGCTCAACCTCTCTGCCATAAGGCATAGTCCCATTCCGTTCCCCTAAAACAGCGTAAATCGGGTAAGACATAACTCTAGGTCATTGCTTCCGTTATTCGATCATCCTGTTGTTCTTTGAGAAAAGTTCCCGGCTAACCGGGACCACCCAACCGTAGGACGGACCCATGGCCCATCCTCCGCACTTTCCTCAGTTTGTTTTTAGTTATGTAATTATCTACACATTGATTTGACATATAACAATCAGCTTCCTTAATTAAACCATTAAGCACTGGTTCCTTCACGTAATCTTATCACGTGACATAGAAAAACAATATCAAGCAAGTTCTTTATTAACATTTCATCATTTTATCTTTCTTTGAAATACAATGAGTTTTGCCCGTAGGCTTGTCCATAGTCCGCCCGAAGGCTATCCAGTAATCCGGAGGGATCACTATTCCAAGCTTCTGCCCGTAAACTAGTATGCGGGCCTCGAGATCCAATCCCGAGTCACGTTAGCCTTTTGTGCAGGACCCAAAAGGCGAGGGATTTACGTCCAGATCCCCCGTGGCACCCAAGCGTCCTCCTGCTCCAAGTAGAGCTCAACGGAGAGACCTCTTGCGGTGGGTTCGGTCCACGTTCCCGGCGCGGTCAACAACCCCCTTGGTTAGGGTTAGGCAGGCAGTCGGGGGTAACTGAAACTGCCTCTTCCTTTAGGCCTTTCACCTAAAGTATAGGTATTCATTTAATTTGTAATTCATAATTCAAACAGAGCTCTAAAATCTCTAGCAAGCACAAACATTTCCATTAATCAACCGTGTTGTTTGGCAAATTGCTAAGGAAGTGTTCTTTCCTTTTGAGTGTATAAGCACTCGTTCCCAAGGTGTCTTGTACATTGGCAAGATCCTTTACGTTTCGGTGTAGGGCGTACCTTATTAACCCAACTTGGTCAACCCTAAAGTTCCTCAGATACTCTAGTTTCCGGTTTACAAATTTCCTTATTTAGAAGGATATCCAAAAATACGTCCTTTTGCAAGATAACTTGCGTAGGGATCTACCATCCTTGTTGAGGGTATTTACCCTTTCTCCTTGTGAATCAATCACAAGACTAAATGATTTCGTACTTGCTGTGCAAGTCCTGCGATGGAATAATCCGTTTTAGATCCTTTAAGCTGACGTATGTTGGACCTAGGGTTTCTTTTTAAGAATCTCAAGGACAACCCTAGTTCTTTATCTTTACGAATTTTTTTGACCCTACAATAAGGAAAGTAGTCAAGTGCTTAGTGTATCAATATTTATTTGGTCTTTAAATCATTTCCAAGGCATATTTTTCTCTTCAGCATGGTATTTCTATGTTTAGATTGGTTTGGTTATCTTTTGGAAGGTAATATTGATCGCCTTGTCATGGTTTTGCTATCCTTGTGATAATTTACTTTTCAGTCAATACAATTCAATTTAATCTTCATTTTTTCTTGCAGACGAACTCATGCCAAATAACAATCATTTCCGTTGCTAAGATGTGCAATTAGCAATGAAAACTTCCTAGTAATTTGAGCAACGAAAGAAACCTTTCATGAATTTAATCATTTACAATGATTCATTGCGAAAAGGAATAGGACTAATGGTGCAAGATACAATTTCTATACCTTTAGGATTTAACTGAAATATACTACTATAGTAAATAGATAATCTTGCTCGTAATTTATAATGCGTGATGCTATTCGAAGGAAACTAAGTTCTATACATTATCATTCATTCAAATAAGCTAAACTCTTTCATTACAAATAACTCAGACAAACATATCCTATCCCTAACAATTTCTCTTTGCATGATTGACTTAAAAACGAATTAAAGCCAAGAAGAAAAACCTGGTTTTGGGGTGAGATATACACATGGATACCGGGAGATGACCCTCCCGCAGCTACACCTTGGACTTTCTTAGGCGGCATGGTAGTTCGAATGTGAAGGTAGCTTTTACTCTTCCTTCTGGATTTCCACCGACTCTCTTTCGAGGCAAGGTGCCGTTTGAATGGTTGATCACGAGAAGGAATGATAGGACCTTTAGATTCTTAGATTCTTCGGAGAGAAAAATATTTCCAAAGCCTAAGAAGGTTCTATTGGGTCTATACTTGACAAAAAGTTTATGGGTGAGTGTGGTTTTGCAACCACAAGAACCCTTGGAGAACTTTGACTTGGGGTAAAAGGTATAGAAGGCACTTATTCTCCTTCCTTGCACTTCCTCTACTTTTTTTCTTCTCCTTCCGTGCTCCTCCTCCTTCACTCCTCTTTTTTTTTCCTCCCTTTTTACCCTTCTTTATCTTTTCCTCACTCTTCCTCTTTTACTCCACTCCTTTTCACTCCCGGAGGCGTTTAGTGCTGGCGTGTGTGGGGGAGGATGGAGGAGCAAGCAAGCTCCTCGCTGGAGCTTGCTTGGCTCCCGCGCCATGCAGCCTGACAGGTAAGGGGGGGAAGGATTCCCTCCCCTCCCCTATATAAGGTGGAAGGGCCGAAATTGTAGAAAACAGGAGGGGGGAGGAGGGACGAAGCTGATACCACCATCGTCGACATGCTGAAAAGGAGGAGAGGGATGAATCACTGTCATGAGCTGGAGGGCCGTGTGACTGCTGTGAGGAGGGAGAGGCAGTGAGAATTCAACTTGGTGTGGGAGATAGCGAGGAGGAAGGCGGTCGTCACTGTCGTTGAAAGGAGGAGGAAAGGCTGGGAGAAGGGAGGCGACACCCTGCTCTGCTGGCCAAGAGTGTGAGGGGGAGAGGAGAATCGCCAGCTACCGCCCATCAACTCGCCCTGTTGCTGCCACCTAGGAAGTATAAACTGCTGCCAACAGTCGCTTCATCACCCCACGTGGCATCTCCACAAAGAAGCCCAGAAGCTTTGGAAGCTTCTTGGGAAGCTTCCAAAGCCTTAGGAAGCCCCCTTTCATATCACACCCCCCCCCCCCCCCCCCCCCCGGGTTTTAAAAAAACCCCCTAAGCCCCTTTTTACCCCCCTTATAACCCTTTTAACCCCTTTCACCCCCCTTATAACTCTTTCTTTTTTTTTCCCAACCCCCTAAGCTTTTTTTTAATCCCTCGTGTCCCCATTACTTCCTTTTTTCCCCCCCCTGGACCCCAAATCCAAACCATCATCATGGGCCCGGATGTTGTCCCGTGAGGAAAAAGTAGCCCGTGAGGAAGAATAAAAGAGGGAAAGTAGAGGGAGTGAAAAGAAGGAGTGGAGTAAAAGAGGAAGAGTGAGGAAAAGATAAAGAAGGGTAAAAAGGGAGGAAAAAGAAAGAGGAGTGAAGGAGGAGGAGTAGGGAAGGAGAAGAAAAAAAAGTAGAGGAAGTGCAAGGAAGGAGAATAAGTGCCTTCTATACCTTTTACCCCAAGTCAAAGTTCTCCAAGGGTTCTTGTGGTTGCAAAACCACACTCACCCATAAACTTTTTGTCAAGTATAGACCCAATAGAACCTTGTCAGGCTTTGGAAATCTTTTTCTCTCCGAAGAATCTAAGAATCTAAAGGTCCTATCATTCCTTCTCGTGATCAACCATTCAAACGGCACCTTGCCTCAAAAGAGAGTCAGTGGAAATCTGGAAGGAAGAGTAAAAGCTACCTTCACATTCGAACTACGATGCCACCCAAGAAAGTCCAAGGCGTAGCTGCGGGAGGGTCATCTCCCGGTATCCATGTGGATATCTCACCCCAAAACCAGGTTTTTCTTCTTGGCTTTAATTTGGTTTTAAGTCAATCATGCAAAGATAAATTGTTAGGGATAGGATATATTTGTCTGAGTTATTTGTAATGAAAGAGTTTAGCTTATTTGAATGAATGATAATGTATAGAACTTAGTTTCCTTCGAATAGCATCATGCATTATAAATTACGAGCAAGATTATCTATTTACTATAGTAGTATATTTCAGCTAAATCCTAAAGGTATAGAAATTGTATCTTGCACGATTAGTCCTATTCCTTTTCGCAACGAATCATTGTAAATGATTAAATTCATGAAAGGTTTCTTTCGTTGCTCAAATTACAAGGAAGTTTTCATTGCTAATTGGACATCTTAGCAAGGGAAATGATTGTTATTTGGCATGAGTTCGTCTGCAAGGAAAAAGGAAGATTAAATTGAATTGTATTGATTGAAAAGTAAATTATCACAAGGATAACAAAACCGTGACAAGGCGATCAATATTACCTTTCAAAAGATAACCAAACCAATCTAAACATAGAAATACCATGCTGAAGAAAAAAATATGCCTTGGAAATGATTTAAAGACCAAAGAAATATTCATACCCTAAGCACTTGACTACTTTCCTTATTGTAGGGTCAAAAATTTTCGTAAAGATAAAGAACTAGGGTTGTCCCTGAGATTCTTAAAAAGAAACCCTAGGTCCAACATACGTCAGCTTAAAGTTTCTAAAACTGATTATTCCATCGCAGGACTTGCGCAGCAAGTACGAAATCATTTAGTCTTGTGATTGATTCACAAGGAGAAAGGGTAAATACCCTCAACAAGGATGGTAGATCCCTACACAAGTTATCTTGCAAAAGGACATATTTTTGGATATCCTTCTAAATAAGAAAAGTTGTAAACCGGAAACTAGAGTATCTAAGAAACTTTAGGGTTGACCAAGTTGGGTTAATAAGATACGCCCTACACCGGAACGTAAAGGATCTTGCCAATTTACAAGTCACCTTGGGAACGAGTGCTGATACACTCAAAAGGAAAGAACACTTCCTTAGCAGTTTGCCAAACAACACGGTTGATTAATGGAAATGTTTGTGCTTGCTAGAGATTTTAGAGCTCTGTTTCAATTATGAATTACAAATTAAATCAATACTTATACTTCAGATTAAAGGCGTGAAGGAAGAGGCAGTTTCAGTTACCCCCGACTGCCTGCCTAACCCTAACCAAGGGGGTTGTTGACCGCGCCGAGAACGTGGACCGAACCCGCCGCGAGAGGTCTCTCCGTTGAGCTCTACTTGGAGCAGGAGGACGCTTGGGTGCCATGGGGGGCTCTGGCCGTAAATCCCTCGCCTTCCGGGTCCTACACAAGAGGCTAATGTGACTTGGCATTGGATCTCGAGGCCCGCATACTAGTTTATGGGAGGAAGCTTGGAATAATGATCCCTGCAGATTACTGGAGAGCCTTCGGGCGGATTATGGACAAGGCTACGGGCGGAACTCATTGTATTTCAAATATAAAATGATGAAATGTTAATAAAGAACTTGCTTGATATTGTTTTTCTATGTCACATGATAAGATTACGTGAAGGAACCAGTGCTTAATGGTTTAATTAAGGAAGCTGATTGTTATATGTCAAATCAATGTGTTAGATAATTACATAACTAAAAACAAACCGAGGAAAGTGCGGAGGATGGGCCATGGGTCCGTCCTACAGTTGGGTGGTCCCGTTAGCCAAGAACTTTTCTCAAAGAACAACAGGATGATCGAATAACGGAAGCAATGACCTAGAGTTATGTCTTACCCGATTTATGATGTTTTAGGGGAACGGAATGGGACTATGCCTTATGGCAGAGAGGTTGAGCTTTGCATCCCTCTCATTTCCCATTCTCCTTGAACCAAGTGCAACGTGAATCTGCTTCGGACCTAGCGTTTCTGCGTAAAGTAGTTCACTCAGGTCCGATGCTAGTTGCTGTTAGTTAATGACCAGTCATCAGGAAAACCCTAATTTCGGTCGATCCTAAGTGGAAATGGCCAGGATACTTCCGCTACGTAGTAGACGCGGGAAGACCTAGATCGCAAATCCTGTAACATTCCATGGGAGTGCCGGGCGGAGCTTTCTAGACATCCTTTCCGATGGATTGCTAAGACGTGTCCTGGATGATACTAAGGGGACACATTACAGTGATGTAGAGATAACCTAGTTAAGCTGGCAATTAGAGGAGTCTCATGGTCAAGGGCACATGGCCTACACCACAAGATGTGATCCAAGTTTGGACATGGGGTTGTGAAGATTGGTCAAGTAGGTGACTAAAGATTAGAGTTAATGTCGGGCTAAGCGGGCTAAGTGCAAAGCATGACGATAAAAAAGGTGATTTGAAGGGTCATTTTTATGGTAACTTTGGAGTTTAGGCCAAGCCCTAATAGTACTATGTTTGGTAGCCTTAACTATTTGGCTGAGGATGGCCAAGCTTATGAGTTGAGCATCTCAATTAAGCTAAGAATTGTTATCTATGTTAGATGTGAGGTTGGGCATGTAGATTGGATGGAAAAGGCATGGAAAGGGGTGGAGCATCAATGCCTATGGCTTTTCCTTGTCGGATGGAGACTACAATGTGTGTGGTTGAGGGCCAAGTTAAAGAGGTCAAGAAATTCTATTATGGATAGCCAAGGGGTAGAGCTTCAATGCTAATGGATTTTCCTTGTTGGATTGAGACTATAATGTGTTTGGATATAAGGGCCAAGGGCCATGTTAAAGGGGTCAAGAAATTCTATTATGGATAGCTAAGGGGATAGGGAGTACATGGCCGAATCATCAAATCAAGATGACTTTTGAAGGACTAGCTTACTATAGGTCAGGATTAATGGGGTGGAAATTTGATGAAAGTTGCCAAAAGGACAAGGTATGTACTCATCACCAATAAAAGAAAAAACCTTATTCTTGCCACAATTTTAGTAGAGGAAAAAAAAAGAAAAATATCAAATTTACACTTGTAGAGTGAAAAATCTTTGAGACAGAGATGCTAAGGTAGGAGCTTGATCCCGATCTATCTCCCTCTCCTACATTGTTGTGGACAATAGGAACAACTTTGTTCTCTTCCTTCCTTTTGTTGCCTCAATTACCATGCTTTTGATTGGCCTACCTCTTCTCTTCTTCTATCATTAAAAATTAGTGCTACTCCTCTCTTGAACCAACCCTAGAGAAGCAAAAAGGCAAAAAGCTAGAAATAAGATAAAGTGCCCTACTTTTCTGTGTCTTTTTTCTCCACAAAAGCCCCTATTAAGGTTCTATCTCCCCCCCTTTTCTCCCCATAGTTTGGCATCTAGAGAATATCATGTTTTAATTTTCATTTTAGATTTCAACCTTATACCACAAATTTTTGAGATTTCTCCTCTCAAAACCCACAATAATTTAGCATTAGTCTCATAGCTAAAAAGCTAGTTTTGTGGTAATTTGGACCCTTTACAAAAATTCCATTTCTCATGAAGGAGAAAGATCAAGAAGAAATAGTTTTAAGGAAATGTGATCAACACAAGATACTAGGTGAAAAATCTTAAGACCAATTTTGCACAAAATCAAAAAATTTTAGTGTTCAAAACCATCTCAATTTTTTTTTTCATGCTAATGTTAGAATGATTTGATGTTCTCATATGAACATGTACTTAGAGAATATGTAGAAAGACTATACCTAGATACTTAGGAGAACTAGATAAGATGTGTGGAGGATACTTGAGTAAGATAACCTAAATATCTAGAACCTTGTATTTATGTATGTGCACTCTTAGCTATCGCAATACAAGTGTGTGATTCAATCTCCATCTCATTGTCTTAGTGTCTCTCTCTCTTTCACTCACCATCACTTTCATTGCATGGTATCAAAGCACACCAAATTTCTGATGGCCAAGTATTATCCATCATCCATAACCTTAGAGCCACCCTAAGTTGATAGGTTTTGCATGCATCTTAGAGCTCATTTTATCTATATCTTTACATCTTGGCTTTCACTTATTGAGGTGGCATCAGACTATTAAGAGGTTTTCTTCATCACAAAATGCATTTTCACATTAACTTCAAGAAGGATTTTCTTTCAAGCAGTAAGGTCTCTAGATTGACAAGGAGGTGCTTGCAATACTTGCTTTCTATATTTGGGCTTCAAGTCATTATCTTGGTCAATGCTCATCCACAATAAAGGAAGTGCTATTCACCATTATCTTGAAATCAACATTATATAGTATTATTGATTCATACATGTGAGCCTAGTGGATCTCTTATTGGTATGGGAGACAATACTATTATTCATCTATTCAAAAATGGAAAATCTATTGAAGGCATAGAAGAAGAAGGAGAAGAAGAAGATTGAAGTAGCTTCCACCCCTTGTCATGCCATCGGAAACACAACATTATTATCATGGCTAGCTATCTACACCTTATCCCAAGACCTGCCACACCAAGAGGGAGCTCCAATGCATAACTTGCCAATGACACTCCACAAAAAAAAGATAGTACTAACCCTCCAACAAAGGTGGTGATAATGCAATACAACACCACCAATAGCAACTAGCCAACTTCACTTAGAGCCATCTAGAAGTTGCTCTCACCCTCATTTTGAAGGCTACATATCAATCACATCCACAACTTCTTAGGTGCTTTTGAGCACATGTTGTCCCCTTCTTTGGCACCACAGTTGCTATTCTCATTGGCACCAAACCAACAATGTTGAGATGGCAAGCTCAATACGTGCGGACATTGATGATGGACCACCTGGCTAGATGAGTCCGCACGTCTACACTTAGCACATTGGTGGTCATTATGATACTCACATAACCACTGACTTATCACTTATTATATTTATTTTTTTACACCTACCTATAGTTGGCAATAATATAGTGCTAGTCGATTGGTGTAGTCTGTTATGCACTGTTTGACTTAGTAGGCAACTTTCCTTTATGTTTTATCTTATCTATACTTTGTATATATTGTATAGGGTGTGGAAGAAGAAGAAGAAATCAGCAACAAAACTTTTTGGCCTCCATCTCTCTTCTTGTATTCTTGAGTGAGCTTCCTCTTGTGTATACAGTGTGTGTTTGGCGCAACAGCTCAAGAAAGTCCCCCCACCACATGATTCTTGACATGGTATCAGAGCCACGCCATTGAGAGAGGCTGATTTTGAAGGCTTAAGTGAAGGAGAAGAAGGAAGATTTGAGCAAGCAAGCAATGGGTAAGAAGCTCTCCCATTCTTTCACTCTCTCTCTTGGATAGTGCCTATGGAGGCACCAAAAGCAGAGTAGAGTGAAAATCTCAGACTACTGTGAGATTTGGTGTGCAAGAAAAGCAATGTATATTTTGCAAATATCCCTTTAGGGCTTTCCCCCATCTTGTTTTGGCATCTAAGGCTGTTTCAAGCCCCGTTTTAGAGCCAAAAGGTTGCGGACAACAGTTGCAGGGTACAGTGTAATTTCGGCTATATTGATCGAAAGTGAGTGCACAGGTTACACACTTTGAATCTATAATTTTTGAGGTGTTTGCCAGGAAGCAAACATAAGGCTCATTTTCAAACAGGTTGTAGATTATATGTACTATACATTTACTATTGAGAAATCAGTGAAAAAGGTTGCTTGGTGTATTATTGTGTACTAGTTGAGAAAGATTGTAGAAGACCATCTTGTTGTGTTGTATCCTTTTTTGTTATAATGGTAGAGAACAGTGGAACTCCCATTATTGAGAAGCTCAACAAGAAGAACTACCCTTCATGGAAGTTCCGTGTGATGAACTTTCTCATTGGAAATGGCCTTTATGAGTTTGTTTAAGGTGAAGAAAATGAGCTAGAACTAGGTATCCCCGACTGTAGATGAATTAAAAGCATGGAAAGAATGGAATGAAAAATACAAAAATGTGATACAGTCATTGATAATACAATGTTGGTTCATATGAGGAATGCAGAAACTTCACATGTAGCTTGGATAATTTTTGAGAACATGTTTTTAGTAAATACAAAGGCATGAAAGATTCAACTCAAGAAAAGGTTGAATACCTTGAAGAAAGGGAAACTGTCTCTCAATGAGTATGTTTTGAAGGTGAGAAGCATTGCAGACACTTTAGCAACGATTGATGTAATGCATGATGATGATGAATTGGTTTCATCCACTTTGAGTGGCCTTAATAATGAGAAGGCATGGAAATCATTTTTTACTTCAGCATACGTACGGAAGCCATTTCCAAATTTTGATGAGCTAATCTCTATCATGATTATCAAAGAGATCAATATGCATGGTGACTCATCTGGAAAACTAGTGAGCAGGTTCAAGCATTTTACTGAAGTTCAGGAAGGGGACGTGGTAGATCCTCTTCGAGAGGCCATGGTATGGGATGTGCTAGCGATAACCAGCAAAACAAGTTCCATCAGCAATTTGGTGAAATGCATATTTTAGGAGGCTGAGGAAACTTTAGAGGCAAGGGAAGATCTAGAGGAAGAGGTGGATGGAAAAATAGAGGTTTTGAAAATTCTACTATTGTTTGTTATCATTATGACAAGACAGGTCATATTGCAGCCCATTGTTATGCTAAGAAGGATGATATTCGCAGTGGTAAATTGTAGCAAGGAAACTATGCATTGTCTTCACGATAGAATGAAGACAAGAATGATCATATGTTTGTTATGAAACATATGATGAATGTAGTTACAAGAAAAGGGACACATGATGGTGTATGGTATGTCAATTTAGGTACATCTAGTCACATGACTAGTCATGTTGAATGGTTTGGAGAGATGCACGACTTACAAAATCCAGGTTATGTGTAGACGGGTGATGAGTCATGCTGCCCAATTTCACACATTGGAAAGGTTTCCTTGTCCTTGTATGATGGCCAGACAAAGAGTCTGACAGATGTATTATATGTGCCATCAATCACAAAGAATCTAGTGTCTATTGGCCAAAACATAGAGCAAGGGTTGCATGTTTGATTCAATGAAAAAGGTTGTTTTGTAGAAGACCTTAATGATAAGTGCAGGTTGGTTGTAAAAGGAAGTAGAGTTGGACTTAAGTTCACTTTAGATGTTGAAATTCATGTAATGGATACTGCTATGTATGCTAAAGGAAAAGGAGTGGTTGGAGACATTGAAATATGGCATCAACATATTTAACATACAAATGTGCAAAGGCTAAAACTAATACAGTCCAAAGGATTGGTTACAGGTTTGCCTTCTTTTAGAGTTGCAGAATTTCATAAAGTCTGTCAAGCATGCCAGTTTGGTAAGTAGACGAGACAACCCTTCTCGCATGATAGAGAAGTGAGCATAAATATACTTGATGGTAGTGCATACAGATGTTTGGGGTCTACACAGAATGTATCTCTTGGTGGTAGCAAATACTTTGTCACGTTTATTGATGACTGTCCAAGGAAGCTATGGATATATTTTATGAAGAAAAAGAGTGATGTATTTAAGCACTTCAAATCTTTCAAGGCAGCTTTTGAAATAGAAATAGGTTTGAAAGTGAAGTGTTCCAGAGAGTACCTCTCTAATGAGTTTAGTGGCTTCTTGAGGACTCATGGGATAAAGAGGTAATTTATTTGTAGGTATACTCCACAGCAAAATGGGGTTGCATAAAGAAAAAAATGGCATATTGCAATAAAAGTTGCACGAGCATTAATGGATGAAAAGAAAATGCCAAAACATTTTTGGTCTGAAGCTGTCCATACTGCTGTCTATATTATACACAGAATCCCCAAAGCTACAATTTATGGCACTACAAGGATATGAGGGTATAGTGACGGCCATTTGCGATGAGAAATAGCGGCATCACTATTTGCGTCGCATTTGCGATGCTAATAGCAATGGTACTTAGACGAAAAAAACGCGGGCCAAAACTCGAGCACGTTATTTTACGCGCATTCACAAAAGAGAGAGTGAAAGGGAGAGCGAGAGGGAGAGCAAACATCTTGCATTTGAGAGGGAGAGAAAGAGAGAAAGAGGGAGAAAGAAGACTTCTCACCACTGCCACCGCCATTCGCGAAGAGGAGGAGGTGTACGGAGGGCAAAGAGGAGCCACCAAACCCTTCTTTGAGCCTTTACGGTGAGTGCATTGTCCATTCTTGCTTTGCTTTTGTGTTTTCTCTCTCTCTTTTACTTGTTTTTGGTATAATTTGTGTGTATTGAGAGAGGGAGAGGAAATGACAGAGAAAGAGAGGGAGAGGGAGAGGGAGGGAGAGGAAATGAGAGAGGGAGAGGGAGAGGGAGAGGGAGAGAGAAAAGGAAACGAGAGAGGGAGAGGAGAGAGAAAAAACATTAAACATAATAGGGAAAGAGAGAAAGAGAGGGTGAGGGTGAGGGAGGGAGAAGAAATGAGGGAGGGAGAGGAAATGAGAGAGGGAGAGGAGAGAGAAAAAATATTAAACATAATAGGGAAAGAGAGAAAAAGAGGGAGAGGGTGAGGGAGGGAGAGAAACTTAGAGAGGGAGAGGAGAGAGAAAAAGAGAGAGGGAGCGGAGAGATTAAAAGAGAGAAAAAACATTAAACATAATAGGGAAAGAGAGAAAGAGAGGGAGAGGGTGAGGGAGAAAGAAGAAATGAGAGAGCAAGAGAAAGAGAGCAAAAGGAAATGAGAGAGGGAGAGGAGAGAAAAAATAAATGAGAGAATGATAGGAGAGAGAAAAAGAGATAAAAAACATTAAACATAATAGGGAAAGAGAGAAAGAGAGGGAGAGGAGAGAAAAAAAACATTAAACATAATAGGAAAAGAGAGAAAGAGAGGGTGAGGGTGAGGGTGAGGGAGGCAGAAGAAATTAGAGAGGGAGAGGAAGAGAGAAAAGGAAATGAGAGAGGGAGAGGAGAGAGAAAAAGAGATAAAAAACATAAAACCTAATAGGGAAAGAGAGGAAGAGAGAGAGAGGAGGGAGGGAGAGGAAATGAGAGAGGGAGAGGAAGAGAGAAAAGGAAATGAGAGAGGGAGAGGAGAGAGAAAAAGAGATAAAAAAACATTAAACCTAATAGGGAAAGAGAGAAAGAGAAAGAGAGGATGAGGGAGGGAGAGAAAGAGAGAAAAGGAAATGAGAGAGGGAGAGGAGCGAGAAAAAAATGAGAGGGAGAGGAGAGAGAAAAAGAGAGAAAAGCATTAAAGCTAATAGGGAAAGAGAGAAAGAGAGGGTGAGGGTGAGGGAGGGAGAGGAAATAAGAAAGGGAGAGGAAGAGAGAAAAGGAAAGGAAAGAGGAAGAGGAGAGAGAAAAAACATTAAACATAATAGGGAAAGAGAGAAAGAGAGGGAGAGGGTGAGGGAGGGAGAGGAAATGGGAGAGCGAGAGAAAGAGAGAAAAGGAAATGAGAGAGGGGAAGGGTGAGGGAGGGAGAGGAAACGAGAGAGGGAGAGAAAGAGAGAAAAAACATTAAACTTGATAGGGAAAGAAAGAAAGAGAGGGTGAGGGTGAGGGAGGGAGAGAAAATGAGAGAGGGAGAGGAGAGAGAAAAAGAGAAAAAACATTAAACCTGATAGGGAAAGAGAAAAAGAGAGGGAGAGGGTGAGGGAGGGAGAGGAAATGAGAGAGGGATAGGAAGAGAGAAAAGGAAATGAGAGAGGAAGAGGAGAGAGAAAAACATTAAACATAATAGGGAAAGAGAGAAAGAGAGGGTGAGGGTGAGGGATGGAGAGAGAATTAGAGAGGGAGAGGAGAGAGAAAAATGTGAGAGAGAGGAGAGAGAAAAAGATAGAAAAAACATTAAACCTGATAGGGAAAGAGAGAAAGAGAGGGAGAGGGTGAGGGAGGGAGAGGAAATGAGAGAGGGAGAGGAAGAGAGAAGGAAATTAATTGTTTTTTTTTGTTATTCTAGTAGTAGTAGTAGTAGTTTTTTTTCTTTTCTTGTTTATTGTTGTTTAGTTTTCTTGTTTTTTGTAGTAGTAGTAGTAGTAGTAGTAGTTTTTTCTTCTTTTCTTGTTTATTGTAGTAGTAGTAGTTTTTTTTTCTTCTTCTTTTCTTGTTTATTATAGTGGTAGTGGTAGTGGTAGTCGTGCTTGTGGTCATGGTCGTTGTTTTTTCTTCTTTTCTTGTTTATTATACTGGTAGTGGTAGTAGTAGTGGTAGTGGTAGTCGTGATCGTGGTCATGGTCATAGTCATGGTCGTGGTCCTTGTCGTCATCGTTGTTGTCATAGTCACAGTCGTAGTCATGTTCGTGATCGTAATCGTACTTATGGTCGTGGTCGTGGCCGTGGTCATGGTCGTGTCGTAGTCATGGTCGTGGTCGTGGTCGTGGTCGTGGTCGTGGTCGTGATCGTGGTCGTAGTCATAGTCCTAGTCATAGTCGTGGTGGTGGTCGTGGTCGTGGTCATAGTCATAGTCATGGTCATGGTCGTGGTCGTGGTTGTGGTCGAAGTCATAGTCATAGTAATAGTCGTGGTCGTGGTTATGGTCATGGTAGTGGTAGTGGTAGTGGTAGTGGTAGTGGTAGTGGTAGTGGTAGTGGTAGTGGTAGTGGTAGTGGTAGTTGTAGTCATAGTGGTAGTGGTAGTCGTGGTTGTGGTCATGGTCGTTGTTTTTTGTTATTTTGTTATTTATTATACTGGTAGTGGTAGTGGTAGTGGTAGTGGTCGTGGTCGTGGTCGTGGTCATAGTCGTAGTCGTGGTCGTGGTCATGGTCATCCTCATCAAACTCGTCGTCATAGTCGTGGTCATGGTCATGGTCGTGGTCATAGTCATGGTCGTGGTCGCCATTGTAGTCTTAGTCATGGTCGTAGTCGTGGTTGTAGTCATAGTCGTAGTCGTAGTCATGGTCATGGTCATAGTCGTAGTCGTAGTCGTGGTCGTGGTCGTGGTCGTAGTCATAGTCGTGGTTGTGGTCGTGGTCATAGTCATAGTCATGGTCATGATCGTGGTCATGGTCATGATTATTAAAGAAAATGAGAGAGGGGGAGGAAGAGAAAAAAGAAGAAGGAATGAGAGAGAGGGAATAAACATACATCATAATAAAGAAGAAGAAAAAGAGAGAGAGATGGAAGGAGAGGAGATAATGAATGGATAAAAAACCAAAAGAGAGGGGTGGTGAGGTCCGGTGCAACACCATGAGATGGAAAACACTCCGACATATATACGTTAATTTATGGGTGGGTGGGTGGAGACTTTACATATGTTAATTTTTACTAAGTTATAAGAGAAGAAATCCCTTCTCAAACAATTTAAGAAAAAAAAAGAATAATAACAAAAACAAATTTGTTGTTGTAACGTAGACAAAATGAAAAACGATGAAGGTCTTGTTGTTCAAGATCGCGAGACGTATCTTAATCAATGTGTCCCATGTCCTTGCTCTCAATGCAAGCTGGCAATTAGACAAAAACGTCAATTGTCTATAAAACACATACGATGCTTCGGCGAGTTTCAATCTGAGATCATTGATCAGGAAATCTTGGATTTTTCAACAAACGGTAAGAAAACTTAATATAAATCATGCATTATACTTGCAAGCTAATTGAATACCATATACAAGAAGATTGCGTGTGGTTGGAAAATTTTCTATCCAGGGAGGTGACCTCTCGTCGCAAGGAGGAGTGCACCCTTTGTGGCCAATTAGAAGAGTTTTTGGGCGTGTGATGGATGGAGTACCTGAGCCAATCCACCACTTGGAAGGTACTACCCAATCTATACCATCAATACCAGAGGAGATAGGCAGCCTTCCAGACCTATCTACAATCTTGGAGCCTGAGATGGAGGCAATGATCGTTGCATTGATTTCCATGGATGTCGAGACTTCTGATCCGCTTAGATAGGAAGCATCCATACCATTATATGATGGGTGTCAAGTATCTCACCTGAAGACACTGCTTCGACTCCTAAATGTGCAAGAAAAATACGGGTGGAGCGATAGAGTGTGACCGAGTTGTTCAGGTACCTTGTACATATGCTTTGTTGATTTCTTTCTGGTACTATCATTAAAAACATTTGTGCTTTTTCAAGGTGTTTTATGATTTTTTTCAGGTTATTGAAATATCATATATTACCACCTGCAAATACCATGCCTGAGTCTTGTGATAATGCAGGATATGTTTTACGAAAGCTTGGTATGGACTACAATAGCATCCATGCATGTATCAACGATTGCATACTGTTTCGAGGAGAATACAAGACTATGGAGACATGTCCAAAGTGTGGTGCTTAGAGGTATCGACAGGACTTGCAAGGGCAAACCATCTCTCAAAAAGTTCTTAGACACTTTTCGCTTATTCCTCACATAAACCACATGTTTCTACGTTCGCCGTGGCGAGCTTGACAACGTGGCATGCACAGAATAGGTCCACAAATGGAGTTCAACGAATATCAGTAGATTCACACACACGGAGCCACATTTACTCTACCTTCCCAGGCTTTGCTCGAGAGCCAAGGAATCTTCGGCTTGGTCTTGCAATGGATGGTATAATCCCATTTGGTCTACGCTCAACTTCTTACAGTGTGTGGCCTATATTCCTTGTCAACTAAAATATCCCTCCATGGCTTTCTATGAAGAAAGGACATCTCATCCTTAGCTTACTCATCCCCAGCCGCTACAAAGTCAAAAATATGGATGTGTATCTTCGTCCATTAGTCGATGAGCTTAAGATTTTGTGGGAGGAAGGGGTCACCGTGCAAGATATGAGCAAGCACGATGGTTGACCGTCTACCAATATTCGAGCCATTCTCATGTGGACGATGCATGAATTTTTGGGATTCGGAGAGTGCTCACATAAATAGGCTTCCGTTCTCGTTGATAATATCTATATTTTATCTTGTTCAAGTTTGTATTCACTGGATAGAGGTGTTGGAACAAGTCTGGTTACCTCAATTATCATGCATGTCCATTCTGTGGGCCACAGTTAGACTCCCAAAGGTCACAAACCATGAAGAAGATGGTGTATCAAGGAACACTGCTTTCTTGCCAGAGGGTCATGAACTCAAGGAAGGTTTTCTTGGATGACCTCCAACATGTATGAATGCCGCAAGAAGCTGGTACGAGCTAAAAATGGTCCACGGGAGTCACATCCAAACAGAATGCAATGGTTCTCAGGTTTCTATGAGTAGCCATATTGGACCTACTTATAGATCAACCACTTGTTGGATCCCATGCAAATTTTCAAGAATGTGGGCAGCTTGCTATGGGACCACATCACAGGAAAGAGAGACACTATAGGGGTACAAATGGATTTGAAGGAGATAGGCAAGATGGAGGCGCTTTGGCTGTAGTCTAATGGTGATGGTCGCGTGACGCTACCTCAAGCTCCTTGGGTTTTTTCCACTAAAGAAGAGCGTATTGTGAAGAAAATATTCAAGTCTATCTGCACTCCGACGGGTATGATGCATTCTCTCATGTCTGCATTTTCTAAAGATGATAAATTATCAGGGCTAGAATCCCATGACTGCCATAAGATATATCAGGTTTGTACTACAAATGGATTGTAATTGGCATGCGCAATTTGCTATTTGGAGTGTAGCCATTGTTTATAATGCTTTCTCATTTGTGGTAGTTTGTACTATCGATTGCGATCGCAGGATGCCTTGCTCCAGAAATATACAGGGCCATTTACAGGTTGTCGACTTTAGTGCAATGGATCTCATAGAAGGAGATTAAGATGTCCTCTATTGAATCTGCAAGGGGGGGAGCAGTGGAGACGGTCTGTTTCTTTGAGAAATACATGCCTACCAGCATGCTCACGATACAAATCCACCTTCTTATGCATCTTGTAGATGAAGTGAAGATTGTTGGACCTGTCCATATGTGATGGATGTTCTTCTTGGAGCGCTTCATGAAAACCCTAAAAGGCTTTGTGTGACAACGAGCTCGGCCAGAAGGTAGCATGGCTGAAGTTTGGTTGGTGTCTAAGGTAGTAGTGCATATTTCACAAGGGCTACCAACGGTGGATCCAGACAACAAAATGTTATGGTTGCTGAAGGACAATGATACACCGACCGGAGATGTGGTGGTTGGAAATGGAGTACAAAAAAGAATGGATGTTGCAATGGAGGAGAAGGTGAATCACTTTTGTATGTTGTACCATGCCTCTATGGAGACGTGGCTCGCTAGGTACCAGCAAGCTAGGCAAGATCAAGAGGAAACACGATCCAAATTTCGACATAGTACATGCCATTGACCGATTCGATATCCCGAGGGCATGGAGGAGATGTCACGGTTCATATCAACGCGATGATTGCATGGAGCTTTGACCGCAGCATCTTACAAAGGGGTGGAGGTCTCAATCGAGGAGTGGGAATTCTCGAGGGGATGTAGTCCAAAGGTGATGGCGTGTTTAGGATTTGTTGTATCTATATTTTATATGCGACAACTAATTTAAGTATTTCAATGTACAATATAAAATATATAGTGCAGCATGGTAGCGCGGACGATATTTTTGCGTGGAGCGTATTGACAAAATGCGCTCCACAATGGACTGTGGTATCATGGTAAGGTTCGAGCAAGAGAGCTGATGACGAGCAACAGATCCAAACACAGTTATAGATGAGATGGAGTATTTTGGAAACTTGCGAAGTATTGTTACGATGGATTACCGTAGCTTCTCCATGATACTATTCGATGTGCAGTGGTTCAAAGTGGTACTTGAAGGAGATGGAGCAATAGTTCGACGAGGTCCATCTCGATTTCTTGAAATAGATTTTGAAAAAAAATGGATGGATTTGTGCAACACCTTTGTGTTACTGGTCCATTGTGAACATATGTATGAACCACTAGATTAATCTCTCTTGTATGTGTTTGTGAATAGGTAATCTTCTATCCAAACCCACAACAACCTCGATCATTGTATGTTATACCTTCAGCCCCCCGAAGTGTGAGAGTATATTATCAAAGCGATGTTTCGAGCATAGATGAGGACAATATGAAAATAGAGGGGTTGATATAGCAAGGGGTGGAGGCCATCGAAATCTTGGAGCATGTAGAGAAGCTAGCATTAGGTAACAAAAATGGAAATACAGGAGTCCAAGAATTCTTTGAGAACGAGGTGGACTCATCCTTTTGTGGTGACATGTCTATCGGCCTTCCAGTGTATGTGGAGTTGTGTCAGGAGATTGACATGGGACCATATGATACTTCATACTTGGAGCATCCACTTACTTAATTAATTAACTAATCGCTTGTAAGGGTACATAAGATATGCATTTTAAGCACTGAGATCATTTTTTTAGGATTTATATTACTGTGCTTTGTATGATTTAAATTGATTATGCTATTATCATTTTTTGTCTTTGTAGGTGACCTTTTTTGATACTTAGATCATCAGGATGAGTCAAGGGATGAGCGATGAAGTGTTGTAGGATATCTTCACGTGCATGTCTCCAGATTAGATGGCAAGATTCAGAGACATGGCGGACCAGGAGCTGTCTTGGACAAGCCGCTCTATTAGATCTAATTCGGCGCGATCAGATGCTTCAACTTCGAGCAGACGAGGTCAACACTCTAGACTTGGGCCAGAGGAAGGGAGTGCTTTAGGGTCAGGGGGATGCTATAGAGATACAGAGGTAGTGAGCCCACGGTTGGCACTGGATACATGTGCTACTCCCTCACTCTCTTGGTGGTTCCAGGGAGCGTGGCTCAAGTGGTTACTGTGGAGGCATGGACGCGGTGTCTTCATCTCATCGTTTTTCTGGAGTTGCGTCACCTCCAGGATTTGTCACACCTGTGGGGACGTCTACTCCAGTCACTCCGGCTTTTGCTCAACCTTCTGTAGATGGCACCCTTATGGGTGCTACACCGATAGATACTACCCCAGCCGGTACACCAAATGTACGAGGGTCTCTTGGATATGCCTAAGAGTATGGTCACATGTGGGAGAGGACCCATCTTAGGCATACCCCAGAGGGATATGTCTATCTTGTCGATGATAGGTCAAGAGCTATCATCATGAATGATGAGGAGAGGAGGGTAATGGCTCTCATGAGAGAGTTGTTCCAACAAGTTTTTCAGCACAACGTCTTAGATCATTGGAAAAATATACCGGAGGGGAGCAAGGACTACATAGTAGCATCCTTGCATGAGGAGTTTCTGGTTCCAGTGACAGCAAATAGATTTTCTATGAGTTGGATGATGGACTGCATGCATTGTTGTGATGCTATGAGGACTATGCCCATATAAATACAAATAATACTTCTTTTTATCAATGTCTCATTGTGCATGAGAATTGATAAAAATTTAAGTGGTTAGATTGCTTAGGTGATAGCTGAATTGAAGATGTAATATAAATCAATAACGTTTATCGTATAATAATGTTAAGAAACCTTTACCCATGCACAACCCCAGGTACAGGTTCCTTGTTCGCCTCCTACATCAAGTACTGCTGTAATCCAGAAGAAGAAGTTTCTTCTCAAGCAGATTAAGCCGCCCGAATTTGATGGGAGAGGAAGGTCCATCCAAGCAGATGCTGAAATTTGGATTGAATCCATGGAGGATTACTTCGAAGCAACTGGTATTGCACCTGCCAATCAGGCTATGCTCGCCAAGCTGAAGCTAACTGGTGAAGCCAGGCTTTGGTGGAAGCAATGGTGTAGGGATCAAGGGATCACAGAGGGATCCATTACCTGGGAGAAGCTGAAGAAATCCATGCAGGGAAGATACTTACCACCTGCATATCACACGCAGAAAATGAATGAGTTCTATGAGCTAAAATAGCTAGGACTCACTCTTGACGCATACTATTCCAAATTTGTCTCACTTCATAAGTATGCGCCGCAGATGGACATGACACAGCATGTGTCCAAATTTTGTACTGGTTTAAATCCACCAGTAAATACCCGTCTCGAATCTATACATCCATCAGATCTTCAGGACGCACTCATTCGAGCTGCGCCTATAATTCAGGAGGTGCAGTCTAGACCAAGGGGTAACAAAGCTTGATCTTATAATGACCCAAACAGAGGAGCATTTAGACCTCAGATGAAGAGAGTTCAAGGTCAGAATCAGGGATAAAGAAAGAAAGCAAGAATTAACAACGTCAATAACTTTGTTCCTCCTCAAAGCAATGGTCAAAACCTCCGTTGTTTCCACTGCAACGATCCCGGTCACTTCAAGAGGCAATGTCCCAAACTTAGATGAGGACATCGCCAAACACATTTCCAAGGAACGGGCCATGGTCAAGGAGCCACTACCCGAGGCAGAGGAAGAACCGCCTGCATTGCCAATAGGCAAATGTACGAAGAAGAAGAAGATCCGACCATGGAAGCAAAGTTTGAAAGAGCGATAGTCCATGCCGCTCTACACAAGAAAGGGCCGAATCGCCAATTCTCGATGATTCAGACATCATCGGACTATCAAGATAAAAGTGTCAAGACCTTGATTGATTGTGGCAGTACACATTCCTTTATCTCACCAGCCTGTGCAAAAATATTAGGAATAGCCACAGTAGAATCATCTACCTTGCTTGTGGAATTGGCAAATGGTCGTGAGGTTACTTGTACCAAGCAAACTACTAAGGTGGAATTCTTTCTGGAATGAAAAATGACTTCGGTCAAATTCAGAGTCATGAATTTAGGTATCCATGAGTGTCTACTCGGAATGGATTGGCTTAAGCCTAATGACACCCACATTCACTGTGGAAAGGGTCAAGTTTCCTTTCGAAACTCTGAAAGGGAATTAGTCACAACTCAAGGTGAGGCTAGAGTGCCAAGAATCCAATTGGCCAAAGTATCTTGGATCATAAAAGGAGTCAGAAAAGGATTACCTGTCTACTTGATCAAACTCAATAAGTTAGATCAGAAGAAAGAGTCTAGTGAAGGACCTTCTTGGCTAAAGGAATACGCGGACGTATTCCCTGAAGAGTTGACAGAACTCCCGCCTCAAAGAGAAGTGGATCATGAGATTAACCTAGTACCAAGAGCTGTGCCAATTGCAAAAAGACCTTATAGAATGTCTATACCAGAAGCAATTGAGCTGAAGGAACAACTCAAGCAACTGCTAAAATAGGGCTTTATCCATCCTAGCAGTTCACCATGGGGAGCTCCAGTACTATTGCAGAAAAAGAAAGATGGGACATTTCGACTATGTATTGATTACCGAGGGTTGAATCAATCAACGGTCAAGAACAAGTACCCTATTCCTAGAATAGATGAGCTTCTTGATCGTCTTCAGGGTGCAAAGATCTTCTCCAAGATTGATCTCAGGTCAAGTTACTATCAGATAAGGATCAAGGAAGAAGATATCCCTAAGATGGCCTTCAATACAAGATATGGGCACTTTGAGTTCCTAGTTATGTCATTCGGACTTACAAATGCACTTGCCACCTTCAACAGGTTAATGCAAGATATCTTTAGGCCATATCTTGATGATTTTGTGCTTGTCTTTTTTTACGACACTTTATTCTATTCCAAACAGGAAGAGGATCATGAACCCCAACTTCGAATTGTCCTTGAGACAATGAGGGTACATAAACTGTATGCTAAGATGAAGAAGTGTGCATTCCTCAAACGTCAAATTGAATATCTAGGATTCATACTATCAGCAGAAGGAATCTCAGTGGACCCAGCCAAGGTCAGAGATGTGCTAGAATGGCCAATACCAACATTTTTCAAAGAAATACGCAGCTTTCTTGGGTTGAGAGGATAGTATAGGGTCTTCATCAAAAACTATGCTTTGATTGCAGCACCTTTGACGGACTTACTGAAGAAGCAAACTTCCATTGCATGGTCAACTCCCGAATAAAATAGCTTCGAAAGATTGAAGCAAAGTTTGGTATCAGCACCTATCCTAAAACTTCCAGACCTCAATAAGGAGTTCGAAGTAGTAACTGATGCTAGCACACTTGCCTTGGGATGTGTGCTCATGCAGGAAGGTCATCTTGTAGCATACTCTTGAAGGAAATTGAAGAGCCATGAGAAGAATTATGCTATGCATGATCTGGAATTGCTAGCTGTCATCCATGCTCTAAAGCTTTGGAGACACTACCTATTGTTGAGATATCGAGCTCCACTCGTGATACGCCAGGGTGACCGTTGTGTACTTATGTCACCAACTTGTCAGTTGCAGACGCGGTTGGTACACCGCCCATGAATAATAGCTACATGATAGCTATCCTTATCTACTCTAGTTCGTGGCTCAGTTAGTATGCCACCTTAGTTAGTTGAGTTTGGTTTGAGACCCATATATAGGGTTCTTCTATTTCTTTGTACTAGAGTTCTTTTGGCTTACACAACTAAGAAGAGGAAAACTGTTTTCAGCCTCCACCCTTGTGTGTATTCCCCCATTGTGCAAGCAAGAAAGCTACAAGTGAGACTCCTTCCTTCTCCCCCACAATCTTGACATGGTATCAGAGCCTTGTTCGTGGTAAGGAGCTCAAGAAAGCAAGCCAAGCTCGCAGTGGTCTGGTAAGAGGAGCAGTGTTGCTTTCATTTTCTGTTTTGGGAGTAGATCTCTGCAGGTAGCACAGCCGGAAAGTGTAGGAGTGCATTGTCTCAGGTTGAGACGCCCTTCGCGGTGAAGCAAGAGGGCAGTATATGCTGCGGGAGAGAGCCTTAGCTCCTGACGACCCTGTTTTTTTGATTTGAGGCCATTTCGGGGCCTGTTTTGAAGGCGGAAGTTTTCTGCACGCACTCAGGAAAAGGCCCTGTTTTATGCTGTGCGACCACTGTTCTACAGGTCGGTGAAAAGTTATCACAAAAATTGCATCGTATGCTTATGTGCAGAGACATTGGGAGTTACAGATTCATCCTTGTTGCCTGTTGATGCAAAATCGTCACTAGGAAGTGACTGTGTGGTCAAATACCACTTTCGCCAGTTTTGCAGATTAGCCCTTGTGAGGCTGAAGCTGTGTTCTTTGTAGTGACAGAACTTTTTGCAGTTTTCTGTAATGGCATCTGATTCTCTTTCACAGATTCTCACTGAAAAGCTTGACAAGAACAACTTCCAAGCATGGAAGTTTAGAATGACAAATTTCCTTATGGGAAAAGGATATTGGAAATTTGTTGCAGGAAATGAAGAAGAACCAGTTCTTCCTGATGTTCCCAATCAACAGCAAATGCAGGCATTTAAAGCATGGCATGAGAGAGCCAGGAAAGTTATGTATTGGCTGTCTATCAGCATTTCAGACTCTATGATTGTGCATATTCAAGATGCAAGTACGCCAAAGGAGGCATGGGATACTTTGTCAAAAATGTATAGCACAAATACACAAGCCAGGAAAATGCAGCCCAAGCAAGAGTTGCACAATGTGCAAAGAGAAAATATGAGCATCAACGACTACCACATGAAGGTGAAGAAGATTGCAGATGCACTTGCTTCCATTGGGTCGCCAGTGGAAGATGATGATTTAGTTTCTGTGACCTTGAATGGTCTAGGAAAGGATTATGCGCAGTTTCGGACATCCATTTCCGTCCGTGAAAGATTTCCTGATTTTGAGGAGTTGATTGCTCTTCTAATTTCTGAGGAACAGAGAAATGGTGGTGCATCTTCTTCAAGAGGAACTTCAAAAGAAGCTGTCTTCTACTCAAATGCTGGAAGAGGTAGAGGCAGAGGTAGAGGAGGCCGATTTGGAGGCCGTGGCAGAAATCAGAATATGCAGCAAACTCAAGAAAACCAGTCCTATGGAGGAGGACGTGGTAACTCTAGAGGCAGGGGGAGCCAAAGAGGTCGTGGTGGATGGCAAAGAGGTCAAAATGCAAACAGTAATGTTGAATGCTACTACTGTGGTAAAATGGGTCATATGGCTAAAGACTGCTATAAAAAGCAGAATGACATCATGAATGGAAAACTGCAACAAGGGAATTATGCATCTTCTAGCAGACATGGTGATGACAGAAATGAGCATTTGTTCATGGTGCAGCACATGAACAATTCTGTGACAAGTGCAGAAGAAAGCAATGATGTATGGTATGTTGACTCAGGTGCATCAAACCACATGACAGGTCATGCAGAATGGATGGAGGATGCAAGGAAAATGGAAAAACCAGGATTTGTGGAGACTGGTGATGATACTGCACATCCGATTGTGTAGATTGGAAAAATTCCTTTGTCTATGCAGGATGGGAAAAAGAAATACCTGTCCGATGTATTTCATGTCCCGAATATCACCAAGAATCTGGTTTCTGTTGGTCAAATGGTTGAACAGGGCTTGCAGGTCAGATTTAATCCTCATGGATGCTTTGTTGAGGATATGAAAAATAAAGGTCGCTTGATAGCAAAAGGAAAGAAGAAGGGCAGAATGTCTACATTGGATGCAGACATGCCTGAATTGAGTGCAGCAATGTTTGCATATGGGACTGGTGTAGTTGCAGATATTGATATCTGGCATAAACGCATTGGTCATGTTAATGTACAGCGACTTAAATCAATGCAGGCCCAAAACATTGTTGCAGGATTGCCTAAATTCAGGGTTGCAGAAATGCATGAGGTATGTGAAGCCTGTCAGTTTGGAAAACAGGCAAGGAAACCATTTCCTAGACATGTTCAAGAGAGTGAGAAGCCATTGGAATTAATCCACTCTGATGTGTGGACTACTAAAGCTGTATCTCTTGGAGGCTGTCATTATTTTGTCACTTTTATTGATGACTATAGCAGAAAAGTTTGGGTGTATTTTATGAAAAAGAAAAGTGAAGTTTTTGGGCATTTCAAAACCCTTAAAGCTATGGCTGAAAAAGAAACAGGTCTGCAAATAAAATGCCTAAGGTCAGATGGAGGGGGAGAGTACCTCTCAAATGAGTTTGCAAAGTTCTTACAGGAGCATGGCATAAAGCAGCAATATTCATGCAGTTATACCCCACAACAAAATGGAATTGCAGAAAGGAAAAACAGGCATATTGGAGAGGTATCTCGTGCCATGCTCAATGAAAAAGACTTGCCAGATTTTTATTGGGCTGAAGCAGTTGCTACAGCAGTCTACATAATGAACAGGACTCCCACTGCAGCAATACATGGAATGACTCCAGAGGAGAGGTATACTGGTAGGAAACCAGATATTTCTCATTTGAAAATTTTTGGTTGCATTGCCTATGTACATGTGCCAGATGAGCTGAGATCCAAGTTGCATCCAAAAGCTGAGAAGTGCATCTTTATTGGTTACTCTCTGCAGCAAAAAGGGTATAGATGCTATAACCCTTCTACTCGTAAGTTTACAGTGAGCAGAGATGTTATTTTTGATGAGATGAGTAGCTGGTATAAACCAGTAAATGTGATTGATGATGTAGATGCACAAAATGGTAATGCTGCACAGAATTCACAGCAGCAGTCACAAAATATTAGTGGACCTGGAGCGTCCTCTAGCAGTGGTTCACATTCTTTGCCATGGACAGGTAGATTGAGATCATGAGAATCTTCTCAAAGCAATGCAGATAGTGGTATGCATATATCACGAAAAGGAAAAGAGAAGGTTGATCAGCCCATGTTTGATGTGAATGCAGGTCACTCTTATGTGGATGGTGAATCCAGTGGCTCAGAACAGAGCATTGATGATGAGTTGGGTATTCCTTCTATTGTTACACCTGGAGTAAGGAAGACCAGGGATGTTTTGAGAGCACCTGGGAGTGAACCCACTTTGCGCAGGTCTACCAGAGTTAGGTATCCTGTGGATAGGTTGAAATATGATGGATTTACAGCCATTCACTATGCATATATGGTTAAAGTGATACAAGAACCAGAACCCACTTCTTTTGAGAAAGCCATGGGAAAAGAAAAATGGGAGAAAGCCATGGATGAAGAAATGGATGCCTTGGAAGCAAATGCTACATGGGAATTGGTACCTTTGCCTAAAGGTAAAAATGCAATCGGCTGTAAGTGGGTTTATAAGGTGAAGCACAATGCAGATGGTTCTGTGAACAGATACAAGGCAAGATTAGTAGTCAAGGGGTATGCACAAACGTATGGCATTGACTATGAAGAAACATTCAGTCCGGTTGCAAGGATGGCAACCGTAAGAGCAGTCATTGCTATGGCTGCATCAAAGGGATGGTCTTTACATCAGATGGATGTAAAGAATGCCTTCTTGCATGGTGATTTGCAAGAAGAGGTCTATATGGAGCAGCCACTAGGTTATGTGCATGCTGTTCATCCTGAGTTTGTTTGCAGGTTGAAGAAAGCCTTGTATGGCTTGAAGCAAGCACCTAGAGCATGGTCTGACAAGATAGGACAGTATCTTGTCACTATTGGCTTTCAGATTTCCAAGGCAGATTTCTCACTTTATGTGAGAAAAACAGAGAAAGGTATTATGCTACTTGTCATTTATGTTGATGATTTGATTATGACAGGTGATAGTGATGAAGATATCCTTCATGTGAAAATGCTATTGAAGCAGAAGTTTGAGATGAAGGATTTGGGAGAGCTGCGCTATTTCTTGGGCATTGAGGTGATTAGATCACGAAGTGGGATACAGCTCTTGCAGAGGCAGTATGGATTGGACATGCTGTCCAAATATGGGATGACAGGCTGTAAGCCTATTTCAGTTCCTTTGGAGCAAAATGTGAAGCTGAGCACAGATGCAGGTGAGCTTCTAGAAGACCCTACTATGTACAGACGCATAGTAGGAAGTTTGATTTATATGACTATTACCAGGCCAGATTTGAGCTATGCTGTTGGATTGGTAAGTCAGTTTATGCAGGCTCCAAGGAAACCACATTTGGATGCGGCTAGACGCATACTCAGGTATGTGAAGTCCACATTGCAGTATGGATTATTTTATGAGACTGGGGTTCAGATACAGTTGCATGGATACACTGATGCTGATTGGGCTAGTAGTATTTCTGATAGACGATCTACCAGTGGATATGTGTTCTCTTTTGGGAGTGCTGCAGTCACTTGGAGCAGCAAGAAATAGCCTACAGTTGCCTTGTCGAGCACAGAGGCTGAGTACAGGGGTGCAGCAATGGCTGCATGTGAGGTAGCTTGGTTGCATAAGCTACTTTATGATATGCATCAGTCTACAGATGGGCCAGTTGTCATTTATTATGACAACATGAGTAGTATACACTTGGCAAATAACCCAGTCTATCATGCTAGAACAAAGCACATTGAGCTGCATTATCACTATGTGCGAGAGAGGGTTTTACTAGGTCTTATTGATCTAGTTTATGTCAGCACAGAGGATCAGGTAGCTGACATATTCACGAAGGCATTGGGCGCAGAGAAGCTGCGCAAGTTCAGAGACCTGCTTGGTGTGCAGAAATTGGGATTGAGCTCAAGGGGGAGTGTTGAGATATCGAGCTCCACTCGTGATACGCCAGGGTGACCGTTGTGTACTTATGTCACCGACTTGTCAGCTGCAGACGCAGTTGGTACACCGCCCATGAATAATAGCTACATGATAGCTATCCTTATCTACTCTAGTTTGTGGCTCAGTTAGTATGCCACCTTAGTTAGTTGAGTTTGGTTTGAGACCCATATATAGGGTTCTTCTATTTCTTTGTACTAGAGTTCTTTTGGCTTACACAACTAAGAAGAGGAAAACTGTTTTCAGCCTCCACCCTTGTGTGTATTCCCCCATTGTGCAAGCAAGAAAGCTACAAGTGAGACTCCTTCCTTCTCTCCCACAATCTTGACACCTATTGGGTAACAAGTTTACCCTAGTAACTAATCATAAGAGTCTCAAGTGGATCTTTACCCAGAATGAGCTCAACATGAGGCGATGTCGATGGATTGAAGTATTGGAGGAGTGTGACTTTGAAATCAAGTACCGACTAGGGAAAGATAAATGTAGTTGCCGATGCACTCAGTCGCAAGGCATTCCTTAATTCCATAATCTTGCAGAACCCATCAACAGCTAGATTTCTAGCTACAAAAGTGTCTATGCCAAACAATCCAATACTTGAGTTAGCTAGAGAGGATGCATACCATGATCCGGCCTACCAAACAGTGCTAAGGGAGATCTCTATCAAGGATCAGAACCAAAAGCTACGGGCTAAGTATCATGAATTTTCTATCAATAGTGGACTTGTCTACTATAGAACAAGGCTGTGTATACCAGCAAGCCAGTCACTCAAGCAGAAGATATTGTGGGAAGCTCATGATTTCCCTTTCACAGGACATCCTAGCTATGCCAAGACTCTCAATGCAGTTAGAAAGAGCTACCATTGGGAGAGGCTCAAAGGTGACATTCTCAAGTATGCAACTACTTGATATCCCCCAAATGAAATGGAAATTCATCAGTATGGACTTTGTTGTTGGCCTACCCCAAGTTCAAGGAGGATACAACTCCATCATGGTTGTGGTTGACATGCTTACTAAGGTTGCACACCTTATTCCAATAAAGACAAACTATAAAGCCTCAGACATTGTAAGATTGTTTATCAAGGAGATATTCAAGCTACATGGTTTACCCAGAAGAATCATTAGTGATTGTGATTCTCTCTTCACATCACACTTCTGGAGAGCTATCTTTGAAGCCATTGGGACTCAACTCTGATTTAGCACCGCTTACCATTCCCAAACGGATGGCCAAAGAGAGTGAGTAAATCAAGTCATTGAGGATATGCTTAGGGCATACTGCTGTCATGAGCCGAAGAGGTGGATTCAATACTTGCCTTTGGTTGAATTTACCTATAATGCTTCTTACCAACAAAGTATTCAGATGACCCCTTTCCAAGCACTGTATGGTCATGATTGTCAAAGTCCCCTAAACTTCTCAGATCCAACCTTAAGGGTTGAAGCTTCAAGGCAGATGTTGGAAGAGATGGATGACCAAATACAGTCAATAAGACAGGACATCCAAGCTGCCAAGGATAGACAGAAGGCATACGCAGATTTGAAGCATCAAGATAGAGTCTTCAAAGAAGGAGACATGGTCTTCATTCGCGTACGACCTAAGAAGAGTTCCCTATGCTTACGAGATTGCAAGAAGCTAAGTCCAAGGTATTGTGGACCATACAAGATCCTCAAATGCCTAGGACCTAATGCTTATAAACTGCAACTCCCTGAGAACCTAAAGGTTCACAATGTATTCCATATCAGCCTATTGAAGAAGTATGTACCTAATCCTAACCATGTACTTGATGACCAACAAATTGTAATGCATAGTCAAGGAGTTCTTGAACTAAGGCCTGACAGGATCTATTAGGGAGAGACAATTGAGATCCAGAACCTTGAGAGAATGCCTCATCCAGTGGAAAGATTATCCCGAAGAGGATGCCACTTGGATAGATGAAGGCACTCTCAACCATCAATATGCCCAGTTTATCTCGAGATGAGGACATCTCGATTCCTCTAAGGGGGAGAGAGTGTAATATTCTGAAGGGGTAGGCTCGTGTGAACTGGCCATTAGAAGATAATGGAATTATCCTTTAGATAAAAGTGAATTTTTTTATTTTTCCTCTCCTCCAGCTGACTGTCCAGCTGGAGGAAGAGGGGATTAGTAAGGTGGGCAAGCTCCTTGTCTGGAGCTTGCCAAAGCTTGTAACCATGCGTGATGACACGCAAGGGAGGGAGGATCCCCCTCCCCTCCCCCTATATAAACTATGGGAGGCTAGTGGCTATGGGAGCCTCGAGAGGTGGACGAGATGGAGCCAGAGACGCTGTGAGGAAGGGAGAGTTGAGGCGATGTTGCTGCTGTCAGAGGGAGAGGAAGAGTTGAGGGGAGATGCCGCAAATCAGCGCCGCTAGGAGGGCACTGTCTCCCATCCGTCATGCCATAGCCACCTGGTCATCGCTGCCATCTGAGGGCCTCCAATCCCCCCCCCCCCCCACATGGAGTTCTGCGCCCCCCCCCCCCCCCCCCTCCACGTACTCATGAGCTTTTGGAAGCTTAGAAGCTTCCAAGGGGGGGACTTCCTAAGCCCCCCTTCCCATGGGCTTTGGGGTTACTTCCCTCCCTCCCTCCAAGTTTGCCCTTAAGCCCCCTTAGGCCCCTTTCCCTCCTTCGAAAAAGGTATAGCCTTTAAAGGCTACTTTTCCCCCTTATAAAAATTCCTCTCTAAGGCTCCTTTAGGGCCTTCCCCCCCCATAAAAGGTTACCCCAAAGGGCCTTTCTTTCCCCCCCCCCCCCATATTTTTTAAATCCCCCTTAGGCCCCTTTCCCATAGCCTTTAAGGCTACTTTTTTTTCCCCCTTGGAGTTTCTTCCTTAGGATTCTATAAGGCCTTTTTCCCCCCCAAGAAAATTTTACCTTAGCCCTTTTTTCCTTTCCCCCCTCAATTTTCCCCTTAAAGCTTTATAAAGTCCTTTTTCCACCAAAAGATGTTACCTTAAAGTCTCTTCCTTCCCGGATCTTAAATCCCTTTAAGGGCCCCCTTAGCCCATGCAAAAGTAACCCATCTAGCTCTCCCATACCTTGTTTTTTTCCCCCACACGTAAAAGAAAGGAGAGTGTTGAGGATGTTTTGACACCTTCCTTTCCCACTCAAAATCCCTCGTAAGCGATTCTACACCTTTTTATTCCCCGTTCGTGCGAGTCTTTATAAGGCCATTAAGCCTTTCCCATGGCTTTAATGGGTCTTATTCGCGAAAGATCTTGAAACACCCCCTTTCGAAATCCCTACTTCAAGGAGGAAGCCTTATAAAGTTTCTTTCGACAGACGATGCAAGTTATTGCAAAAGGGAACCACGGTGGAATTTCAAAAAGGAGTTGTAAAGCTGCATCCACGACGGGAAGGCTACATTCGCGATGCCTCCTAAGAAAGCCCAAGGCACAGCCGCAGGATGTTCGTCTCCTAGCATCCACATGGAGATCTCACCCCAAGTCCAGGTTTTCCTTCATCATTTGTATTTGGTATCGTTATAACTGAATTGTGCAAAGGATAATTGTTGGAAATGGGATGCATTTTTCATTTTAAATGTTTTAGAAAAATTAGCTCACGATAGAGGAATTTAGTCATTAATATTTTTTAATAAAACAAGCAAAATAAAGGCCGCATAAATGCATTTCTAGTAAATAGCTTTATGCAGTGCAATGAATTAAAAGTAGATTAATGTCCATTGTTATAGAACGGAATTAAAATAGTATACCTCGTTTAAACATGGAAGTATAAATTGCATATCGCATTATTAACCCATATCCTCTTCGCAAATTGAATCATCATGGAAAGTACTAGGAATCCTTAGGAAAGTGCAAGGCATGAAATGATTCTTACGATGCATAACTCTAGGCAATTATCGTTTGTCAACTGCATAAATTATCAAGTAAAATGTTGCTTTTTTAGCATGAATTTTGTTCGCAAAATTATAGGAAGATTAGTTGGAATTAGCCTCTGACCTTAAATCAATAAGTTAGGATTATCAATTTAAGCGTAGACAATGTGTCATGTGGAAATGATGATGTAATTATCTTATAGAGTTAAACAAATAGGCATAAACCTAAAATACCTAAACCGTGGAGTACTCGTTTAGAATGAATTAAAATTCACTAGCAAATTAATACGTAACCTAATCATACGTATTGCTAAAATTGAAACTCCTATACCCTAAATACTTGCCCACATTCATCGAATGTAGAGACAGTGAAACATATTTGGGAAATGATCTAGGGTTTGTCCTTAAGAATCTTACAAGATGGAACTTGGAACTCTAGGACTGATGATGTCGACCTAATGTAATCAGTAACAGATTGTTTCGTGACTCCGTTCAACGAGTCCTTTCGGGCCCTACACAAGAGGCTAACGTGACTTGGGATTGGATCTCAAGGCCCGCATACTAGTCTATGGGCAGAATCTCGGATTAGTGATCCCTGTGGATTGTTGAATAGCCTTGGGGCGGATTGTGTATAGGCCTACGGGCTAGACTTTTTGTATTTCAAAGATAAATATGATAACCTGTTAATAAGGAACTTGTTTAACATTGTCTTTCTATGTCAAGTGAGATGATTATGTGAAAGAACTAGTGCTAACAGGCTAATTAAAAGAAGCTGATTGATACATATCCAACTAAATGTGTTAGGTAATTAGATAATTAAAACAACCCAAGGAAAGTGCGGTGGATGTGGCCATAGGTCTGTCCTACAGATGGGTGGTCCTAGTTGGCCGGG
This sequence comes from Lygodium microphyllum, assembly GCF_053477565.2. Classification (NCBI taxonomy): domain Eukaryota; kingdom Viridiplantae; phylum Streptophyta; class Polypodiopsida; order Schizaeales; family Lygodiaceae; genus Lygodium; species Lygodium microphyllum. The sequence continues at coordinate 78,374,944 of NC_141159.1, forward strand.
AACTTTTCTCAAATCACGATGGACAACCAGAAGATCGTCGAAGAACACGACCAACAAAAGTGTTGACCTAGAGTTATGATTGATTTGGATTTACATTGTTTTAGGGAAACGGAATGGGACTATGCCTTATGGCAAAGAGGTTGAGCTTTGCATCCCTCTCATTTCCCATTTTCCTTGAATCAAGTGCAGTGTGAATCCGCTTCGGACCTGGCGTTTCTGTGTAAAGTATTTCGCTTGGGTCCGACGCTAGTTGCCGTTAGGAAATGACCAATAAAGAAAACCCTAATTCAGGTCAATCCTAAGTGGGAACTGCCGGAATACTTCTGTTACGTGGCAAACGCGGAAAGCCCTTGAAGATACACGTGGACACGTTACAAATAGACACAATTATGTCAAATAATTGATTATCAAGTGGACACGTTACAAATAGACACAATTATGTCAAATAATTGATCATCCCATTTACATTTTTTGTATATATATGCATGATATATAAATATCTTTTATTCAAAATTTCTATCTATCTTGATAATATATGGACAAGATGGATATAAACTTTGGCCAAAATTAACTAGCTTCACACTTTGACTAGCTAAATGAATTTTTAACAAGCATATATTTCATAGCCATGCAAAAGCCCTTAATGTAAGGGATATATTTACTATGGAAGTCAAAATTAGTCCATATAGAGTCACTGTCTTGGTGCATCATGTATATTGGAAAAATACAACTTTTGTAGATAGCTGCACTACCATTTATGAAATGTTTGTGATATTCTAATCATGAGCAAGTTGCATTGCTTTCATATCTTTCAAAGTAGAGACTAAAGGAGTTTGCTTCAACATGGATAATTGTGAGTTGTTCAATGTAAGTGATAAATGATGTGAGGCATTTGTTAAGTATGCTTTTATAGTAGATGGTTATAAAGTACAAAATAGGATTTAAACCCCTTTATAAGAAATTTCAACATAATTAACTAATATTATTGAAACAATAAAAAACATCAAGTAGATTCTCTCATTGATATTGGTGGTGTTTAGAAACACAAAGGTAAGTACATAAATCACTTTAAATTTCTAACAAACATACATTTCATAGCCAAACAAAATCCTTTAATGTAAGGGATATATTTATGAAAGTCAAAATTAGTCCATATAGAGTCAGCGCCTTCTTCTTACATCATGTATATTGAAAAAATACAAATTTTGTAGATTTTGCATAAAACATTTAGCTGCACTACCATTCATGAAATGTTTGTAATATCCTAGCTCATGAGCAAGTTGCATTGCTTTCATATCTTTCAAAGTAGAGACTAAAGGAGTTTACTTCAACATGGATAATTGTGAGTTGTTCAATGTAAGTGATAGACGATGCAAGGCATTTGTTGAGTATGTTTGTATAGTAAACTATCATAAATTACAAAATAGGATTTAAACCACTTTATAAGAAATTTCAACACAATTAACTAATGTTATTGAAACAATAAAAAACATCAAGTAGATTCTCTCATTGATTTTGGTGGTGTTTAGAAACACCAAGGTAACTACATAAAACACTTTAAATTTCTAACAAGCATATATTTCATAGCCATGCAAAAGCCTTTAATGCAAGGGATATATTTATTATGAAAGTCAAAATTAGTCCATATAGAGTCAATGCCATCTTGTTACATCATGTATATTGGAAAAATACAAATTTTGTAGATTTTGCATAAAACATTTAGTTGCACTACCATTTATGTGTTGAGATATCGAGCTCCACTCGTGATACGCCAGGGTGACCGTTGTGTATTTATGTCACCGACTTGTTAGTTGCAGACGCGGTTGGTACACCGCCCATGAATAATAGCTACATGATAGCTATCCTTATCTACTCTAGTTCGTGGCTTAGTTAGTATGCCACCTTAGTTAGTTGAGTTTGGTTTGAGACCCATATATAGGGTTCTTCTATTTCTTTGTACTTGAGTTCTTTTGGCTTACACAACTAAGAAGAGGAAAACTGTTTTCAGCCTCCACCCTTGTGTGTCTTCCCCCATTGTGCAAGCAAGAAAGCTTCAAGCGAGACTCCTTCCTTCTCTCCCACAATCTTGACATGGTATCAGAGCCTTGTTCGTGGTAAGGAGCTCAAGAAAGCAAGCCAAGCTCGCAGTGGTCTGGTAAGAGGAGCAGTGTTGCTTTCATTTTCTGTTTGGGGAGCAGATCTCTGCAGGTAGCACAGCCGGAAAGTGCAGGAGTGCATTGTCTCAGGTTGAGACACCCTTCGCGGTGAAGCAAGAGGGCAATATATGCCGCGGTAAGGGCTTTAGCCCTTGGCGACCTTGTTTTTTTGATTTGAGGCCATTTCGGGGCTTGTTTTGGAGGCGGAAGTTTTCTGCACGCACTCAAGAAAAGGCCCAGTTTTATGCTGTGCAACCACTGTTCTACAGGTCGGTGAATAGTTACTATAAAAATTCCATTGTATGCTTGTGCGCAGAGACATTGGGAGTTACAGAATCATCCCTGTTGCCTGTTGATGCAAAATCGTCACTAGGAAGTGACTGTGTGGTCAAATACCACTTTTGCCAGTTTTGCAGATTTTCCCTTGTGAGGGTGAAGCTGTGGTTTTTGCAGTGACAGAATTTTTTGCAGTCTTCTGTAATGGCATCTGATTCTCTTTCACAGATTGTCACTGAAAAGCTTGACAAGAACAACTTCCGAGCATAGAAGTTTAGAATGACGAATTTCCTTATGGGAAAAGGATATTGGGAATTTGTTGCAGGAAATGAAGAAGAACCAGTTCTTCCTGATGTTCCCAATCAACAGCAAATGCAGGCATTTAAAGCATGGCATGAGAGAGCCAGGAAAGTTATGTATTGGCTGTCTATCAGCATTTCAGACTCTATGATTGTGCATATTCAGGATGCAAGTACGCCAAAGGAGGCATGGGATACTTTGTCAAAAATGTATAGCACAAATACGCAAGCCAGGAAAATGCAGCCCAAGCAAGAGTTGCACAATGTGCAAAGAGAAAATATGAGCATCAACGACTACCACATGAAGGTGAAGAAGATTGCAAATGCACTTGCTTCCATTGGGTCACCAATGGAAGATGATGATTTAGTTTCTGTGACCTTGAATGGTCTAGGAAAGGATTATGCACAGTTTCGGATATCCATTTCAGTTCGTGAAAGATTTCCTGATTTTGAGGAGCTGATTGCTCTTCTAATTTCTGAGGAGCAAAGAAATGGTGGTGCATCTTCTTCAGGAGGAACTTCAAAAGAAACTGTCTTCTACTCAAATGCTCGAAGAGGTAGAAGAGGCCGATACGGAGGCCGTGGTAGAAATCAAAATATGCAGCAAACTCAAGAAAACCAGTACTATGGAGGAGGACGTGGTAACTCTAGAGGTAGGGGGAGCCAAAGAGGTCGTGGTGGATGGCAGAGAGGCCAAAATGCAAACAGTAATGTTGAATGCTACTATTGTGGTAAAATGGGTCATATGGCTAAAGACTGCTATAAAAAGCAGAATGACATCATGAATGGAAAACTGCAACAAGGAAATTATGCATCCTCTAGTAGAGAGAGTGATGACAGAAATGAGCATCTGTTTATGGTGCAGCACATGAACAATTCTGTGACAAGTGCAGAAGAAAGCAACGATGTATGGTATGTTGACTCAGGTGCATCAAACCATATGACAGGTCATGCAAAATGGATGGAGGATGCAAGGAAAATGGAAAAACCAGGATTTCTGGAGACTGGTGATGATACTGCACATCCTATTGTGTAGATTGGAAAAATTCCTTTGTCTATGCAGGATGGGAAAAAAAAATACCTGTCCGATGTATTTCATGTCCCGAATATCACCAAGAATCTGGTTTCTGTTGGTCAAATGGTTGAGCAGGGCTTGCAGGTCAGATTTAATCCTCATGGATGCTTTGTTGAGGATATGAAAAATAAAGGTCGCTTGATAGCAAAAGGAAAGAAGAAGGGCAGAATGTTTACATTAGATGCAGACATGTCTGAATTGAGTGCAGCAATGTTTGCACATGGGACCGGTGTAGTTGCAGATATTGATATCTGGCATAAATGCATTGGTCATGTTAATGTACAGCGACTTAAATCAATGCAGGCCCAAAATATTGTTGCAGGTTTGCCGAAATTCAAGGTTGCAGAAATGCATAAGGTATGTGAAGCCTGTCAGTTTGGAAAACAGGCAAGGAAACCATTTCCTAGACATGTTCAAGAGAGTAAGAAGCCATTGGAATTAATCCACTCTGATGTGTGGACAACTAAAGCTGCATCTCTTGGAGGCTATCATTATTTTGTTAGTTTTATTGATGACTATAGCAGAAAAGTTTAGGTGTATTTTATGAAAAAGAAAAGTGAAGTTTTTGGGTATTTCAAAACTCTTAAAGCTATGGTTGAAAAAGAAACAGGCTTGTAGATAAAATGCCTAAGGTCAGATGGAGGGGGAGAGTACCTCTCAAATGAGTTTGCAAGGTTCCTGCAGGAGCATGGCATAAAGCAGCAATATTCATGCAGTCATACCCCACAACAAAATGGAATTGCAGAAAGAAAAAACAAGCATATTGGAGAGGTATCTCGTGCCATGCTCAATGGAAAAGACTTGCCAGATTTTTATTGGGCTGAAGCAGTCGCTACAGCAGTCTACATAATGAACAGGACTCCCACTGCAGCAATACATGGAATGACTCCAGAGGAGAGGTATACTAGTAGGAAACCAGATATTTCTCATTTGAAAATTTTTGGTTGCATTGCCTATGTACATGTGCCAGATGAGTTGAGATCCAAGTTGGATCCAAAAGCTGAGAAGTGCATCTTTATTGGTTACTCTCTGCAGCAAAAAGGGTATAGATGCTATAACCCTTCTACTCATAAGTTTACAGTGAGCAGAGATGTTGTTTTTTATGAGATGAGTAGCTGGTATAAACCAGTAAATGTGATTGATGATGTAGATGCACAAAATGGTAATGTTGCACAAAATTCACAGCAGCAGTCACAAAATATTAGTGGACCTGGAGCGTCCTCTAGTAGTGGTTCACATTCTTTGCCATGGATAGGCAGATTGAGATCAGGAGAATCTTCTCAAAGTAATGCAGATAGTGGTATGCAGGTATCACGAAAAGGAAAAGAGAAGGTTGATCAGCCCATGTTTGATGTGAATGCAGGTCACTCTTATGTGGATGGTGAATCCAGTGGCTCAGAACAGAGCATTGATGATGAGTTGGGTATTCCTTCTATTGTTACACCTGGAGTAAGGAAGACCAGGGATGTTTTGAGAGCACCTGGGAGTGAACCTACTTTGCCCAGGTCTACGAGAGCTAGGTATCCTGTGGATAGGCTGAAATATGATGGATTTACAGCCATTCACTATGCATATATGGTTAAAGTGATACAGGAACCAGAACCCACTTCTTTTGAGGAAGCCATGGGAAAAGAAAAATGGGAGAAAGCCATGGATAAAGAAATGGATGCCTTGGAAGCAAATGCTACATGGGAATTGGTACCTTTGTCTAAAGGTAAAAATGCAATTGGCTGTAAGTGGGTTTATAAGGTGAAGCACAATGCAGATGGTTCTGTGAATAGATACAAGGCAAGATTAGTAGTTAAGGGGTATGCACAAACATATGGCATTGACTATGAAGAAACATTCAGTCCAGTTGCAAGAATGGCAACCGTAAGAGCAATCATTGCTATGGCTGCATCAAAGGGATGGTCTTTACATCAGATGTATGTAAAGAATGCATTCTTGCATGGTGACTTGCAAGAAGAGGTCTATATGGAGCAGCCACCAGGTTATGTGCATGCTGTTCATCCTGAGTTTGTTTGCAGGTTGAAGAAAGCCTTGTATGGCTTGAAGCAAGCACCTAGAGCATGGTCTGACAAGATAGGATAGTATCTTGTCACTATTGGCTTTCAAATTTCCAAGGCAGATTTCTCACTTTATGTGAGAAAAACAGAGAAAGGTATTATGCTACTTGTCATTTATGTTGATGATTTGATTATGATAGGTGACAGTGATGAAGATATCCTTCATGTGAAAATGCTATTGAAGCAGAAGTTTGAGATGAAGGATTTGGGAGAGCTGCGTTATTTCTTGGGCATTGAGGTGATTAGATCACCAAGTGGGATACAGCTCTTGCAGAGGCAGTATGGATTGGACATGCTGTCCAAATATGGGATGACAGGCTATAAGCCTATTTCAGTTCCTTTGGAGCAAAATGTGAAGCTGAGCACGGATGTAGGTGAGCTTCTAGAAGACCCTACTATGTACAAACGCATAGTAGGAAGTTTGATTTATATGACTATTACTAGGCCAGATTTGAGCTATGATGTTGGATTGGTAAGTCAGTTTATGCAAGCTCCAAGGAAACCACATTTGGATGCGGCTAGACGCATACTCAGGTATGTGAAGTCCACATTGCAGTATGGACTATTTTATGAGACTGGGGTTCAGATACAGTTGCATGGATACACTGATGCTGATTGGGCTGGTAGTATTTCTGATAGACGATCTACCAGTGATATGTGTTCTCTTTTGGGAGTGCTGCAGTCACTTGGAGCAGCAAGAAACAGCCTACAGTTGCCTTGTCGAGCACAGAGGCTGAGTACAGGGGTGCAGCAATGGCTGCATGTGAGGTAGCTTGGTTGCATAAGCTACTTTATGATATGCATCAGTCCACAGATGGAACAGTTGTCATTTATTGTGACAACATGAGTAGTATACACTTGGCCAATAACCCAGTCTATCATGCTGGAACAAAGCACATTGAGATGCATTATCACTATGTGCGAGAGAGGGTTTTACTAGGTCTTATTGATCTAGTTTATGTCAGCACAGAGGATCAAGTAGCTGACATATTCACGAAGGCATTGGGCGCAGAGAAGCTGCGCAAGTTCAGAGACCTGCTTGGTTTGCAGGAATTGGGATTGAGGTCGAGGGGGAGTGTTGAGATATCGAGCTCCACTCGTGATACGCCAGGGTGACCGTTGTGTATTTATGTCACCGACTTGTCAGTTGCAGACGCGGTTGGTACACCGCCCATGAATAATAGCTACATGATAGCTATCCTTATCTACTCTAGTTCGTGGCTCAGTTAGTATGCCACCTTAGTTAGTTGAGTTTGGTTTGAGACCCATATATAGGGTTCTTCTATTTATTTGTACTTGAGTTCTTTTGGCTTACATAACTAAGAAGAGGAAAACTGTTTTCAGCCTCCACCCTTGTGTGTCTTCCCCCATTGTGCAAGCAAGAAAGCTTCAAGCGAGACTCCTTCCTTCTCTCCCACAATCTTGACATTATGAAATGTTTGTAATATCCTAACTCATGAGCAAGTTGCATTGCTTCCATATCTTTCAAAATAGAGACTAAAGGAGTTTACTTCAACATGGATAATTGTGAGTTGTTCAATGTAAGTGATAGAGACGATGCAAGGCATTTGTTGAGTATGTTTGTATAGTAGACTATCATAAATTACAAAATAGGATTTAAACCACTTTATAAGAAATTTCAACAAAATTAACTAATGTTATTGAAACAATAAAAAACATCAAGTAGATTTTCTCATTGATATTGGTGGTGTTTAGAAACACCAAGGTAACTACATAAAACACTTTAAATTTCTAACAAGCATATATTTCATAGCCATGCAAAAGCCTTTAATGTAAGGGATATATCTATTATGAAAGTCAAAATTAGTCCATATAGAGGCAGCGCCTTCTTGTTACATCATGTATATTGGAAAAATACAAATTTTATAGATTTTGTATAAAACGTCTAGCTGCACTATCATTTATGAAATGCTTGTGATATCGTAACTCATGAGCAAGTTGCATTACTTCCATATCTTTCAAAGTAGAGACTAAAGGAGTCTCCTTCAACATGGATAATTGTGAGCTATTCAATGTAAGAGACAGATGACAGGAGGCATTTGTTGAGGATGTTTGTATAATAGATGGTCTCTTGAAGCAAGAATTAATTGAAGGTTGAACATATATACCATCTTTATCAATCATGGTCTCGTGCGATGCTGATGATGATGATGAAATACCATCATTCTCTGCTCTAGTCCATTCATCAATGACAACCTTGAATTGAGCGTACAATTCATGTCCATATTGAATTGGATCCTGTCCATATCGATCAAACTTGATGACTTTACGTGCATCATGATATTTTCTTAAGCGAGTCAAGTATGGTAGAAGTTCTTTGAGCAAGATAGAGTCTTCACGATCAATATCAAATGTTTTTGGATAAATGCAATTCTCAATAGGATTTGGGCATCCTTTGTAAGGACTATCATCTATGAGAATAGTCTTGGTATGCTCACAAACATCTCTATATTGATCCCATACATACCTCAGAGGCTTGAACATTGCTTCTACTCCCATCTTATCTGGCCTATATATGATTTTGAGTCGATATCTATGACATTGTTCTTGGCCCCAAATCATGAAGAAAGGATACTTCCTTTTTGCATGGATCTCCAAGCACTTAATAACTACCATGACATTCTTATGTAAAGCTGTTGACCAAACTCCCACTTGGAATCTTGCGAATAAGGTTTAGAAACTCCATACATCCTGGTCGAAGAACAAGCCATTGCTTTCCCATTTGAAAGCTTTGAACCCTTTTAGACTTAGCAAAGCATCGTTGTAAAAGAAGACCATTGAGATCAAGTATTACACATAATTGTGTTGCATTTCTTATCAAGGAAACATTAATCACATCATCGTGCTCTACTGTTGTTGAATCTGTTAGAAATCCAACCATAGATGTCTTAGTTGAAGTTACAAAGAAGAAAAAGAAGCACATTAGATTCATTTACTTCCTCATCATTCTACCTAATGTTTGAGCTATAAATTGGCATAGAACATTAAAGCAATTTAACTTCACATTGATAAATACATAAATAGGTACTACTTAAAAAATAATGTCTTAAGAAAAGAGACATTTGACTATGTGGTCAAATCTAATCAAAAGTAATATCATGAGGTGAAAAATATATATATTACGATTTTTTTGAAGTAAAATCTATTCTAATAAAGTCATTTTTCCATACCTACTTTTTATCGCTAGTTATAAGTATACTTGAGATACTAACAATAGATTCTTGTAATTAGTTGCACAAATTATATTATCATTATAATATTTAACATACTCAATTTTTAAAAAGGCCTTCAAAATGGCATGTACAAAGAAGGTGTTTATTAGTCCTAATTATTAAAAGAAAATTTAAACATGATACTTTAACCATGTGACCAAAACTATGTCACATATAAGTGATACATTACAATTTAATTGAGATAAGTTATACTCTATTTGAATAAGTTTTCATAGTTTCTTCTTAAGGACTAACCATTCTATTTTTGAACTAGTTATATCCCATAGATATTTAAACTCACGAATTGTAACAAGGATTTTACCTTAATATTCCATATACACATCTCAAAAGATACATTGGAGAGAAATCTTTGTTGCAATATTTATTATTGAGGTAAAACTCCTTTGGGAGGTACAATGAATCTTTTTTGGGGTGTGCAATATATTGTTGGCTTTCTTTTCCTAAGGTACATGCATAGACATACACTAGTGATGTAGTAAAAGAGACTATAAGAGATAAGAGATTTGACCATGTGGACAAATCTAACCAAAACTAACATGACAAGATCATAACACAACACATATAAGAGTTTAATTGAAATAAGATCTAAAATAGACTTAAGTAAATTTTGCATAGCTAGCTCAAACTTTTCATTATGATAAGTATTCTTACACACTAGATTACAATTGAACAATTATCCTTACAAAGGATGATAAATTTTAATGAGCTCTTTAATACCGATTTGGCAAAATATTTACTTAAATAGATTTTTTAAACCAAACATGCTTGGTACCTTTCATAAAAACTAAAAAAATAAAGACATAGTTTCTTTAATTAATATCATCAAAGAAAGAAAATATTGCAAATGCTAATGGAAGTTTCTCAAGAAAAAAATTAAAATTACATGAATGTGTCTTCCTTGATGAAAGGAGAAGGAACAGAGTTTAAACACCTGAAGTAGCCCTTAATTTCTCTTTCATAATTATCTTGGCTTGATTCTTCTATGCCCTCGGGTGGTACTTCAAGAACTTGAACTTCAGTAGGAGGATCCTCTTGGGAGTTTGAAAATTTTTTGGCATTCTCATGGACCCTTCACAATTGTGCTTCAACCTCTCTTTGCTCTTGAGTGTTGCAAACCACTGCAATAGTCTTCATATGATTTACCAATGCAACCTTAGATGCAAGTCCACTTTCATATACATCAAATACAACCTCATGAGCATCATTGAATGCTTTGATTGTAGTTTCCATAACTTTCATTTTCTTTCTCAAAATGGCCTTTGCAATCCTTTGTTCTTCTTCAAGATCTTCATCATTGCACTCCTTGTCCAAGCCTTCAAAGTCCAAAATGGAAGGCTTGTTGACATTGTTTATATATCGCTCAAAATTGATGAAGCTTTTCTCCATGTTCACTAATGTCAAAACCACAAAAGAATCTATAGATCCCAAAGCAAACGTTCTATCCGTTGGTAGGAAGTCAACACTACCAACTAGCATGCGATACTTGCAAGAAATGCTTTCAAGAGCATTTTCCAAAGCTGCCATTTGCTTTCGATCAAGAAATGATAACAACATGAATTGTTTAGGTTCACATGTCATTTGTAGTAGAGTGGATACAACCTTTCTAAACTTTATAGAGTCCCATTTCATTCCCTCAGCCCCATGTGCTGCATCTAGAACAACAACCCCAATGGTAATTGGATCTCTGTAAACATTATGTATAAGATCAAAGGTTTCTAGATTGCATCCGATGACATATATACGCCAAGGGGAAGTAGTGGAGGATTGAAGAGGATTTTGCTTTTTTCCAATTAGGAAGTTCACAATATCTTTTGCTCCACTACATCAGCTCCACGTGTGAGCTTCTTTGATACCCAATCATTGTAAATGCCTAAAATCTTTGTGTAGGCTTCATCATTGATATCATAATAATCAACAAGCTCTTCCCAAGTCTTCATCACAACACTACTTTCTAGAACTAAAGCATTGAAAAGAGTGACTAATTCCTCCTTTAGGACCCTATCTTGCTTGATTTGCTTAGCCCTTGTTTCCATGTCAATCATATCTTCCTTATCCCATTTGTTTCTAAGAAAAAGAATATCACCTTTATTGATCTCCTCTTGTAGTGTAAGGATGTCTCCATCCTTTAAACCCATAAGGCAACGAAATGCACCAGGAGAAGGTTTCCTTCCCTTTTTTCTTGAACTCTCCTCTTGGGATATAAGTTCACCTCTAGAGTATCTCTTCATGATTTTGATCCAACTATCAAATATTTCTTGGGAGCTAACAATCATATGGAAATCTCTAGATGCACAATTTTCTCCAATGTATGCCACAAATCTCTACAAAAAAAAAGATCAAAATAGTGAGCATAGAACAAAAGAAAGAGCATTACACTAATCTTCACAAAAAAAGAAGGTAAGCTTATATGTGATTACCTGCCATGGTACTCTTTAAGAGCTTGTCTTAGAAAGCCCTTGTTGGGGTTTTGGTGGAGAACCGAATGCTAGCCACTGATCTCTTAATTGTTGAAGTTTCTCAACATAAGGGGCATTCTTCATATTTTATGTGATTCCATATTTGTCATTCATGAAAGCTCAATGCACATTTTCGTAGGACAATCAACTAATTTTCGCAGCTCAATGCACATTTTCGCACGACAATCAACTAATATTCTAGCATTTCTTGTGGTGTATATATGTTTGGTTGCTAGACAACGTGTAGTATTACTTTGAATATATATCTTTGCTGCATGAATTGAGTGAAGCCCCGATATAATCCAATAACTATAAGTGTCCAACTTATTAGCATCCACCTCATCACGATGCATGGATCTCTTCTCATTGTTGTCTTGTACAAAAGGCATAAGATATGCTACTGTTGCTGGGTTCATGGGATTCTTTATGAAATATGTGGTTAGCTTCTCTACATAATCCCAACATAGTGACCTATAAGCATACAAAGGAGGTGCCTCATAACACCTATCAAAGAGAATAGGAAATTGTGTTGTTGGACCAAATGGAAAGAAATTTTCAAACATGTGAAATCCTGATTCTTCCTTCTTTCCCTTCTTCTTAAATATTTCAGGAAAATCGAATGTTCTTTCTACTCCCTTGACCTCAAGAGAAATTATTAGCTTTGCAGGTGTAACTTCTAACATGGAAGGTAAAGTTGCATCATTCTTAGTAGTGTTAGCAGTCATACTAACAACAAGAGCTTGTGACAAGGAACTTTGTTGAGGTGATTTTGAGTTTGAGCTTGTGGGATTCCATGAATTATTTTCTTCTTGAGGAGAAGGTGAAGATCTCAAGTCTATTTGTTTATCTTGGAGCTTCATTCTTTTGTTGGGGTGATCACATTTTCTTGATAGGGAAAGTAGCTCACTATTTTGAACAGCTTGGAATGCTAATATAATGTCTTCTGTGCCCTTTACCTCCTCAAATAAGATCCATCCCATTGTTTTCGAAGAGTATTCTTCATCCTCTTTAATACGGGCAAAGTGAAATGACAAAGGATCAAGTTTGTATATTACATTTTTCCCCTTGATCTTAACAAGATTACATGGTATTCCCTCTTTCCTAACACATCCATCTGTTATCTTCTTTATGACACCATCTTGTTGAAAAAATGCAATATCACTCTTTAAAGTGAATAAGAGAACATTGTCAGCCCTTTTAACTTGACTATCATAAACATCCACATACCATGGATACACAAAATCACCACTAACTCCATCAATGGTTTGGGTCTCCTTTTGGATGTGCTATCTTTATTTGCCATTGAATAGTTCTACAAAGAGAAAAAGTTGTTAGACAAAAGTGGATTTAAAAATATTCAAAATTCACAAAATCAAATAAATGTATAAGATTTCTAAGTTGAAAATTGAAAACACAACAACACAAGATTTTACAAAATACAAAACAAATGTACTCCAAAGGGACTCTTCCATAAAATGAAATATTGAAATTTGAGATTAAGTGTGGTATGATATCCAACCATAAATATGTGTGCTTATGTATCAAATCTCATGGATTATCATGGCCCTAAGTTAGCATTAATTATGTATAGTAAAAACTTTTTCCATGGACTTCGGTGAGAAGATCAAATTCTATTAATAGTGAGACTTGACCATGGGCTTAACCAAATGGTCAAGTGATAATGATTTTAAGTGTGAGTGTGGTATAAGATATAGTGAAAAATCCTTGTGGTTATGTAGAAAATGTCATGGATGATTTTGTCCCTAAGTTAATATTGGATTTCTTCTCCATGTAAGTTTCCTATGCAAGGATCATACTCTAGGAACTTTGCTAAGATTTTTGGCCATGTGGTCAAATCCTATTTAATCAAAGAATGAGATTTAGTCCAATATGAGATCCACCTATATATCAATGTGGTTATGTAGCAATCTCACAATTCCATTTGGCCCAAAGTTAACATTTTAATTACTGCACATGTAAGTTTCCCTTAAAAGGAGCTATATTGTAGAAACATTGTCATTGGTTTTAGCCAGGTGGTCAAATCCTATTTAGTCATAAGACTTATCTATAAGATTAGAAAATTTTCCATGGTTTTTTACCATAGGGTTTTTAAAGGCTAGTAGAAGAGAGGATGTGGTTTATTGTGATATGAGATTCACATATAAACAAATATAGCTATGTAGAAAATCCCATAGATATCAATATAAGATAAAGTGAAAAACAATTGAAAGGTGGAGATTTGACCTCATGGTGAAACCTACAAGATAAGACGATTTCTATAAACTGGTTTTAACCATATGGCCAAATCTAGTTTCATAACCATATGAAGAAAGTGATTCATTTGTTGTAACATGTTGTGAAATTGGAGTTGACTATGTAGCCAAATATTGTTTTATAGTGGAATGAAAAAGTGGTCTCATGGTTTGCAAGATTTATGATATTAGATTTGATCATATGGCTGAACAAAACAAGAATGGGTGATTCTTGGATGCTAGCATTGATAACAAAATGAAAGATTTGACCATATGGCCAATTTTTATTTTGTAGTGGAATGGAAAAAGTGGCTAATTTGTGGCAAAATGATATGATATTTATAGGAAGTTATGAAAAATTGAAATGAAAGAAATGGTTTATGGAAACAAAGTGGTTTGTTTGTTGCACAACAAGTTTTGACCACATGGCGAAACTTCCTAAAAATATATAGATAATCAAGATGTTCCAAGTAGAACATGGTCTTCGTTTTTTGGAGATAATATGGAATATGTTTTTCTTAGAACATTTTTCCATACAACCAAATCTAGCATACCCAAAATTTGTGTGATTGAACCCACCATAGATTTAGTCTTAATTTTTTAGGATCAAATTCCAAAAAAGTGGTTTGTTTGTTGCAAGACAAGATTTGACCACATGGCCAAATTATAGAAAGTAAGGAATTATAAGTAGAAACTAGCCTTTCCTTTTGAAAGTAAGAAAGGGTTGATAATATAAGAAAGCATTTGACCAAATGGCAAAATTTCATTCTTGTAGTAAAATGAACAAAGTGCTTGATTGGTTGCAAGATATTGTGATACTACAAGAGTCCTTATTTTGGCCAAGAGATAGCTTAAGAAGAAGATTTGGCCACATGGAAAAATCCCACTATATATTGGAAAGAAAAACATAAATTACTTCTTATATTACAAGAAAATATTTGCCTCATGGCCAAATCTCAGATTATATTGAATAAAATAAGAAAAAGCACTTCTTATATTGTAAATTTGTTTTTGACCATATGGTCTAATCTATAAATTGATGAAAGATCGTGATATGTGTTGTTAGAAGATCAAATTACATCTTATGTCAAAATCATATTGAGTATTTTTAAGTATTGTATAGCCATATGCTTATTGCAAAATTATAAAGAGTGTAACCATAAAATCTAATGGTAATGCTTTTACTATGAAAGTACAGTATAATGGAAAGTTCTATATAGTAAAGTATAATACAATGTATAAGAACTGGATAAAATGCTCTAATATTACGGAATGATACAAATATAAGGCTAGGTTTAGCCTTGAGGTAAAATCTTGAGGTATATAGCATCATAGAATAGAAAGAAAGGCTAGTATTTTGAAAGCACTTATCATTGATAAAAGCATTGCACAAACCATTTATTCCATATTCACATCTAAGAGACTTTTTTTAACATTACACAAATCATATAGTTCATATTCACAACAAAAAGAGTATTTTCAACAGCGCAAGAAGTCATGTTTTCAATATTGACGTTGTCGTACTGCTACGTATCCGAGGTGTGGAATTATCCAAAAAGTTGTGTGTGTTAAATTTCTTACTTTGTACATAATTAGTCATTGTGTTTGCATTTTGTTCTACGTGGGCACTATAGGGAGAGAGGGCTCTCCATTTGTATGATATTATGCAGTATGAGGGCATTGTGCCAAACAAGTTCATATTGACATGTGTTCTAAAAGCTTGTAGTAGCATTGGGGCCGTAAGGCATGGTAGAATGATACATGATCAGATAATCAGGACAGAATCCGATTTTGATATAGAAGTAGGAAATGCACTCATTGATATGTACTCCAAACATGGAGAACCTGCTGAAGCATATGAAGTGTTCAATGAGCTAGCAAATCCAGATCTAGGATCATGGGGGACGCTTCTCTCTGATCGTGGAATTGGATGCATCCCGTAGTGTGATATTGGCACCATCGATCGGATGGATGACATACTCTCAACCTGTTCACAATTTGTGCTAATGAATATGATGTGTGGAAACAAATTTCCGAGGCTGAGCAATTGTGAATCAAGAGGATAAAGATTAAAGAACTTGAGCATTATTAGAAAGTCATCCGATGGGAGCTTCCACGAATATGTTCTTGGTCTCTCTGTAGAAAAGACAGAAAAATTTCGCTCCTAACCTACGGAAGTGGAATGAATATACTGAGTGTGAGAGAGCCTGTTATTGATGAGGAACGCCATACAACTTGATACCAGATCTCATGTTTCGGGTTGCCACTTAATCCATCCCTTGGATTCTTTGCCCCTTCGTTTGACCTGTTGCTCAGAAAGATAAGGGTTACTGCAATTGAACCTTTTAATTTTCACGGATAACCACATGAAAAAGGGGGTCTGTTCACCGAACGTTTTTGTAGTCGAATGATTGAACTAGCAGATGACATAGATGTTTCAGTTGCTAACATGAAGTTCGTCAGTTGATGGAAGCGGCAGATGTTGATGTGAATGGACGATAGATTACATGGAGTTCATCACTGCTACAGTGCATATGAACAAGATGGGTAAAGAAGAACTCTTGTTTTCTGCTTTTCAGTACTTTGATAAAGATGGGAGCGGCTACATCACTATTGATGAACTAGAACAAGCCTTGGAGAAACATAACATGGGGAACCCTGCATTTGTATACAGACATTTGCAGCTATTACCAGAACTCTCAAAAGCTCCTTGAATATTGCAGCAGCATTTGATTGCACATCAGAATTTGGAAGCTCCATATAGCCAAAGAATTTCCTCAGATTATTTGACTCTAAGACATACTTTGTTGTACTTTGATGTCTTATGTACGATGCTTTGCCCTGAAGCTTGAGTGTTGATGCCAGGAGGCATATTACACGGTGGATTCCGTGAGGTTTTACGGTGGATTCCGTAAACTTTTATTATCGGAGCTCATACACAAAGTGGATTATTTGTGCAAGAAGTCGATGGGGACGCCTATCCTTTTCGGGCATTTTGTTAATTTACTGTGTACATGGGTGATTCCATAGTGGGTGATTCCGCAAAATACATATTCAAATTAATAAATGTTTATGAGTTTAGAGTACACACTCGTGATAAATTAAGGTTAGGATTGATTTCTAACCAATTGATTTATTTAGCTAAAGACTGCTAGGTATTCACTTTTGTCGGTTTAATTGTATTATTTTACTAACGATTGTGAATGCTTCAGTTGATTGTAGAGATAGCAGTAGTGGTGGTGGAAAGCATTGGAGGATAGCATGTATTCGAGTTATCATCTATATTTTGATGGGCGCATACCTTAGGCATGGTGTCTATATTTTGTCGCCCCTATTTATCAAGGCATTTGATATTTATTTATTATTTTTGTATGCGCATGGACGCACCATTTAGATATTTGTATTTGGATATTGTATTGGGTATGCCTCATTTCTTGGGCGCCTGCCCATTAGCTTTATTTCTATTTGGCACTAAAGCAAACTCAAAAGCCAAAAGAGTGCTATTTTGTAATTTGGGCTATTATTTGAGCTTAAAGATGATTAATACATAAAATACATGCTTTGTGGAGCGCTCACACAAGGCATGGAGGGAATTGCACCCAATTGGTCTCTTGTTCATGTCGTGCATGCTTTCTACATTGATTTGTGTGTAAAAAGTAGAGTTCTTTTCTTATTGGGGACCTTCTAACGCTCACTACGCGCGCTTACGGCATCCGATCTGTGCACCAGTGGTATTAGAGCAAAGCTGGGATCGAGAGATTTCAATCGCTATCCATCTTGCGCGAAGGCAGAGCTCCTGGAACGATCGAGCTCTACAGTGAGTTTCATCATGAACGGTCGATACGGGTGGATTCTTGGTGGTCAGAACCTCTGTCTGCAGCCTCTGATCGTGAAGGACCAGCCTGAGGAGGCGGAGGACCACGTCAACATCCCCTTCATCAAGTTGTTTTTTTTCCACAAAGAATACAGTAAGCTTCATCATAATCAAAAGTTCTTAAGCTTTAAAATAAAGCCTAGTAAGCTTTATAAGAAGCTTAAGAAGCTTCAACTCTTAAATTGGGCAGGGTGGCAAGAAGGCGTGCTGGGCGATGAATCCGTCGAGGACATGAATATGTCCTAAATTTCCACGACGGCTTCAAAAGCTTAAAGCTTCTTAGCCTTACAAGTCTACTAAGTCTTTCTAATCTCCCAAGTTCAAACTTACTTACTCTGCAAGTCCTGCAAGTCCATAGAAGTCAAAATCGACTTATCTCAATTACTCCCATAAAGACTGTTCCTGTGCAGAAGCACAGAATTACAAAATTGCTCCTTGGAAGACTCTGTTCACATACGCAGACTTGCTGAACCAGTTTCAGCATACGCAGAAGGTCATACGCAGTTTCTACGAAGACTACGAATCCCACAACCGCAAAAGACAAAGACCGTAAAAGCCAAACAAAAATTTATAAGCCTTGTATACCCGACTTTGAGCTATGCTCATCCTGCTAATTAGATTTTGAGAGTGTAAGGTCTTTTGGATTTTTACAAAATGATGGAACAAAACATGGACGATTTAATGGCTGAAGGTGATCTTCCCGAACCTACGATGGCACAAACATTGGATTTTATTATGATGCAGCTTGATGAAGAACGAAGAGCCCGATAAGCTTTGTAAGCTCAATTGGCCAATCTACAACAAACTACCACTGACAAAGATGGACCGCAACCCAAAGATCTTATCCGACGTACCATCGATGCGACACTCGAAGCTCAATCTATCCACAAAGAAACAAAGATAAGTAAAAGAAATTTCAAATTTCGTACTTTCAATGGAACTCGAGATGGAAAGATTGTCCTTGCATTTATCAGTTAGTTTGATGATTACTTTCATGAAGAGACATATGCGAAAAAAGACAAAATTAAATGTCTCACTAATCATTTAGTTGATCGAGCATCTCTATGGTGGATTGTGGTTCACAAGAGCATTGATTGTTCCACTACCTGGGAGAGTTTCAAAAAGAAGTTTTTGCAGAATTTCCTTCCTCCTCAATTCCATGAAAAAGCCATAAAGCAATGGGATCTTCTATAGCAAAGAGATCGTGAACCTATTTCCCAATACACTGAACGTTTTTGGAATGCCCTATTGCAACTCCAAATGCTCGAAGATGTACCTGAAGCGACTCACAAACGCAAGTTTATGTCTGGCTTACTTGGACATTACTACGCTGAAGTCAATATGTTCAAGCCTACAACCCTTGAAGATGCAATTTCTTTGGCTCATGACACTGAAGACAAGATTCGAGGAAGAGACAAGCATCCACAACAATTTTAAGCAAATGGTAACTATGGTTCCAAGTAATTCAATTCAAATTTTAGAAGATTCAATCAAAGTTATTTTCTTTCATCTTCATTCCATAAGTCTTGGACACAACCACCTGCTTTGCCATCAAATACCAATTAAAACCCTAAGCCATCCTCACAGCCAAATCCTAATATTCCTAGACTTCCTACCATTGCCAACAATGTATCTAAAGCCAAACCTATAGTTTGTTACAAATGCCATCAACCTGGACATCTAGCAGCCAATTGCCAATCCAAAAAGGGACCTGTCCATATCAATTATCTTGGCGCAATGGAAGAAGAAGAACGTGAGGAAGTGCTTGACTTTACGGAAGATGAAGACAACATTACCACTACTTCAGATATTTTACCAAGTATGCCGACTCCACATTCTTTGTTGACGATGAAATGTTTAGTGCATGGTAAAGAAAAGATTATTTTGCATGATGATGGTAGCACACATGATTTTATTTCTGCAAAGTTAGTGAAAGAATTGAAATTACAAACTGTTTCTACACATTAACGCATTAAAGTAGCATTCTTAGGCACAAGATATAATGAAACACAAGAGGTGCATAACTTAGAAATTAAAATTGGTGAATACACTGAACGTAGAAATTTCCTAGTTGTACCTTTGCAGTCTAGTGATATTATCCTAGGTATGCCTTGGCGTCATCAGTATAATCATGTCATAGATTATTCCACGCATTCAATTAAAATTCATTTCCAAGGAAAACAAATTACATTGCATGGTATGCACGCATCCAATAATTTTCCACTGCTTACTCATACTCAAGCTAAACGTGCATTACATAAAAGTAGTAAATTTTATTTAATTTGGGTGAATGAACTTCAAGCTAAAGAAAAACATATGCATCCTAGGCATAAACAATTTCTTGCTCAATTTAAAGATTGTTTTGCTGATGATTTACCACCTGGACTACCACCTTCACATCTTGAAGATCACAAAATAGATTTAATTCCTGGTACACAACCACCATGTAAAACACCATATAGGCATAATCAAATTGAACAAAAAGAAATTCAAAATTAAGTAGAGGAATTGTTAAACAGAGGATTAATTAGACCTAGTAGTTCTCCATTTGGTGCACCTGTTTTATTGGTAAAGAAGAATAATAATACTTATCGCATGTGCATTGATTATCATGCCCTGAATAAGATTACTGTTAAGAATAGATATCCGATTCCTAGGGTAGATGATCTTATGGATAAACTACAAGGTTCTGCCATATTCAGTAAGATAGATCTTAGATCTGGTTATCATCAAGTGAGATTAGATAAATCTGATATATTCAAAATTGCATTTAGAACACAATTTGGACATTATGAATTTCTAGTGATGCCTTTTGGATTGACTAATGCACTTGCTACATTTAGTCAAATGATGAATCGCATATTTTTGAAATATCAGCATTGTGTTATAGTATTCTTTAATGATATATTGGTATTCAGTAAAAATGAGAAAGAGCATTATGAACATCTGTCTTTAGTTTTCAAGTTGTTGAAAGATAATCAATTCTATGCTAATCCAGAAAAGAGTGAATTCTTTCAAACAAAAATTGAATATTTAGGTCATATTGTTTCATTAGAAGGTATTAAGGTTGACCCTAAAAAGATAGAAGCAATATTGAATTGGCCTATATCCAAAAATGTACATGAGTTACGTTCTTTTCTAGGTCTTGCTAGTTTTTACAGAAAGTTTGTGCGAAATTTTTCATTACTTGCCTTGCCTTTGACTAAAATTTTAAAGAAGGGTATTGTTTATAATTGGACTGATAATCAACAAAAATCTTTTGATTTATTGAAACATGCATTAACACATGCTCCTGTATTACAACTACCTGATTTCAATAGACCATTCTTTTTAGTAGTTACTGATGCTAGCAGATCTGGAATAGGAGCCGTACTTATGCAAGATAGTCATCCCATAGCCTACTCTAGCTGTAAACTGAAACCATTTGAACTTAAATAATCCACTTATGATAAAGAATTGCTAGCTTTAGTACAAGCCTTACGTCAATGGAAACATTACTTAATGGGTTCTGAATTTATGATCAAGACTGACCAACAAAGTATTAGACATCTCCTTAGTCAACCCCAAATCTCTGACCGACATATCAAATGGACAGCTTTCATTCAGAGTTTTCATCCCCTTATACAATATCAACCAGGAAAAGAGAATGTAGTAGCCGACGCTTTAAGTAAAAGACCTACAATTCATAATATTTCTGTCATATCATTTGATTCCCTAATCCCTATGAAAGATACTTGTCAATAGGATATTACTTTTCAAGCTGATTGGAATAAATTAGTTACAAATAATTTGATTCCTATTGATTCATTGTCTTACAATAATGGATTCATGTTTTATGAAAAGAGATTATGTGTTACAGTTCCATTTAGATCTTTTGTTTTGAATGAATCATTGTTCTCCATATCAAGGTCATAGAGGTATTATATCTACTTTGCGTACATTGATTGAAGATTTTTATTGGCAACATATAGATACTGATGTATCTAACTTTGTTTCTGAATGTTTATTTTATCAAAGAGTTAAAAAACATCATGGAAAACAGTATGGTTTACTAATGCATTTATCTATTCCATCATGACCATGGGAACAGATTTCTATGGATTTTATTACTGGTTTTCCTAACACTAAAGCTAACCATGATATGATTTGGACTGTTGTAGACATGTTTATCAAACAAGCATATTTCATTCCATGCAAGAAAAATTTAACTGCATCTCAAGCAGCTCAGTTGTTTTTAAAAACTGTTTTCACTAATCATGGTTTACCAAAAGTTATTATTTCTGATCATGATTCTAGATTCTGTAATAATTTCTGGATTACTTTGTTTGCTAACTTAGGAACAAGGATTGATTTCTCATCTGCATTTCATCCTGAAACAAATGGTCAAACAGAAGCTACTAATAGTACTATTATAGATCTTTTACGTGCTTAGACTATTTCAAAACCACATACATGGGATACACATCTACATTTACTCTAGTTTGCATATAATAATACTCTACACACAACTACAAAGAAATCACCATTTGAAGTGATTTATGGTTATAGATTACCTACACTTGTTGCATCTTTATCAAATAAGATTCAGACTGCTGACGACATTCCTAACATGCACGCTACTATTTTTGATGAGGTTAAAGATATGATTGCCAAAGCCCAGCAATCATATACAAAGCAAGCAAATAAGAAAAGACATGCCATGAATTTCAAAGTTGATGACTATGTTTGGTTACGTATAGAAAAACATAGATTACAAAGTGTAGATAAACACCCAATTGTGAAATTAGCACCTAGATTCTATGGACCATTCAAGATCATACACAAAATCAATGACAATGCATTTAAGTTAGAACTACCACCACATTGGAAAATTCACACCACCTTTCATATTAGTTTATTACGACCCTTTAGAGGCCACTTACCTATACACCCTGTCTATGAAAACCCACCTTTACTAGATGAAGAGATTGAAATCCTTAAGATTGAAGCTATTATAGATATTGACTTTATGACCATTAGAACTGGCCATAGATATTCTAGATATTTGGTCAAGCTTAAAAACCATCCCGTTGAAGAGGCCCAATGGATGCACACTAGAGACTTAAATGCTTTCCGCACTCTGTTAGCTCCACATTGAGCTAATAGCAATTGAGGAAAATTGCTATCCCACCCCGAGGGTATGATGCCAGGAGGCATATTACACTATGGATTCCATGCCATGGTGGATTCCGTGAGGTTTAACGGTGGATTCCGTAAACTTTTATTATCGGAGCTCATACACAAAGTGGATTCTTTGTGCGAGAAGTCGATGGGGATGCCTATCCTTTTCGGGCATTTTGTTAATTTACTGTGTACATGGGTGATTCCATAGCGGGTGATTTCGCAAAATACATATTTAAATTAATAAACGTTTAAGAGTTTAGAGTGCGCACTCATGATAAATTAAGGTTAGGATTGATTTCTAACCAATCAAGACTGCTAGGTATTCACTTTTGTCAGTTTAATTGTATTATTTTACTAATGATTGTGAATGCTTCAGTTGAGTGTAGAGATAGCAGCAGTGGCGGTGGAAAGCATTGGAGGATAGCGTGTATTCGAGTTATCATCTATATTTTGATGGGCGCATACCTTGGGCATGGCGCCTATATTTTGTCGCGCCTATTTATCAAGGCGTTTGATATTTATTTATTATTTTTGTATGCGCATGGGCGCACGATTGAGATATTTGTATTTGGACATTCTATTGGGTATGCCTGATTTCTTGGGCGCTTGCCCATTAGCTTTATTTCTATTTGGCACTTAAGCAAACTCAAAAGCCAAAAGCGTGCTATTTTGTAATTTGGGCTATTATTTGAGCTTGAAGATTATTAGTACATCAAATACATGCTTTATGGAGAGCTCACACAAGGCATGGGGGGAGATTGCACCCAATTGGTCTCTTATTCATGTCGTGCATGCTTTTTACATTGATTTGTGTGCAAAAAGTAGAGTTCTTTTGTTCTTGGGGACCTTCTAACGCTCACTACGCGTACTTACGGTATCTGATCTGTGCACCAAGCGTACACCCACAACCATAAAACAAAGCCGTCCAGAATTTGTTGCTGTGTGGGAAATTGGATAATAGGATTATTCACATGATGGATCTTCTATCTTGAAATTCATCAAGGTCCTCTGTGGACGTGACTTTGGTTTCGAAAACCCTTTGAAATCTTTGGTGAACCCGACGTGAAAGTGTCGCATTTATAAAAAAAATTCAGGATGGGAGACACTTTACCATCAATTTGAGCCCCTTCTACGATTTCTACTTTGTCCTGTACTTCAACTCCATCATCAACTTCTGCTTCAAGTACTTCTACGGATGATTTAAAGCAAATTTTGTAGAATATGTCTATGTATATGCAACTTCAAAATCAGCAGACACAATTGTATATGCAGCAGCAGCAGCAGTTACATCAACAACAATTGTCTCAACAAAGGCAACTATATTCGGAGCAAGAGAATGTAATCAGTGCGACAAAGGAGATTGAAGCAGTTGAGAATGAAAAGAAGCTATTTGATGGCCATAATGTATTAGCTTATTTGAAGATGTATGAGATAAAGATGGGATTTTTTGAAGTACCAACAGGACTTATGAGTAAATATTTTCTTTGCCTTGTCACACCCGCCTTGAGGGTAAAAGTGATTGATCTTTTCCTTCAAAATTCGCATTGGCAAGATTTTAAGAAGCCCCTGAAAGAGGAGTATTTTCTTGAGGACTTTGGGATGGCTACATGGCGGTCATTCTGAGAGTGGGTCTACATGCTAAACAAAGGTCTAGCTGCTTCAGAATTGATACGAGAATAAAATATATCAAATATTTATTTTTATTTTTCTCCTTCTCGCGCAGCGGCGCATCGTGCTGGAAGGGTAGAGGGGGGATAGAGGAGCCAGCAAGATCCTCGCTCGAGCTTGCTCGGCTCCACGAGCATGCACAAGGACACGCATGAAGGGAGGATTCCCTCCCCTCCCCTATATAAAAGAGGGAGCGCCGACAATCTGTGGAGGGAGAAGTGAGAACGACCGTCGATGCTTCCATACTGCCAAGCGTGTGGAGGAAGGAAGAAAGGGGGAAGTTTGAGCTGGGCCTAGAGAGGCTCGCGAGGAGCTACAGGGTCAGAAGGCGGCACCCTGCGCGTGTGGAGAGAAGGATAAAGCCGAGCCGCTGCCGCCTGCAGACTTTTTCACCCCCCCATCGCTATCAAATCCCCCCCCCACGTGGCTACAGAAGCTTCTAAGGGGGGCTCCTTAAGTCCCCCCTTCCTATAGCCTTATTATCTTTCACACCCTTAGAAATGCTGCCAAGTGGACGCCCGGTTATGACCTCGATGGTAGCCTACCTCTCTAGGAGTAGGCATCCTACCAACAATATGGAACTACAAAAAAATTTGAACATACAACATATTAAAACACACTTCATAATGAAGTGAAACAAATTACAAAATTTAATTTAAAAAAAGAAATCAAATAATACTTACAAACTCAGCCTCCCATGACTCCCTGCCACCCGATCCATAATGCGACGATCCCATGGTTGCCATCTCGATACGTCGCGCCTCTGCATGTTGGCGACTTGTCATTTTCTCAGTTGCTCTCTTCTTGGCCTCTTTCCACTCCTTGCGGTGGCAATTGGGTGGTTGGCCATATCCAGGGCGCCCCTGCTCTTGTCTCTGCAATGACTCGTTGGCGTGTGTCATAAGGTAAGACCTCTTGTTATGAAGCGCGTCTCTCACCTTTGACCATCCCTAGTCATCTGACAATCGTGAATTCTCGGGATTAGGGTACCTTTTATGTACTGCCCGCCGCAGCACCTCTTGCCACAAACCATTTTTTTGGTGCTTGAAGGGAATCATGAAATCTTTGTATGTGGCATGCACGACACTCCTCAAGTAGGCTATCACTTTCCTCCCCTCGAAGTCATGCAAGATACCACCAACATCAGTGATAGAGTAGTAGATTTGTGGAGGCTCACCTCTCTCATTTTCCGGTGAGGGTGATCGAGAGCCACCACCTAGGCAACCCCCACAAAGCCCTCGACCTCCTCGTCCTCCCGCACCACTCTCCCTCCTCCCTCGACGTGCACTACCCTCTACCTCACTCAATACACGTGCCTCTGCAGATGTACGTGCTTCGGCCAATCCATGTACCTCAGTTGATCCCTATGTAGGTAAAGATGTGATAGGTGTCCCAGACATCACACAGAAAACCTCATCTGTAGTGGGAGGGCGACCAAGATAATTGGTCATCTCTCCCATGAATTGCTCCTTGTTGAATGGGGTGCTGGAGGATCCAGGATTCCACATCTACACAAAAAAAATCATATTATCTTGTGTAGATAAAACATATTACATACAACGTCTATACTTGCATCTCTGTGCGCGTCTACACCTACGTCTCTGTGCGTGTCTATACCTGCGTCTCTGTGAGCGTCTGTCAGCGCGTGTATCCTTGCGTGTACACTGCAGAGCACACACGCCCACACACGCGCTCAAAGATGCGCCCCCACAGAAATGTTTTCTGCGTCTATATCTGTGTCTACATTGAGATGTAGACGCGCTATCAGATGCACTTGGTCAGATGATTTTACCAAGCGACCGCCATTATTGATTTACAAAATGCAATACATAATGAAATCACAAATCCTAAATACAGAGACAGAGCAGAGAGAGGAAGATAGAAAGAAAGAGAGAGAGAGAGAGAGAGAGACTCACCTTGGGTGTTTGGTGTGGCGGGTGGTAGCACTTCTTCCTTCTCCTTCTTCCTCTTCTTGGTAAGTTACCCTCCCTTGATGCTTGCTTCCTTGCTTGTTGCTTCTTCTTGTTCTCCTCTCTCTTGTTCTCTCTTTCTTCCTCTCCTTGGCTTTCCTTTTTCCCTTCTTGTGTGTTTGAAATGAAAGAAGAGGTGAGTCATGAGGAGGTGAGGCATGAAAAGACTAGGTGAGGCATGAAGAGACTGCATGTCGGCTAAACTCAAGCTTCAGAACCGCAAAAAACGTAGGAAAGGAAAGGCGTGTTTGCTTACCTACAGACCAACCTAAAGAGGATCAAGTGGTTGGAAGACCTGAAAGTCGTGAAGCTGTTTGTTTTTATGGAAGCTGTTTGTTTTTATGGAAACTTTACATAATCAAGGTCGGAGGTTGAGATGAACTCAAATGTATATGAGAAAGTAACTCGTGTAATCCCCGTCGACAGGATTAAAGTATTGGGCTACCATGAGAAGTATGGATTCCAACGGAAAGGATATCCTGAAGTTCCAATGATTTATCGATTCCTAAAGATCCATGACCCAAAACCTTACTATTACACAGTTCTTGTAGATAAATGCAATACAACATTGCTCTCCCCAAACTAAATGTAGCAATTGGCTTATCATCACATGAAATATTGTATTCAAAAGGGCTATGCCCATGTAAATACAAATAAAGACTTCTTTTTATCAATGTCTGGCTGTGCATAAGAGTTGATAAAAAGTTAAGTAGCTACATTGTTTACGAGATAGCTGAATTAAAGATGTAATATAAGCTAATGTCAATTATCATATAATAACATTAAGAAAACCTTTATTCAAGCACAACCCTAGGTAGAGGTTCCAAATTTACCTCCTACATCAAGTACTACTGTGATCCAGGAGAAGAAGTTCCTCCTGAAGCAGATTAAGCCACCCGAGTTTGACGGGAGAGGCAGATTCGTTCAGGCTGATGCTGAAACTTGGATTGAATCCATGGAGGATTACTTTGAAGCAATCGGTACTACACCTGCCAATCAGGCTATGCTCGCCAAGTTGAAACTCACCGGTGAAGCCAGACTTTGGTGGAAGCAATGGTGCAGGGATCAAGGGATTGCAGAGGGATCCGTTACCTGGGAGAAGCTGAAGAAAGCCGTGCAGGGTAGATACTTACCACCTGCATATCGCACGCAGAAAATGAACGACTTCTACGAGCTAAAATAGCTAGGACTCACTCTTGACGCATACTACTATAAAATCATCTCACTTTTAAAGTATGCGCCACAGATGGACATGACACAACAGGTGTCCAAGTTTTGTGCAGGCTTAAATCCACTAGTAAATACCTGTCTCGAATCTATGCGTCCATCAGATCTTCAGGATGCACTCATTCGAGCGGCACCTATAATTCAGGAAGTGCAAGCTAGACCAAGGGGTAATAAAACTTGGTCTTATAATGACCGGAACAGAGGAGCATTCAGACCTCAAATGAAGAGAGCTCAAGGTCGTAATCAGGGACAAAGAAAGAAAGCAAGGACGAATAACGTCAACAACTTTGTTCCTACTCAAAGTAATGGCCGAAACCTCCATTGTTTTCATTGCAACGAACTCGGTCACTTCAAGAGGCAATGTTCCAAGCTTGGTGGAGGACATCGCCAAGTGCCTTTCCAAGGAACAGGCCGTGGTCAAGGAACCGCTACCCGAGGAAGAGGAAGAACCGCCTGCATTGCCAATAGGAAAATGTGCGAAGGAGGGGAAGAAGATCCGACCATGGAAGCAGAATTTGAAAGAGCGACAGTCCATGTCGCTTCAAAAAAGAAAGGGACCGAATCGCCAGTTCTCGGTGATTCAGACACCGTCAGACTATCAAGGTAAAGGTTTCAAAACCTTGATTGATTGTGGCAGTACACATTCCTTTATCTCACCAGCATGTGCAAAAAGGTTAGGAATAGCCACAGTAGAAGCACCTACCCTGCTTGTGGAGTTGGCAAATGGTTGTGAGGTAACTTGTACCAGCCAAACTGCTAAGGTAGAATTCTTTCTGGGAGGAAAGAAGACTTCAGTTAAATTCAGAGTCATGAATTTAGGTATCCATGAGTGTCTACTCGGAATGGATTTGCTTAAGCCCAACGATGCCCACATTCATTGTGGAAAGGGTCAAGTTTCCTTTCAAAATTTTGAAAGGGAATTAGTCACAACTCAAGGTGAGGTAGGAGTGCCAAGAATCCAATTGGCCAAAGTATCTCGGATCATAAAAGGAGTCAGAAAAGGATTACCCATTTACTAGATCAAACTCAACAAATTAGATCAAAAGCAAGAGTCTCATGAAGGGCCTTCTTGGCTAAAGGAATATGCGGATGTATTCCCTGAAGAGTTGACTGAGCTTTCACCTCAAAGAGAAGTGGATCATGAGATTAGGTTAGTACCTGGAGCTGCACCAATTGCCAAGAGACCTTATATAATGTCCATACCAGAAGCAATTGAGCTGAAGGAACAACTCAAGCAACTGTTAGATCAGGGCTACATCCGGCCTAGCAATTCACCATGGGGAGCTCCAGTACTATTGCAGAAAAAGAAAGATGGGACACTTCGATTATGTATTGATTACCGAGGGTTGAATCAATCAACAATCAAGAACAAGTATCCTATTCCTAGAATAGATGAGCTTCTTGATCGTCTTCAGGGTGCGAAGATCTTCTCCAAGATTGATCGCAGGTCAGGTTACTATCAGATAAGGATCAAGGAAGAGGATATCCCAAAGACGGCCTTCAATACAAGATATGGGCACTTTGAGTTTCTGGTTATGTCATTCGGGCTTACGAATGCACCTGCCACCTTCAATAGATTAATGCAGGATATCTTTAGGCCATATCTTGATAATTTCGTGCTTGTCTTCTTCGATGACACTTTAGTCTATTCTAAACAGGAAGAAGATCATGAACCTCAACTTCGGATTGTCCTTAAGACAATGAGGTCACATAAGCTGTATGCAAAAATGAAGAAGTGTGCATTTTTCAAGCATCAGATTGAATATCTGGGATTCATATTATCATCAGAAGGAATATCAGTAGACCCAGCCAAGGTCAGAGATGTGCTTGAGTGGCCAATACCAGTATCCATCAAAGAGATACATAGCTTTCTTGGATTGATAGGATGGTATAGAGTCTACATCAAAAACTATGCTTTGATTGCAACACCTCTGACGGATTTACTGAAGAAGCAGACTTCCATTACATGGTCAACTCCCGAACAAAATAGCTTCGAAACATTGAAGCAAATTTTGGTATCAGCACCTATTCTAAAACTTCCAGACTTCAATAAGGAGTTCGAAGTAGTAACCGATGCTAGCATTCTTGCATTGGGGTGTGTACTTATGCAGGAAGGTCATCTAGTAGCGTACTCATCAAGGAAATTGAAGAGTCATGAAAGGAATTATGCTACGCATGATCTGGAATTGCTAACTGTCATCCATGCTCTAAAGCTTTGGAGACACTACTTGTTGGGTAACAAGTTTACTCTAGTAACCGACCATAAGAGCCTCAAATGGATCTTTACCCAGAAGGAGCTCAACATGAGGTAACGTCAGTGGATTGAAGTGTTGGAGGAATATGACTTTGAAATCAAGTACTGACCAGGGACAGATAATGTAGTTGCCGATGCACTTAGTCGCAAGGCATTCCTAAATTCCCTAATCTTGCAGGATCCATCAACGGCTAGATCTCTAGCTACAAAAGTATCTATGCCAAACAACCCTATACTTGAGTTAGCTAGAGAGGAAGCATGCCATGATTTGGCCTACCAAACAATGCTAAAGGAGATCTCTACCAAGGAGAAGAATCAAAAGTTGCAAGCTAAGTATCATGAATTTTCCATTGATAATGGACTTGTCTACTATAGAACAAGGCTGTGTATACCAGCAAGCCAGTCACTTAAGAAGAAGATAATGTGGGAAGCTCATGATTCCCCTTTCGCAAGACATCCTGGCTATGCTAAGACTCTTGATGCAGTTATGAAGAGCTACCATTGGGAGAGGCTCAAAGGTGACGTTCTCAAATATGTCATTGAGTGTTTGTCTTGCCAACGTATCAAAGCCGAACATGTCATGATGCCAGGGAAACCACAACCGCTTGACATCCCCCAAATGAAATGGGAATTCATCAGTATGGATTTTTTTGTAGGCCTACCCCAAATCCACGGAGGATACAACTCCATCATGGTTGTAGTTGACATGCTTACTAAAGTTGCACACCTTACTCCAGTAAAGACAAACTATAAAGCCTCCCACATTGCAAGATTGTTTATCAACGAGATATTCAAACTACATGGTTTACCCAGAAGAATCATTAGTGATCGAGATTCTCTCTTCACATCACACTTCTGGAGAGCTATCTTTGAAGCTATTGGGACTCAACTCTGCTTTAGCACCGCCTACCATCCCCAAACGGATGGCCAAATAGAGCAAGTAAATCAAGTCATCGAGGATATGCTTAGGGCATATTGTTGTCGATAGCCGAAGAGGTGGATTCAATACTTGCCATTGGTTGAATTTGCATACCATGCTTCTTACCAGCAGAGCATTCAGATGACCCCTTTTCAAGCATTATATGGTCATGATTGCAAAAGTCCCCTAAACTTCTCAGATCTAACCTTAATGGTTGAAGCTTCAAGACAGATGTTGGAAGACATGGATGATCAAATAAAGTCAATTAGACAAGACATACAAGCGGCCAAGGATAGACAAAAGGCATACGCGGATTTGAAGCATCAAGAAAGAGTCTTCGAAGAAGGAGACATGGTCTTCATTCGCGTACGCCCTAAAAAGAGTTCTCTATCCCTAGGAGATTGCAAGAAGCTAAGTCCAAGGTATTGTGGGCCGTAAAAAATCCTCAAATGCCTAGGACCCAATGCTTATAGATTGCAACTCCCTGAGAACCTAAAGGTTCACAATGTATTCCATATCAGCCTATTAAAAAAATATGTACCCAACCCTAACCATGTACTTGATGACCAACAAATTGTAATGCCTAGTCAAGGAGTCCTTGAACTAAGGCCGGATAGGATCTTAGATGTTAGGGAGAGACAGTTAAGATCTAGAACCTTGAGAGAATGCCTCGTCCAGTGGAAAGATTATCCCGAAGAGGATGCCACTTGGTTAGATGAAGGCACTCTCAACCATCAATATCCCTAGTTTATCTCGAGATGAGGACATCTCGATTCTCTAAGGGGGAGAGAATGTAATATATCAAATACTTATTTTCATTTTTCTCCTTCTTGCGCGGCAGCGCATCGTGGTGGAAGGGTAGAGGGGGGATAGAGGAGCTAGCAAGCTCCTTGTTGGAGCTTGCTCGGCTCCACGAGCATGCTTAGGGACACGCATGAGGGGAGGATTCCCTCCCCTCCCCTATATAAAAGAGGGAGCGCCGATAGTCTGTGGAGGGAGAGGTGAGAACAACCGTCGATGCTGCCATACTGCTGAGCGTGTGGAGGAAGGAAGAAAGGGGGAAGTTTGAGCTGGGCTTGGGAGAGGCTCGCGAGGAGATGCAGTCAGAAGGCGGCACCCTGTGCATGTGGAGAGAAGGATAAAGCCAAGCCACTGCCGCCTGTAGTGTAATATATTAAAAGAGAAATATTTTTTTTTTAAAATTTCGTCTTTCATGGCGGCGCGCGATCTGATCCGTGACGCCAGGCCGTTAAGTGATCGAGGGGGAGGGGGCAACAAGTTCCTCGCTGGAGCTTGCTCAGGGCCCTCTCCATGCATGATGACAGGTAAGGGGGGAGGGATTCTCTCCCCCCCTATAAAGAAATATGAGGAGAGGAGGTGTTGGTGGATCGTGGAGGGAAAGAGAGATTGTGGCGTTGTTGCCGTTGAGGAGAGACCCATAACATTGTAGAGTGAGGGACGGATGTTGCCGTGATTGGGTGAAGGAGAGGATTCTGAGGGAGGGGAAGCGAAACACTGCGGTCGTCAGTTCATGAGGTGGAGAGGAAGTGGCCTGAGGACTGAGCTGCCGCCAGAAGTAGACATCGCCAGCTGCAACGAATTCGGCTGCCAACAGACCGCCATCTGCCACCTCCATTCTTTGTCCATGTGGGGCTTTCCACGGCCCCAGAAGCTTTAGAAGCTTCTTGTGAAGCTTCTAAAGCCCCCCCTTAGGAAGCCCCCCTTCTTGTGGGCTTCCACAAGCCTTCCTCTTGTGGTTTTATACCCCCCTCGTGTTTAAAGGATCATAAGTCCCTTTTTCCACAATAAAGAGTGGGCTTAGAGGTCCTATTATTACTCCTCTTTCCCCCCCCCCTGTGCTTTTAAAAGTCACATAGCCCCTTTCCTTAAGTCCCTTTTTCATATTTTATAAATCCTCAAGCCCCTTTTCCTAGGAACCACACCCCCCGTGTGTTAACCCTTAAATCCTTTCCTTGGACATCCTGAAACCACACCCCCCCTGTTAATCCCTTAAACCCCTATCCCTTTTCTTTGGAACCACCCCTCTTTTCCTCTGTATTTAAACCTTCCCTAGCCCCTCCCCTTGTGGTGTATCGAAACCCCCTTTTAAGTTTGACTTAAGGGTCCTTCGACCTTATTTATAACCTTTACAGTTACTATATCCCCTTAGAAGTTCTCTCCTGCACCTTGTGTTTTTTCCATCCCTTTTCGTTCCTCATTTGAGCGAGTCATTAAAAGACCATTAAGCCTTCCCCATGGCTTCAATGGGTCTTAATCGTAGATGACTCTGAAATACCCTTTCGAATTTCCCTAACTTCCAAGGAGGGAGCCTTCCAAAAACTACAATCGACAAGCGGTGCAAGGAAGCGACGGTGGAATTCCTAGGAGGAGTTGTAGAGCTGCTTCCACGTTCGAAAAAACTACAATTGCGATGCCTCCTAAGAAAGTCCAAGGCGTAGCCGCGGGAGGGTCATCTCCCGGTATCCATGTGGATATCTCACCCCAAAACCAAGTTTTTCTTCTTGGCTTTAATTCAGTTTTAAGTCGATCATGCAGAGAGAAATTGTTAAGGGATAGGATATATTTGTCCGAGTTATTTGTAATGAAGGAGTTTAGCTTATTTGAATGAATGATAATGTATAGAACTTAGTTTCCTTCGAATTGCGTCAAGCATTATAAATTACGAGCAAGATTATCCATTTACTATAGTAGTATATTTTAGTTAAATCCTAAAGGTATAGAAATTATATATTGCACCATTAGTCTTATTCCTTTCGCAACGAATCATTGTAAATGATTAAATTCATGAAAGGTTTATTTCGTTGCTCAAATTACTAGGAAGTTATCATTGCTAATTGCACATCTTAGCAAGGGAAATGTTTGTTATTTGGCATGAGTTCATCTGCAAGGAAAAATGAAGTTTAAATTGAACTGTATTGACTGAAAAGTAAAATTGTCACAAGGATAGCAAAACTGTGACAAGATGATTAATATTACCTTCCAAATAATATCCAATCCAATCTAAACATAGAAATATTCATACCCTAAGCACTTGACTACTTTCCTTATTGTAGGGTCAAAAAAAATTGTAAAGATAAAGAACTAGGGCTGTCCCCGAGATCCTTAAAAAGAAATCCTAGGCCCGACATACGTCAGCTTAAAGGATCTAAAACGGATTATTCCATCACAGGACTTGTGCAGCAAGTACGAAATCATTTAGTCTTGTGATTGATTCACAAGGAGAAAGGGTAAAAACCCTCAACAAGGATGGCAGATCCCTACGCAAGTTATCTTGCAAAAGGATGTATTTTTGGATATCCTTCTAAATAAGGAAAGTTGTAAACCGGAAACTAGCATATCTAAGGAACTTTAGGGTTGACCAAGTTGGGTTAATAAGGTACGCCCTACACCAGAATGTAAAGGATCTTGCCAATTTACAAGACACCTTGGAAACGAGTGCTGATACACTCAAAAGGAAAGAACACTTCCTTAGCAGTTTGCCAAACAACACGGTTGATTAATGGAAATGTTTTTGCTTGCTAGAGATTTTAGGGCTCTGTTTGAATTATGAATTATAAATTAAATGAGTACCTATACTTCAGGTTAAAGGCCTGAAGGAAGAGGCAGTTTCAGTTACCCCCGACTACCTGCCTAACCCTAACCAAGGGGGTTGTTCACCGCGCTGGGAACGTGGACCGAACCCGCCGCGAGAGGTCTCTCCCTTGAGCTCTACTTGGAGTAGGAGGACGCTTGGGTGCCAGGGGGCTCTAGCCGTAAATCCCTCGCCTTTCGGGTCCTGCACAAGAGGCTAACGTGACTCGGGATTGGATCTCGAGGCCCGCATACTAGTTCACGGGCGGAAGCTTGGAATAGTGATCCCTGGGGATTACTGGATAGCCCTCGGGCAGATTATGGACAAGCCTACGGGCGGAACTCCTTGTATTTCAAAGATAAAATGATGAAATGTTAAAAAAAGAACTTGCTTGATATTATTTTTCTATGTCACGTGATAAGATTACATGAAGGAACCAGTGCTTAATAGGATTAATTAAAGAAGCTCATTGTTATATGTCAAATTAATGTGTTAGATAATTACATAACTAAAATAAACCAAGGAAAGTGCGGAGGATGGACCATGGGTCCGTCCTACGGTTGGGTAGTCCCAGTTAGCCGAGAACTTTTCTCAAAAATCTCGAAGAACAATGGGATGATCATCATCATCAAAACGAATAATGAGAGCGATGACCTAGAGTTACGTCTTACCCGATTTATGCTGTTTTAGGGAAACAGAATGGGACTATGCCTTATGGCAGAGAGGTTGAGCCTTGCATCCCTCTCGTTTTCCATTCTCCTTGAACCAAGTGCAGTGTGAATCTCCTTCGGACCTGGTGTTTCTGCGTAAAGTAGTTCGCTCGGGTCTGACGCTAGTTGCTGTTAGCTAATGACCAATCAGGAAAACCCTAATTTCGGTCGATCCTAAGTGGGAACCACCTGGATACTTCCGCTACGTGGCAAATGCGGGAAGACCTAGATCGCAAACCCCGTAACATTCCATGGGAGTGCCGGGCGGAGTTTTCTAGACATCCTTTCCGATGGATTGCTAAGACGTGTCCTGGATGATACTAGTGCACACGTTACATGTAGACTTTTTCACCCCCCCCATCGCCGTCAAATTCCCCCCCCCCCACGTGGCTACAGAAGCTTCAAGAAGCTTCTTGAAGCTTCTAAGGGGGGGCTCCTTAAGCCCCCCTTCCTATAGCCTTATTATCTTTCACACCCCCCTCCCAGTTTCGGTTTTATTACCTTAGAACCCTTTCATTATGGACAATTGACCAGTACTGGTGATGGTGTTAGGTAGGGGAGAAGGTAGAGACCTAGGAGGGCAGACCCAATAACTAATCATATATTGGACTTGTAGTCACTCAGGACACATCTCATCACAGTGTCCTAAAAGGGAGCAACAAAATAGAGACAACGTTGACCTAACGTGCCCTAAGTCTAGAATCACTCATCTCTTCATTGATTGTCCAAAGCAAAAACCATCCTCGAGTTTGGCTAACATGTCATCCATCCCATTTGGGCTATTTGGTGTCTAGAATCTCAATGGGGAGGCTACATCTATCCCATTGCATGTCATGACCTGCGAAGTAGGTATCAAGAATCATGTGATGGGAGGATGTACTTGAGCTGCTGCGCCAAGCACACACTGTATACACAAAAGGAAGCTCACTCAAGAACATAAAAAGAGAGATGGAGGCCAAAACGTTTTCTTGCTGGTTTCTTCTTCTTCTTTCACACACTATACAATGTACAGAAAGTATATATAAGATACAACATAAAGGAAAATGACCTTCTAAGTCAAACAGTGCATAACCGACTACACTAATCGACTGGCGCTATATCTTTGCCAACTGTCGGTAGATGTAACAAACTAAATATAATAAGTGATAGGTCAGTGGTCATGTGAGTGTCATAATGACCACCAATGTGCTAAGTGTAGATGTGCGGACCCATCTAGCTAGGCGGTCCATCATGAATGTCCGCACGTGTTGAGCTTGCCATCTCAACACTCCCCCTCAAGATCAATTCTATCTCTGCAACTACAAGTAAGCTTCGAAACTTTTGAAGCTTCTCTACACCCAATGCCCTTATGAAAATGTCAGCTATCTGATCCTGTGTGTGCTGACATATACCAAGTCAATCTCTCCTACAAGTACCTTCTCTCTCACAAAGTGGTAGTACACCTCAATGTGTTTTGTCCTAGCATGGAATACTAGATTCCTAGCTAGCTGTATGTTGCTCATGTTGTGACAATGAATGACAACTTGACCATCTCCCTACATGTCCAAATCACCTAATAACTTTTGCAGCCATACCACCTCACATGCTGCCATAGCAACACCTCTATACTCAGCTTCTGTACTCGATAAAGCAATTGTAGGTTTCTCTTTGCTGCTCCATGTAATTGCTACACTACCAAGGGAAAACATGAATCTACTTGTAGATCTTCTATCTAACATGCTACCAGCCCAATGTGCATCTGTGTATTCAAAGACCTGTACATCCTTACTTGCCTCATAAAAAAGTCCATAATGTAAAGTGGACTTCACATACCTCAATATACGTCTAACTACATCCAAATGAGGCTTTCTAGGCATCAGCATAAGTTTATTGACAAGGCCAACAGCATAGCTCAAGTCTGGCCTTGTGATAGTCATGTAAATCAAACTCCCTACTATCCTCCTGAACATAGTAGGGTCTTCTATTTCATCCCCAACCTCAGCACTCAACTTCACATTTTGCTCCAAGGGTACTAAAAGAGGCTTATATGCTGTCATACCATACTTGGATAACATATCCAAGCCATATACCATCATCACATATGACCACTTCAATACCAAGAAAGTATCTCAGCTCACCCAAATCTTTCATCTCAAACTTCTTTTTCAAGAAGTCCTTAACTTCAGCAATCCCATTGTCACTGTCACCTGTAATAATCAAGTCATCCACATAGATGACTATGATGACCAAACCTACATCTCTCACATAAAGTGAGTGATTATCATCAGAAATACAAAATCCAATATTGATAAGATACTCTCCAATCTTGTCAGACCATGCTCTAGGTGCTTGCTTCAGCCCATAGAGTGCCTTCTTTGACCTGTAGACATATGTGGGATGCTCTAGATCCTCATAACCTGTAGGCTGCTCCATATACACTTATTCTTGCAATTCACCATGCAAGAAGGAATTCTTAACATCTATTTGCTGCAAACTCCAACCTTTGGCTGCTGCCAAGGCAATCACACATCTAACAGTTGCCATCCTAGCAACTGGACTGAATGTCTCTTCATAATCTATGCCATATGTTTGAGCATAGCCTTTTGCAACCAGCCTAGGCTTATACCTGCTAATTGAACCATCTGCATTATGTTTAACTTTGTAAACCCACTTACAGTCAATAGCTTTCTTACCCTTAGGTAAGGGTACCAAATCCCAAGTCTTATTGGCTTCTAATGTAGCCATCTCCTCATCCATTGCTACATCCCAATGAGCATGACCAATAGCATCCTCAAAAGAAGTGGGCTCAACATCCTCAACTATTTTCACCATATAAGCATAATGGTGAGCTATATAACCCTCAAAACCAAATCTTTTAACAGGGTATTTGACCCTACTAGATTTGTGTACCATCAGATCACTTAATGGAGACTTTACATTACTATGAGCTCTCTGTACACTTGGTGTCCTAACTAAAGGAATACCAAGCTCATCATCCAAACTCTCTGAACCACTAGAATCTCCGTCAAATCCCAAATGACTGGTAGATGCATCATTACCATCCAGCACTTTCATCTTTCCTTTGTCCTTCCCTGCAACACTTATAGATCCACCTGAAGATGTAGGACTACTCCTTAGTCTCCCAGACTAAGGGCTCACTGCAAGTATAGTACTAGATTATGGTTTTGGTCCACTAAGACTCTATGATTCTTTTTTTTCTTTTTGCACATAGCTCTCTTGATCACTATCATCATCTAACACATCACCAGTAGGTGCATACCACCTACCCATCTCATCAAAGATAATATCCCTGCTCACTTTGAACTCACCTGTGATAGGGTTATAATAGTGACACCCTTTCTGCTCTAAAGAGTACCCAATAAAAATACATTTTTCACCTTTGGATCAATCTTCTTTCATAGCTCATTTGGCACATGAACATATGCAACACATCCAAATATATTCAAGTATGATACATCGGGCTTCTTGCCAGTAAAGCACTCTTTAGGAGTCATCCCATGAACTTCAGCTGTGGAAGTTCTATTCATAATGTAGACAATAGTATGGACAACCTTAGACCAAAAATATTTGGGCATATTCTTTTCAGCCATTAATGCATGTGCAACTTATGCAATATGCCTGCTTTTTCTTTCTGCAACACCATTTTGCTGTGGGGTATACCTGCAAGTAGATTGCCTCTTTATCCCATGAGTATTCAAAAAGCCACTGAACTCATTAGAGAGGTACTCTCCCCCTCCATCTAATCTCAAATACTTCACTTTTAAGCATGTTTCTGTTTCAACTGTTGCCTTAAAAGATTTGAAGTGCTCAAACACATCACTCTTTTCCTTCATGAAGTATACCCATAGCTTCCTTGAACAATCATCAATAAATGTGACAAAGTATTTGCGGTCACCAAGAGATACATTATGTATAGGCTCCCAAACATCTGTATGTAATACATCAAGTATATTTCTTCTCACTTCTCTATCATGCGAGAAGGGTTGTTTTGCATGCTTAACAAACTAGCATGCTTCACAAACTTTATGCAATTCTACAACTCTAAAAGAAGGCAACCTTGTAAACCAATCCTCTGGACTGCATTAATTTTAGCCTTTACACATTTGCATGTCCAATACGTTTATGCCATATTTCAATATTTGCAACTACTCCTTTTCCATTAGCATACATTGCAACATCCATTGCAAGAGTTCCAGCATCTAAAGTGAATATTCGGCCAACTCTACCTCCTTTTGCGACCAACGTGGACTTATCATTAAAATCTTTTACAAAACAACATTCTGCATTGAATCGAACCTGCAACCCCTGCTCTACCATTTGGCCAATAGACACTAGATTCTTTGTCATTGATGGCACATGTAATACATCTGTCACACTCTTTGTCTAGCCATTATACAAGGACAATGGAACCTTTCCAATGTGTGAAATTGGGTTGCATGAATCATCACACGTTTGCACATAACCTTGGTTTTGTAAGTC
The DNA here is from genome assembly GCF_053477565.2 of Lygodium microphyllum. Lineage (NCBI taxonomy): Eukaryota > Viridiplantae > Streptophyta > Polypodiopsida > Schizaeales > Lygodiaceae > Lygodium > Lygodium microphyllum. The sequence goes on from NC_141159.1 coordinate 78,414,634, forward strand.
TTGCATCTCTCCAAACCATTCAACATGACTCTTCATATTATTAGATGCACCTAAATCAACATACCATACATCATTATGTGTTCTCTTTCCTGTAATTGCATTCATCATATGTTGCATAACAAACAGACGCTCATTTTTGTTTTCATTCTGTCATGAAGACAATGCATAGTTTCCTTGCTGCAATTTACCACTGCGAATGTCATCCTTCTTAGTATAACAATTGGCTGCAATATGTCCTATTTTGCCACAATAATGGCAAACAATAGCAGAATTTCCAGAGCCTTTGTTCTACCATCCATCTCTCCCTCTAGAGCTCCCCTTGCCTCTAAAGTTTCCTTTGCCTCTAGAAACCTGCATTTCACTAAACTATTGATTAAACCTGTTTTGCTGGTTATCGCCAGCATGTCCCATACCATGGCCTCTCGAAGAGGATCTACCACGTCCCCTTCCTGAACTCGAGTAAAATGCTTGGACGTGTTCACAATTTCTTTCAGACAAATCACCCTGCATAGTGATCTCTTCAGTAATCATGAGAGAGATCAGCTCATCAAAATCTGGAAATGGCTTCCATACATATACTGAAGTAACAAATGATTTTCATGCCTTCTCATTGTTATGGCCACTTAGAGTGGATGAAACCAAATCATCATCATTCGGCATTGCATCAATCACTGCTAAAGCATCTACAATGCTCCTCACCTTCAACACATACTCATTGACACACATTTTCCTTTTCTTTAAGGCATTCAACTCTTTCTTGAGTTGAATCTTTCGTGCCTTTGTATTTATTGAAAACATGCTCTCAAAAATTGTCCAAGTTGCATGTGAAGTTTTTGCATTCTTGATATGTCCCAGCATAGTATTATCAATGATTGCAGATAGCCAGTATATCACCTTTTTGTCTTTCACATTCCACTTTTTCCATGCTTTTAACTCATCTACAGTTGGAGGGATACACAACTCCGACTCCTTTTCTTCATCTGAAACAAACTCATAAAGACCCTTTCAAATGAGGAGGTTCGTCACACGAAACTTCCATGAAGGGTAGTTATTTTTGTCGAGCTTCTCAATAATGGGATTTCCACTATTCTCTGCCATTATCACAAACAAGGATACAACACAACAAGCTAGTCTTCTACAGTGTTTCACAACACATGCATAACAATACACCAAGCAACCTTTTTCACTGATTGCTCAATAGTACATGTAATCTGTAACTTGTTTGTAGATAAATCTTATGTTTGCTTCTTACAAACACCTCACAAATTATAGATTTACTCTAACCTATGAATTCACTTTCGATTAATACATTCAGAATCACAGTGTCCACTAAAACTGTTGTCCACAACTTTGCGGCTCTAAAATCGGGCCTGAAACGGCCTCAGATACTGCTTTCGAAGCCCCCACACACACTATCCAAGAGAGAGAGTTGAAGAATGGCAGAGCTTCTTACCCATTGCTTGCTTGCTCAACCCTTGCTTGTTCTCCTTCACTTCAACCTCTCTCAATGGCACGGCTCTGATACCATGTCAAGAATCGCGTGATGGGAGGATGTACTTGAGCTGCTGCGCCAAACACACACTATATACACAAGAGAAATCTCACTCAAGAACACAAGAAGCGAGATGGAGGCCATAAATTTTTCTTGCTGGTTTCTTCTTCTTCTTCCACACACTATACAATGTACATAAAGTATATATAAGATACAACATAAAGGAAAGTGGCCTTCTAAGTCAAACAGTGCATAACTGACTACACTAATCGATTGGTGCTATATCTCTGCCAACTATAGGTAGGTGTAATAAAATAAATATAATAAGTGATAGGTTAGTGGCCATGTGAGTGTGTCATAATGACCACAAACGTGCTAAGTGTAGACGTGGAGACCCATCTGGCCAGGCGGTCCATCATCAATGTCCACACGCGTTCAGCTTGCCATCTCAACAGTAGGTCGACATATCACTGCAGGTCCTAGCAATCTTGACACAGCCTCGATAGGAAAGAAGAGTCGTAGGCAAAGGAAGAAGAGGCACAAAGCTAAATTCATGCTCAAAACTGAGAGTGCCACAACACTACCTACTGGAAAGAAAGTCATTGATGTTGAGGCAAAGACATCAGCCCTATAGACGACTGAAAAGAAAAGTGTTAAGGTTGGGGAGTATCCCAACCTGAAGCGCCAACTACAAGCTATCGAGAAGGTGAAGAAGTGGGTAAAGGAGGCCCAAGAATACCTGAAAGATGCTTAGCCCATCTTAGAGGACGAGATTGAGGATCTCTCCAATATAAGCACGCCAGTCTTACCCCCTTGACCAAAATCGAGAGATGGAACTGCACCACAAGCAATACCGCTTAGGCAAAGCCTTAATGCTACGGGCCAAAAAATTAGTCATGGCCATTGGCTAGGACAATCCAGAATAGGAGAAAGACGAGTAGCCAATGACCTCCTCACCACTCTAGTAACCACCCCTGTTACATTAAGCCTAGGAGATCTCCTTAGGCAGCATCCAACCCTATGGAAAGACTTGGAGTAGTGGGTTGAAGGATCACTAGAGCAAGCGGTTGCATACCTACAAGAACATGATGTAGAGATGTAGATACCAAGTTTGACGTTGCACTTTGTGCCTAAGTCCTTGCATGTTAATGCTTTTTGGGAAGGCACTGAGATACATGCAGTCTTACCGGTCTTAGCCCTAGGCGGCACAACAAGGAAAGGGATTGTAGACATAGGGGTGGGAGTTAGTGTATTGAGCCACGTAGTGCTTCAGACTTGGAGTAACCCACCTGTCGAGACTACTAGGTTCAATATCACATTAGCTAATGAAATGAAAGTGACAACCAAGATTGGATGCATGTCCTTGCTACCATCGACCTACTGTTCTTCGATAATGAGGAGTATGAAGAGGCCATTAAAATGATCGGCAAGCCCTATCACTTTCTAAGTGCATGATGGAAGGAAATCTTTGCAGAAGACCTAACCGTATTACTTTCCAAGTGCTAAAAACTCCATATTCAAGATTTTGGGAAATTTCCATCAATATGGGAAAACCAAATCAAAATGGATTTCATGAATTTTGGAAATTTCATTAATTTGGAACTTGGTGCAATTAAATATATTACTGCTTATGGTTGTTTCCAAGAGATTGAAAAAAACTCAAAAAGGTGGTGTTAATAAACACCTTAGTTTTAATATCCTTGAAATATTCAAGGAAAATCTTCAGTCGATGGATTCTTATAGACTTTCTTTAGCCTTCAATACAACCTTTGGGGGTATTCATGATACTTGTACAAGTGAGAAAATGGAGATTTTATCATTTGTATGTTGTCACCTCTCAGAAAGAAGAAAATAGTGATGAAATTGCTAAATACAATGAAGTATTAAATTTCATTGAAACAAAAAAAGTACTTAAACATTAGATAGAATGAGTCCGACTTCCATAATAGAATGTATTAATGGAAACATCGTACAGAAAGAAGGGGATAGATTTGACCATATGTCCAAAAACAAACTTTCTCATGAACTGTGCCACCCTAAAGTAAATAAGAAAAGTTTCTTCTATTATTTTTAGTTGCATTGACTTTACTTTATTTTATTAGCTACTCTTTGAGTAAGCAAAAACTTCCTTGTGTGTTCTCATTGGGAAAAGATATAGCAGATGTTCAAAACTTATACTATATCTATTCAACACGAGAACAATTATTAAAATTATTTATAATGTGTATAGGAAAAGATTTAGCCACCTGGTCAAAAATCTATTATATGTATTCCATACCATAGCAAATATAAAAATTATTTGTGATCCCCATAGGGAAAAACATAGTCAAATGATTGAAACCTTTGTTGTATGCATTTCACATGACAAAAAGGATAAAAGTTCATTGTGGTCTCCATAGAAAATTTTTAAGAGCCAAATGGTCAAAACTCAAGCCAAATACATATAACAAGGATAAAAGTTCATTGTGATCTTTATGGAAAAAGATTTAGCCAGATGGTCAAAACCTCTATTGCAACTATTTTACACAAGAATTAGGATTAAAACTATTTGTGATATCCACAAGAAAAGATTTAGCCATATGGTCAAAACATGTATTTAACCTAGATGATAGCAAGAATAATAGTTGTTTGTGATGTCCATAGACCAAGATTTAGCCAAATGTTCAAAGCCTTTATTGTATGTCAACAAGAATAAATAATTTCCATGATCTCCATTGAAAAATATTTGATCAAATGGTCTAAGTTAACTATTTTATTCTAAATCATGTTATATTAGTAAATCGTACTATGTGTATATTATGGAATATATTATCAAAATATATTTTAAAAATATATATATTAAATTAATTTATTAATAATTAATAAACATAATTTAAATATATTAAATCATATTTTGTAAGATTATGTGTATTTAATGTATCTAATATGTAATGTGTAATATCATTGAGGATTTTGAACCCACCTTAGTGATAGTTCAAGAGTAGAATCTCTAGTAGGGTAGGATAGAGAGTATGTAGGAAAAATCTCTAGCTGTGGAAATAGGGAAAATATCCCAATGGTGGGTTCTTAAGGAGGAGCGAGGGGGAAGGAGCTAGTCTAGGAGAAATGCCCTTGGTGAGAGTTTGAGGGCAATGTCTTCCTCGGTGGAGGTTTGGGAACAATGCCCCCAGTCGGGGTTTTGGGATAGCGCCCGTTGTAGGGATTTGGGGACAAAGCTCCCGATGGGGGGTTTAAGCGGTAGGGCCCTTGGTGGGGGTATGCAGGCAACACCCCTAGTAGGGGGTTGGGGGAAGTGTCCCTGATGGGGGTTTGGGGGCAACGCCCCTAGCGAGGCTCCGAGGGCAGTGCCCCCGGTGTAGGGGTTTGGGGGCAACGCCCCCAACAGGGTGTCCGGGGGGCAGCGCCCCCTTGTGGGGGTCTGGGGGCAACGCCCCCAACAGGGATTCCGGGGCAGTGCCCCCAGTAGGGGTTTAGGGGCAACGCCCCCAACGGCGGGGTCAGGGGGAAACACCCCAACAGCAACACATCCAACGACGGTATAACCATTACGTGATTTTTAGAAAAATCGTGACTTGAAATCTTTAATAAAATTAAAAAATAGACACAAAAATAAGATCTAAATCTACTCATATTTCGTAACAAGTTATGGTTATTTGAATAGCGTGATACATTAAATGATTCGTTTCATGAGTCGGTCTTTACAACTAATCATTACGTTTTTCAAAATGAGTTTCTCTTCCCCTCCCTCTCTCTTCCATGCAACTCTCTAACCTGAGTGTTTTCTCTGTTGCATTTTTACAGTTGCAGGTTTCGTATCTCTGATCCTATGCGTTTTTATCTCTGCTCATGTCGCCCCTCTCTTACTACAGGTGTTGCAGCCCTAATCTTTGGCAGTTCTATCCCCCTCCTCTTCTTTGACTACTCTCCACTATTTCATTTTCTCAAACTGAAACAAATTGTGCAGTGAAATTTTTGGTTCGAACTAGGGTATTATGACCAAAACTACGTGCGTCTTCAAATCAAAAATCTTGCTCCAAGGCTTCAGCAATTCAACAAGGCAGTGAATGATCACCAGTCCACACTATGCCTACTCCTACTTCACGGGTGATTTTTGTTATGTTGGTACACATTACTGACCTACTAATTACAACAAGTTTTTAACTTTTCCCTACTTCATTTTTTATTTTGAGTTAAACTACATTGATTATGACCATTTCAATCCATACAATTACTACAAATCACACTACTACTCTTTTGTATGATTAGTATTGAATAATATTAAGATCAAACACCAAAAGTATTTTCTAAATAAGAATCATGTATGAAAACTAAATGCAATATGTATTTTTGTATATGTATTTCTGTAGCAATGAGATTAGGCACTCACTCTTGAGAATTCAATGTCTTCATCTTCTTCTTGATTGCTTGATTGATCTCCTGGAGCAGTTGTCTTTTTTGTTGTCCAACCACTACCTTGCAAGTGAAAGCTTCACTCTACTGTCAATATTTTCGAAAGAAAAGTCGCGTCCACAGAGGACCTTGATGAATTTCAAGATAGAAGATCCATCATGTGAATAATCCTATTGTCCAATTTCCCACACAGCAACAAATTCTGGACGGCTCTGTTTTATGGTTGTGGGTGTACGCTCAAGCTCCAGGGCAAAGCATCATACATAAGACATCAAAGTACAGCAAAGTATGTCTTAGAGTCAAATAATAAATAATCTGAGGAAATTCTTTGGCTATATGGAGCTTCCAAATTCAGATATGCAAATCATATGCTGTTGCAACATTCAAGGAGATTTTGAGAGTTCTAATAACAGCTGCAAATGTCTGTATACAAATGCAGGGTCCCCCATGTTATGTTTCTCCAAGGCTTGTTCTAGTTCATCAATAATGATGTAACTACTCCCATCTTTATCAAAGTACTGAAAAGCAGAAAACAAGAGTTCTTCTTTATCCATCTTGTTCATATGCACTATAGCACTGATGAACTCCATGTAATCTATGGTCCATTCTCATCAACGTCTGCCGCTTTCATCAACTGATGGACTTCATGTTAGCAGTTGAAACATCTATGTCATCTACTAGTTCAATCATTCGACTACAGAAACGTTCAGTGAACAGACCCCCTTTTTCCTATGGTTATCCGAGAAAATTAAAAGGTTCAATTGTAGCAACCCCTGTCTTTCTGAGCAGCAGGTTAAATGAAGGGGCAAAGAATTCAGGGGATGGATTAAGTGGCAACCCAAAACATGAGATCTAGTATCAAGTTGTATGGTCTTTCTCATCAATAATAGGCTCTCTCACGCTCTATATATCCATTCCACTTCTATAGGTTGGGAGCGAATTTTTTCTGTCTTTTCTGCGGGGAGGCCAAGAACGTATTCATGGAAGCTCCCATCGGATGACTTCCTAAGAATGCTCAAGTTCTCCAATCCTTATCCTCTTGATTCGCAATTGCTCAGCCTCAGAAATATGTTTCCACACTCCTCATATTCATCAGCACAAATTGTGAATAGGTTGAGAGTATGTCCTCCATCCGATCGACGGTGCCAATATCACACTGCGGGATGCATCCAATTCCACAATCAGTAAATTCTTTAGCTCCAAACAACTGATACAAAGATGGCTCTGTCCACCCGTGCGCTTCCACTGTGTGAAGCTTAGATGGCGATCTAGACAAAAGATAGGTGAAAAGCTTAAGGCTAGCCGGAACAACAACACTAACTGGGTATAGCCCGTGAAGGTCGTTAGGTCGGCCTGACCACCGACCTACCATATGATCCTCCACTAGTCGGCCAGGGAATATTCCAACCGACCTACCATATGATCCTCCACTAGTCGGCCAGGGAATATTCCAAGAATATTCTCTTTACCATCGGGCCGATGGGTCCCGGGGCAGGGCTCACATTTGGCTTCTCCTCATAATGGGGGCCTTACAACTATGAGCACCATGGATCATTGGTGGCACCTAATGAGGGTGAGACATTGATCATATCTAACAGCCTTATGGCCCCAATGCTACTACAAGCTTTTAGAACACATGTCAATATGAACTTTTTTGGCACAATGTCCTCATGCTTCATAATATCATACAAATGGAGAGCCCTCTCTCCCTATATTGCCCACATAGAAAAAAATGCAAACACAATGACTAAGTATGTACAAAGTAACAAATGTCACACACACAACTTTTTGGTGGATTCCACACCTCAGATACGCAGCAGTATGATATCCACCCCCTCTGATCCTACGCATCCTCCGGATGGGCCAAATACCCATGATGACTGTCGTCAAGATCCACAAACAGATCAATCTATTCATTAACTATTTCTGATATAGCAACAAGATTATCTGTCACATCATCTGTCTTTTCTACTGGAGCTTCTTCTCGTTGCTCTTCTCTTGCAAATTCTTCTCTGCTCATTTAGACTCTCATTCTTCTCTTCTTCTGCACACCCCTTAATGGTCACATCATCCAAGAAAGGCATGGTAAGCTGAGGTATGTACTCACGAAGGACCTTATGCATGGCATTCATCATATGCGCAACAGAATTAGTGGCACCTTGAGGCAAGGTACACATCCTGACAATCCCAATAGGAGTTCTCATAGTGGTTATGTCCCTGCTTTCCAAAGCCAGCTGAAACTGATCATATCCCAAATACAAATCACCTAAAGAATAGATGGCACGTCCAGCAAATGCTTCTGCAAACTCATTCACAACTGGACCTATACCAACATTCCTGATAGTAACTCTGTTTACTAGTGGCTGCATGTCCTGTATAAATCGAAGAGTGTCATTCTTCTTTGGAACTGTAAACCACCTATTTGAGTATGGTGTAGATGACGACTCTAGGATTCCCATCCTGATTTTCTCATTCAAAAAGTCAACTAGCTTTGGCAGGTGTGCTGTAGGCACTGGAATAGGTCAGAGATTCCATGGAATATGAGGAATAGTAAAGATCACCATAGGGGAAATAATATCTCGATTCACACATCCAATCTCATGCGAAAAGAAAGCAAAACCCCTTCCATGTCGCTCAAGCATATCCTGAAAGCATTTCCAATTTTTAATTCAGCAAGAGTCTTTGCTGAAAATTTATGGCCTATATGCTTTGGATTCCTCAAAATTGGCTGCTTGGCAGCCCTCTCTATTTGCTGATCACTGTCAGGTGGAAGCGGTCCAGCTACCGACTTCACCTTCTTATACACAGTCTTGTATTTCTTGTCAACCCTAGCTTCATTATGATCCTCTACACTACTTAAATCATGTTGTAAATTAGCAATTCTACCCTCTGGGGCTGAATATCCTCAGCCCTCTGCTCTATGGATTGCATAAGAATAGCCCTAAACTCTCAATGCTGAAATATTTCAGCAGTAAACTCTGTTGGCTGAAAGTTTTCAGCCCTCTGTGTCTCTGTAGGAGGCTGATCATAATCAGCCGAAAACTCTGTTTGTTGAATTTCTTCAGCTCTTAACACTGTTTTGTGAGTCACCTCAGCCTCTGACTCTATCCGTGACACAAAATCTACAATTTCATGAAACATGTCCAGGGACTGCACTGATACATTCTTAAGACAACTCTGCATATCAGTTTTCAACATATTTTCCATCTCTGTCATCATATCTGCACAAACCATACTATCATACATCCCATCTATATGCTCATCATCCTTTAAAATACCAGCATTTTTCAAAATTTTCTCCTTCCTGCATATATACTGCTTGGCAGCTCTAGGAAACTTAGAAATCTTTTGATAACTCATCAAACTGTTTGCTAAAATTCCAACAAAATTGGAGGAGAAAACACTGCTGTGCCAGGAGGCAAGAACTCCAATCTCTTCTGCTCTGTACCACCATCGTCTCGCGGAACAGTGGTACCTAATGAAAACCCAAATCCCTCACAGTGGGCAAAGGTGCATCTCGAAGAGTATCCCTATTTCTAGCATGATTTACACACGCAGTCATAAACTAGACTGCTCACATACCATCTTTACTGCGAATCCGTGCATAAGCAGATCCATCATACATTACTTTCGTCTCCATGTGCATCTCTGTGATGAATGGTTGTCCTAGGATTATGGAGTAAGAGCATGAACCGTGCACAAAGAAATGGAAATCCTCCTATACATCTCCAATGGAAATCCTGACACTAGGACAGCCAGCATACAAATCACCTGCAGTGTTGTTGGCGGCTCTCATATGCCACCCATGCTCTACATCCATAGGCCATCTATTACTTTCATAAACTCCATGAACTATGAGATTAATCTTTGAACCATGATCCACCAAAGCAACATAAGGCACTTGTTTCTCTCCAACTTTTACCATTGTTTCTGTAGTTGCCCTAGCCTAATGACTCCGCGAAAAATGACTACGCAGTACCAAGATAGGCTCATCAGTTTCACAATAATGCACAAGCTGAATCCTCTTCTCTGTCTGCGGAAAAACAGAAGCATTCTCGACCATAACCTCATTCTCATCCTCATCCAACTCCCCAATCAAAACTCCCTGTGTATCAATGGTAGGCAATGTATGTCTTTTCCTCTTTAGGACTTCTTGGAATTGATCTTGAAAATCTCTTTTCAAGATGCCCAAAACCTCAGAAATAGTAAAAGTCACCTCACTTCCAAGTATCTTATCATTAAAGATTTTCTTCATGTCCATAGATGTCTCAATATCTGACATTAATCTAAATCTTGGCTGCTTTCTCTATCTAGGCTCCTGCCTCTTTTCTTTCTTTTGAGCATCTTCCATTTGTCGTTCTGGCCCTAGTCTCAAAGATGGCCCTGCAGTAGATGGAGTAACAAACTTACCCCCTCTAGTCTTTTTAGCTGCATTTGGATTCTCTTCATCTCTCTTACGCTTCTTCTCAACAAGTACATCTGCTCCTTCAGACTTAGCCAAGTAGGCATAAATAGTGTACCTATCAACAGGCGAATCCCAACCTATCTCAGATCTGATGCTAGAACCTACACTAGTCAAAATAGTCTGCTGAATTTTCCCCTTGTTTGCCGTCTCCATAGAATACGTCCATACTGCTCAGTGACTCTCTGAACCTTTCTCAATCTGGACTCCATATGCAGAAGCATCTCCTCTAGCTGCCACATAAGAAGTATGCGTAGCCATATCATTTACTAATTTCTTCATTCCGCCTTTTCCAAAATTGGTAGCAAGCGGAACTCCTGTTTCAGTCAACCAGATCTTGCCATCGTGTCCCCAAAATACCAAATTCTTTCTCCTTACATCTTGAAAATATTCGCAATCCCTGCAATGCTGATGATTCGTACTAGGAGCACTCCTAGGTGCACTAGAAGAAATAGTAGGCGCAGTCGAAGCAAACTGCTCTCTTAATTTTCCAACCTATTCTACTTTGATTGACTCCAGTGTCAAATCCATTATGCCTTTGATTATGTCATCAAGAGAGGAAGAAACCAAATGAGAAGATGTTTTTGGCTGAGGATTGCCATCCACCACGACCTCTTTGGCTCCCCCTGCCTCTAGAGTTACCACGTCCTCCTCCATAGGACTGGTTTTCTTGAGTTTGCTACATATTCTGATTTCTACCACGGCCTCCAAATCGGCCTCCTCTACCTCTGCCTCTACCTCTTCCAGCATTTGAGTAGAAGACAGCTTCTTTTGAAGTTCCTCCTGAAGAAGATGCACCACCATTTCTCTGCTCCTCAGAAATTAGAAGAGCAATCAACTCTTCAAAATCAGGAAATCTTTCACGAACTGAAATGGATGTCTGAAACTGTGCATAATCCTTTCCTAGACCATTCAAGGTCACAGAAACTAAATCATCATCTTCCACTGGCGACCCAATGGAAGCAAGTGCATCTGCAATCTTCTTCACCTTCATGTGGTAGTCATTGATGCTCATATTTTCTCTTTGCACATTATACAACTCTTGCTTGAGCTGCATTTTCCTGGCTTGCGTATTTGTGCTATACATTTTTGACAAAGTATCCCATGCCTCCTTTGGCGTACTTGCATCCTGAATATGCACAATCATAGAGTCTGAAATACTGATAGACAGCCAATACATAACTTTCCTGGCTCTCTCATGCCATGCTTTAAATGCCTGCATTTGCTGTTGATTGGGAACATCAGGAAGAACTGGTTCTTCTTCATTTCCTGCAACAAATTTGCAACATCCTTTTCCCATAAGGAAATTCATCATTCTAAACTTCCATGCTTGGAAGTTGTTCTTATCAAGCTTTTCAGTGACAATCTGTGAGAGAGAGAATCAGATGCCATTACAGAACACTGCAAAAAGTTCTGTCACTGCAAAGAACACAGCTTCAGCCTCACAAGGGCTAATCTGCAAAACTGACGAAAGTGGTATTTGACCACACAGTCACTTCCTAGTGACGATTTTGCATCAACAGGCAACAAGGATGATTCTGTAACTCCCAATGTCTCTGCACACAAGCATACGATGCAATTTCTACAGTAACTTTTCACCGACCTGTAGAACAGTGGTCGCACAGCATAAAACTGGGCCTTTTCCTAAGTGCGTGCAGAAAACTTCCGCCTCCAAAACAGGCCCCGAAATGACCTCAAATCAAAAAAACAAGGTCGCCAGGGGCTAAAGTCTTCCCCCGCAGCATATACTGCCCTCTTGCTTCACCGCGAAGGGCGTCTCAATCAGAACACCGCGAGCTTGGCTTGCTTTCTTGAGCTCCTTACCAAGAACAAGGCTCTGATACCATGTCAAGATTGTGGGAGAGAAGGAAGGAGTCTCACTTGTAGCTTTCTTGCTTGCACAATGGGGGAATACACACAAGGGTGGAGGCTGAAAACAGTTTTCCTCTTCTTAGTTGTGTAAGCCAAAAGAACACTCGTACAAAGAAATAGAAGAACCCTATATATGGGTCTCAAAACCAAACTCAACTAACTAAGGTGGCATACTAACTAAGCCACGAACTAGAGTAGATAAGGATAGCTGTCATCTAGCTATTATTCATGAGCGGTGTACTAACCGCATCTGCACAACTGACACGTCGGTGACATAAATGCACAACGGCCACCCTGGCATATCACGAGTGGAGCTCGATATCTCAACAGTGGGGGTGTAGTTTTACCTAAACAAACTCCTATTGTCAATTCGGTTGTAGCCATGGCACAACCTATTGCAATTCTAGTAGGAATACTGGATTTTTCTGCATTAGAAGCATTGTTGCCCATTTTGCATGGGTTAGTGGAAGAAGATGAAGAACTCCACATTAAGGCGTTTCAAACACTCATGTTTAATTATCGAATCCAAGACGAAGGACACCTAATGATTTTTTTTAACATGACATTAAAAGGAAGAGCGGCAATATGATACCACAGTCTCAAAGCCGAAACCATAACTAGCAGTGCCCAATTCTTTGCGGCTTTCCGTAGAGAGTTTGCCCCTAAGAAGGGTGGAAAATATTGGTTGGGTTGTCTTGAATGTAACACGCCAAGAGCCAAATGAGAATTTTCAGACCTATGCCAAGAAATTAAAGCAAGTTCTTCATAAACTAAAGAGAGAATTGATAGAGGGGTCTCTGGAATAATATAGGATAGAGGGGCGGGGGCCTTTGATTGATCAACTGTATTATTGTGGCGCAACTTCCTGGAAGTAGCGCTTTGATGGGACTCGAGAGACAAGAAGCAGTGAGAGCAGTGGAGCATCCCAACTGTTGGAGGTTAACCGCTTCCTGCGTGTCCCTTCTGTACCTACGGGTACGTATCAAGGTACGACTTACAAGCTCTCTCTCTCATATAAGTTTTCCCACAACTGGTGTTGTGTACTGCAACAAATTGCGTGCATGTGTCTGTCTGCAACGCTGAGCGCATATATACAGACAGACAGAGATAGGGGGCCCCGGGGGGAGCAACAAAGCGCCCCGTATAATGCAGGAAAACGTAATACCTTTAGGCTTTCTTACGTCCGATCAGGGACATGAAAGTTGCCGCGACGCTTCCTCTTATTACAGGCCCTTTTAGATCGAGAGAGCGACTAAAGAGAGATAGAGATACACGGCTGATAATTGTCACGGACCACCACCCAAAGTACGTGCAGATGAGCCTTAAAGAAGATAATTCGCTATAGGAGTTCGCGCATTGTGCCATCCACAATATTTTGGTTTTCCAACTTTTAAGTCGACCCAACAAAATATAAAGGTTTAGTGTTGAGCGAACTGTCTAGCCATGTATAGAAAGAAAAATAAAGATAGAGAATGGAATGCCAACAAGTGCTATGTTTCTTTCGAAATGTGAAGGTAGTAAGCAATAGTTACATGCAAATACAAAGAGGCAAATTAGTAAAGAGCATTGAACATGCAAGAACAAAAAGGTGCCCAAAAGGTAAAGTAAGATATCTACATGTAAGAGTCATGCCCCACATGGTTACTTTTACTAGCAGCACCTTGTTAGAATATGTCAAGCAAGCTTTGATTGCCTTACTTCACCTACCCCATTTGGAAAACCCATCACAAATGCAATTGCACCTTCATGTCCTACACGTGAAGGCTCCTCATCACCAAAATACATTTTAGAGCTACACCTTCATTTTAGGGTGCCTCACCTTCAATCAAGGTCAAAAGTGTTGTTCTCTTTCCCCTTGTGTATGTACTTTTATGCTTCTTCAAGACAAATACCTATATTTTACCACTACCTCTTCCACATTACCTCATGGAAATATCTTAGATTGTGTGTTACTTTTATGTGATCTCTGTTACCTTTATACTACTAACTATGACACAACAAACTTACATATTCTCTACTTATGGCCAAGCTTTGTATTCGATCAATTAAATAATCTATTTATCTAGAAGCTATCAAATTTCACAATCATCACCCCAAGCTAAGCTACTCATGAAGATCAAAGATACTCCGACACACTTCACTCTGGAGGAGTCTACTCTTCTCTCTATATTGCAATCCTTGTTTGGCTTTCTTGCTATTGCATGCAAAATTCACGAACTATGTAATTACAATATTATGCAAAGCATGGATGAAGAAGAAGGCAATCTAGAACTTGTCATCTCCTTCTACTTATCTTTGTTACATGCAATTATCGCAACACGTCACTGCCAACTACTTCCCAACTATCCCACAAGGCCAATCTCATGGTATATAGAGCCTCTATCATTGTTAACCACATTATGCAACATGTCTTCACAACTTTTGGAAAGAAAGAAAGCGATTGTAATACTAACTTTGGATATTTTGTGTGAGTAATTAAGAGAAGGGCTCTCTCCTGTGCAAATTGTAAGTACAAGTGTGTAGAAATTAATTTACATAATAGGAGTAAATCTTAGACTAGGAGAGGTGCATGAATTTTAAGGGATACTAGTCAAGTGACTTGGGTATAGGGTGGATGCCCGAGGGGAAGGTGAAAACCCTAACCCTATAAACTGGAACTAAAGGATAAGAAAGGATAGAATAAGCTATTCGTATATGTGCTAAATCAAGTTGGCCTTTTCTTTATACTCATTTTCCTATTGTGTGAGAGTGAAGGAGAGGGCATGTGTGAGAGAGTGACGGGTAAGGACCAAGTAGTGAATCTCTCTTCTCTCTTTCTACCTTCTTCTACATCCCATCTTGGTGAGTTGTGTATATGAGGAATAGTGTGTGCGATTGAGAGAGTGAGTGACGCGTGGTGAGAAGCTATCTACTTCTCTTCTTTGCCTTATGCTTACATGCAACAACTCCTCTTTTTCCATGGGTAAGAATGGAAGCAAGTACATGAGCCAAGAGCAAGTCATGTGGATCATGGAGCAACACTTCACAAGGTAGATGACTACAATCTAGTTAGCATTTTCAATATGACTACCTCAAATCAATCTATCATCCAAGGAGTGATAGATTAGTTTGTTATATTTTATGAATGTGAGAAGACAAGGTGAGAGATAGTCACTAACTTTGTGAGTTGAATCCCTTGAAAAAAATAAGGGTGTGTTCAAAGGTCCCACATTGATCTCATGCACAGGGCGATCTTTTACTATCATTGTGCCAAGACTTGAATAGATCAGTTACATAGTTGCTTATGCATTTTATAATGTGGATTAGAAGGAATATGCAAGTACACGATTCGAAATACATGTAGATTGTTATGATTTCTTTTCTAGGTTAAAAAAATATTTTGTTGTTGCGTCACAATGTGGTTCCTTAAAAAAAAAAAGCTTGACTTATCATTTTTGTTGTGAATACTAGGAATAACTAGAAATAGAATATTGACTGATGATTGTGAGTTTTGTAGAAAGTGAAATGCATTAAACTTACAAGGATCATTACAATGGTGCACCTTACATCAAGTAAGATCACTCCCTTAGGCAAGGAAAGAGAGAGTAAAATTATGGAAGGAGAACTCAAACCTCCATATACGTGAAGAAGGGTTATTCATGATCTTAAATAGCAAATGGAGAGAGACTTCTTAGTGTGTCCAAGGGCTAAGATTATGGGGTTGAGTGAAAGCGAGATGGACAGAAACTTGAAAGCTCATAGTGAACATACCGAAGTTAGCCCTTTGTTTATGTTTACTATTTATTACTTAAAGGTTTGCTTAGGTGCCTCCCAAATCAAGGTGAATGCCCCCATGCATATGTGGCACAAGGAGAGAGGTCTGGTATTCAAGAAATAAGAGGGTTTTTTTAAAGGGCAATTTAATGAGGAAAAAGAGGAAGGTGAGTCTTTGAAAATTTTGAGTGGACTCTCTCTCTCTCTCTATTATGATGGATATGTAAGAGATAAGGGTTTTATTTTGAAAGGTGATATGTTGATAAAAAGATTTAAATATGAGCCTTTGAAAAGCTATTCATGCCTCTCTCTCTCTCTCTCTCTCTCTCTCTCTCTCTCTCTCTCTCTCTCTCTCTCTCTCTCTCTCTCTCTATTATGATGGATATGTAAGAGATAAGGGTTTTATTTTGAAAGGTGATATGCTAATAAAAAGATTTAAATATGAGCCTTTAAAAAGCTATTCATGCCTCTCACACACACACACACACACACACACACACACACACACACACACACTCGCTCTCTCTCTCTATACAGAGATGAATTTCTTTTCTAATTGAAGATATGAGATGAAATGATATTTTAATGGTTGAACATGTGCATGCAATGTGTGTGTACTCTAAAAACATCCACAAATGCACATGCACTATAAAAAGAAATGAATTTTTAATGGTTAAATGTATGCATGTAATGTGTACATATTCTCAAAACACCCACAATTATATATATATAATAATGCGTACATAACATATGCGCACACTCATAGATATATGTATGCACACATATGTGCAAACACATACACACATGATGTACACATATGCACACATGCCTATACACATACAAACATATAAGTGAGAGAAAAAATGGAGAGAGCAAGAGAGAGGGGAGGATGGAGATTAGAAAAATCTAGAGACAGAGAGAGGAGAGGAAATAAAGGATAGGAGAGAGAATGGATACAAACTTATGAAACATGGGCATACATACATGCATATAACATATACAAGCATATATATCCATGCACGAATATATAGTTGTTGAAATTTATGAAACATGGAGATACATACATGCATATAACATATGCAAACATATATATCCATGCACAAATATATAGTTGTTGAAATACACGTATGCATACACATGCACACACACACATATACACCATGCATATATGAAGAGAAAAAAATGAGAGACAAGGGACTTGAGAAAAATGATGAGAGGGAGAAATAAAACACATACATACTTATAAGACCATAAGATTGGAAACACATGTATTAAATAGACACATGAATGAATACAAACTTATGAAACATAGACATACATACATGCATATACACACATGCAAACTTACATCCATGCACAAATATATACTTGATAAAATGCACATTTGCATATATATGAGGTAAAAATAATGAGCAAAAAAAATATAAGAGACAAGGGACTTTGGAAAAAAAGAAAGGGGATGAGAGAAAAATGATGAGAGCAAGAAATAACACACACACACACACACAGAGAAGAAGACAATGAAAAAGAAAGGAGATACAAGTGATTTAAAAAAAGATGGGAGAAAAATAATGAACTCATGAGACCAAATAAATGGATATACACACATATATATACAATTGATTTCTTTATCTCAACCACCCATAAGCCTTCTTGCTACATGAAACATGCATTAAGACACAAAGTCTCTGGGGGGGGAGGGGAGGGGGTCACCTTACAAAACATGTAATATACCACACGAGTTCAAAAGAAAGGGTATTTTTATTATGTTGACTTACAGTTTTCCAAAAATAGAAGGGGTTCATAAATGCACTTCATTTAAAATTTACATTAGGAGTCTTTTTATCCAAAAATTTTCAAAAGCAAACTTTTTTAGGGAGGCGGGGCAAGGGGGAGGGAAGGGGATGGGTCGGGGGAAGATGGGGAGAGGGGAATCAATACTTAAAGGCATATATGTTCTCATGAGATAAATATTTACAACTCGCATGGGGGAGGGGGTGGATTCTATCATAGCTTTTCATCAATATGAATTTGCCTTGTGCTCATATTAAAATCCAAACAACTTCCAAGTTTGAGGATTATAGGCAACACAGGTGCTTTTGTCGGGTGAGGCAAAGCATCCATAGTTGTTGCCTCTCCTTGCAATTTTATTAGCATTTCCCTTCAGGGCATATGCTAGTGAAATGGTGCATGGAAAGGTGATGCGTGGCTCCAAAAAATTTGCCACACTTTACTTAAGTTACGTGGCTCACTATATTGAGTAAACTAGCCCACTTTATGAGTTAAGAGTTGTGGATCTTGGGAAAAAAGGAGTCCTTAAAATTAGGCATTGGCTACATCAAGGTAGATTAGAAGTGTTGGAGGATGCCAATCAAGAGGTTTCTTAACTCACTCAACCTTGTAAACTATCTTGGATAGTGGTCAAAATAGAAGTGGTACAATGGTGTAGTAGTAAATCAAATCTTAGTATGGACAGCACCCCCTCTCTGCATAGAAGGCAACAAGATCAGCCAATCATTGTCTTTCACTCATGTAAGGAAGCTATTGTTAAGGTGTAGACCTGACACATTTGCAGGATCTAGAGCATTGAATTGTCAGATGTTGAGATTGAGGGGGACACTTATTCATCTTTGGAACATTAGGGCTCCTCTCAAAGATAGAGTATTTGGCTGGAATCTCATTTTAGGTGCTCTTTTTATACGTTAACAATTAAAGAATAGAGGTATTTTAGATGGCCTATATATCTGTGGAGGAGTGAAAATGCCTTCATACTTGTTCTCGGATGGTTTCCATGCCCCCTAGATTTGGAGGGAGGTTCTTTCCAAATTGAGTCAATGGGGATTAATTCTTCACAACCAAAAGTTTTATATCACTACTCTCAAACTTTTGTTGTTAACATAACTAGGTGATTTACACTACGTGAGAGATGGTAGGCACGCTATCGGAGCGTTTGAGGTCGAAAGTCTACCACTAGGATAAAAGACAATAGGGTGAAGGGAGATTTAGGGAGAGGAGTAGATGAAAGAGAAGAGGCATAAAGAAATAGAAGAATACTCACAAAGGTGAAGCTTGTCAATTTATTTCTGCATTATGAGAAGATAAATCTCTTATAGACAAAAATGTGCATAAAACAATAACTTCCTCTATGTTTCTCAGACCTCCAGTTTGATGCTTCCATTGGCTTTGAAAGGGAGGTAAAATACCAGGACACCTAGCCAGAATTTTGTCAGATCGCTCCTTCATCTCCCAGTTTGTAGTGCTCTTCATTGCTTAAAAACTGTGATTGCACGTCGCGTGATTCCACAATCCTTTTTTTTACATGAAATCCTTCCAAAATGGCAAAAAGCCACATGCTTTCTTTTACATGTCATCCTATTCTGGAAGTTGTCTTCAGCTTTTGGATATTTACAAGAGATAATATCTAAAGTATCAAAACTTGGCTAAACTTGTCTAAAAGTCTAGTATTTTTGAACCATCCACACTACAAACACTAACATTAATGACTAACATGGCATTCACTCTCTAGATCAATAAGAAAGCTACACTCTAGAGTTTTTCACATTGTGACTGCGTAATGGCGTGACATCGACCCCCTCCTAACCTGCACATCCTCTGGCATGTGCCAAAGTCTTACGGATCTACATTGTCAGAAGAAGTATCCTCTACCATATCAATGTCTTTATCTTATACCTCTTCTTCTTCCATATTCTCATATTCATGCTTAGCAAACTCTTGAATGACTTCATATATTTCTAAAGTGTCAATATAAATAACCTCTTTTTCTGCCTTGTTTTTAGCATTAATTGTTGTAGAAATTTCAGCCCCACTATATCAACATCAACTAGCCTTGAAAATAGCCTTGAAATATCTTCATTTGCAGCCATCAAACCATATATCTTCAGCTCTTTTTCAGCCCATCCAACGTATTTCATTTCAGCCCTCCACATGGCTGAAATATTCTTAAAATTGCGAAGACTACATGCTGTCCATTCCTGCAATCCAGACACAAACACACTTTTTCCCTTTCTTGGAAGCATAGTTATCTTCCTAGAGGCATTACCATAGCATCCACTTACACTAGTGTTATGTAAAACCCTTAAACTCTCGTGTATTAAGTGGCATAGGATTATCCCGCAGTCTATCTCTATTGCGGGGATGATTCACACAAATAGTAACAAATTGTACGGCCTTTGTATTGTCTTTACTCCAATCTCGAGCATATGAAGAATCATCATCCAAGGATTTTGTTTCCAACCTTGATTCTGAAATATAGGGCTGCCCCAAAATCACCAGATAACTACATGAATCCTGCATTAAAAAATGATATTGATCCCTGACATCTCCAATAGCCATGAGTACATTCGAACAAGCCGCATAAAGATCCCTTGATGAATTGTTTGTTGCTCCCATGCACCATCCTGGATCTACATCAATCGGCCAACCTCCATTCACATACAAGATGCGTGCCATAACATTGATTTCAAAACCATGATCCGAGCTATGCAAGGCATTTCTCTTTCTCCCACTTTAACAATTGTCTCTGTTGTAACACGAGTCAAATGTGTTCATGAATAATGACTATGTCTTGGAATAAAATGAGCATCTTCTTCTTCATGTGCTTGTTGATGGATATCCCCATTCTACATAGCCTTCTCTCTATGCTTACTACTGCCCATAAGACCAAATTTAGCCACAAACTTGTTGTCTACACTCCCATTTAACCCATTTTCAACATCAACCTACTCCAAATCAACATTACATGCATCATCATATTCCCTCTGAAGTTGTTTCTCTATGTCTTTGTCAACTTGCATCAATGCTTGCAAAAATTCATTATCAAACTATCTTTTTCGTTTTAGCATATCAATGATTGCATCATGAAATTCATGCTTTGCAATTCCAAGAACTTCACCAAGTGTGAATTCCACTCTATTGCCAAGTATGCGATCTTCCAAGACCTTTTTAAGGTTTGTGTCAGTCTTAGGATACGATTGTAACCTGTAAATAACTGGGCTGCTTGCCCCTTTTCTTTCCTTCTTGTTTCTTCTCCTGAGATGCATTCTCCATAACGTGCTCTCAAGTATGGCTTTTTCAACCTCTTTCTGCTGCTCCATTTTACTTTGAGTTATGCATTTAGATAGGCGTAAAGAGGAAGGACCAGCAGTGTCCTCATCTCTTCTTCTCTTTTCTTCCACAAGAGATCAATCTGATGCTTCCATTGGCTCCAAAACGGGCAGTAAAATACTAGGACACCCGGCTAGAGTTCTGCTAGATCACTCCTTCTCCCAGTTTGGAGTGCTATTCACTACATGAAAACTGGGATCTCGCGTCGCATGATTTTGCGAAATCTTATTTTTACGTAAAATCCTCCCAAAATGGCAAAAAGCTACATGCTTTCTTTTACACGTCATTCTATTCTAGAAGTTATCTCTAGCTTTTGGGTATTTACAATAGATAATATCTAAAATATTAAAAATTGGCTAAACTTGTGTGAAAGTATTTTATTTTTTAAACATCCACACTACGAACACTGACATTAATGACTAATATGGCATTTACTCTCTAGATCAACAAGAAAGCCGCGCTCTAGAGTTTTTCACATTGTGACCTTATAGCGGCATGACAACGTGTTAAACTCCGCTTTTAGGAGAAGGAGATGGGCAAGTTGTCTAGGCTACAATATGGCCAAAATTTTGGCGGTATTTTAGGGGACTTTGTGAAAAAAATCACGTTAGCAATAACGAGCTAAGTTAGCTAGCCAAATGGCTTCCAATTTTGTAACCCATATATTATTTTTTGACACCATTAATAATAACACAATACTTAGTTACCTCCAAAAAGGGAGTCCTTTATTTTAGGTTAATGCATACTATACCATCAAATGGCCACCTCACGGCTTGATAGTGGACAAATTCTTTTCATCCTTTCCTACAATTAGAGACATAAGAGAGGAGGTATCATCACCATCATGATTCACCATTATTATCAATCAGATCATCATTCTTACCATTAGAATTTCTACAAGTCTTAGTAAGAGAGATGGTCTTGCACTCGGTATCTCCCCTTTCAATTACAATAGTGAGTTAATTTGCCTTGATATATCTCATCATCACGTATTCAACCTCTACAAAACATGAAATCTTATGAGCTATCATAGAGACACAGATTTTTCTCTCACCCCATTGCAACCGTAGGCCAGTGCAAAGGTCTCTAGATTTCAAGCATAAAAAGTGACAATAGAGGCCTTGTGGTTGGATTTCCAATACAATCCAACCTAGGTTTTTGAAGAGCTTAGAAAAATGAATCAACATCGATGCTTGAATTGAACGAACTGGAACCTCAAGAGGAGAAAGGAGCTATCTTTTGAGAGGAGACTACTCATTTTCTGGGAATTTTG
The DNA here is from genome assembly GCF_053477565.2 of Lygodium microphyllum. Taxonomy (NCBI): domain Eukaryota; kingdom Viridiplantae; phylum Streptophyta; class Polypodiopsida; order Schizaeales; family Lygodiaceae; genus Lygodium; species Lygodium microphyllum. Next base: position 78,437,020 of record NC_141159.1, read on the forward strand.
AAGGCTTGGGCAAAGAAAACCAATCTATTCAAGGGCACAAGGCTACATGAGGACATTGGCAAACGACATTACTTTAAATAAGCCCCTATGCTACAAGCACTTTAATAACTATGTATGCTAAATGTGGTGCTCTTACAAAAGCAGAAGAAGTACCTGATGAAGGTATTGTTCATGGATATATTCTCATGATCTCCACTAATTGCAGGATATCCACAAAATGGCCATGATGACGAAGCTCTAAAATTCTTTGATAAGATGTAGCACGAAGGTCACTTTCCACATTCAGTCACCTTTACATGTGCATTGAAAGCCTATACTTGTGTAGAAGCATTCAATAAGGGTGAACAAATTTGTGATGAGATTGTGAGATCAAAGTTGTTGGAGAAATATGTTGTACTCATCAGTAATGCTTTGGTGAGCATGTGTGCCACTTGTGGTGCTCTTACAAACTCAACCTCCTGCATATCCACACCTTCTAATCTAAAATTTGGCAATCCCTATCACTTTCCATCTAGATTTGTCGCACCTCCCTATACTATGGGCTGAAAATCCTAGACTTGACACTTCTTATTGGTTCTTTTTGCTCCTCAAATGGGGTAGTTTATGATATTTGTGTAGGACCCAAACCTTCTTGATCTCTTCTTTTATTTTCTACTACTCTGTATTTTATTTTCTTTTGTCTAGTAGTCCATGAACCTCACATGCTTGGAACTAGGATATTTCACAAAGATGGTAACTTGGAGTAGACCTATGTCTTTCAAAGCAAAGTCCTTAAAGAAATTCCTATAAGTACCATACAATATGCAATACATATATCTCACAACCTCCTTTCCATCTAGGTCTTAGAAGACACTAACCTATCTAGTCAACCTTAGTTTACATCATGCGACAACATTTATTCCTCTCTATGGGTTGCCAGTGGTTTGTATTTATCAACTTGGACTAGTGATGAAGAGAGGGTCTAATTGCTAAAAGAGCCTCCCAAGAACCTCTACCTTGAGCTCTCTCCCTGGACTTGTGGTGCCCATAGCTAGTACCACTCTCTTGAGGCAACATCACCAATGGAGATTATAGAGTGGTCACAATGTGAGCAAACAACGCTATTATTAATGGCATAGATGGGCTCTGTGATCTTGAAGGGCCAATCAATGGGAAGTATGTGGTTATATATAGCTGAGAAGTCCAAAGGCTACTCATATACTCATATAGCTCTAGTAAGATAGGACACCCAAAAAATACCTCTACTCTTGCCATTAGCATGTCTGTGTGTTGTGCTATCCCTTTCAATGTTTTGGTTTGGATTATAAGATGAAGACCCTAGATACATCAATTTTTGCAATAAAATGAATAGCCACATCTACAAAAAATGCAACACATTAGCATTAGCAATGTACATAGATGTACATTCCAACAACAATAACATGCTTGCAGTCTAACATTCTAACATAGCCAAAGGCATATGCACAACATGGCATACAAAGAAACATACACATAGCATATGCATATACATGACATGATGTAAGCATATACATAGGCTAGGCTAGGCTAGGCATAGACATGGCATTATAGGCCCTATGTAGAGGCTATGTATAGGCTAGGCTAGGATAGGCATAGGTGTATGCATAGGCTAGGCTAGACATACGTGTAGGCCACATAGGCATATATGTAGGCTAGGGTAGGCTAGGCTAGACACGTGTGTTTGGCTAGGCATAGATGTATGCTAGGCAAAGGCCCATTCTTGCCCTTAGTCTATGCCATGCCTAGCCTAGCCTACACCTAGGCCTAGTCCATGCATGGCCTTCACCTAGCCTACACCTACACTTACACCTAGTTTAGCCTACACATGACATAGTCTACACATGGCATAAGCCATGCATACACATGACATAGGCAATGCTACAAAAGCTAGGCTAGATATATGCATAGGCTAGGTATAGGTGTGTACTAAGCATAGGTCTGGTGTTTGCCCTTAGCCTATGTCATGCTTATGCTTGTGCCTAGCCTATGAATTGCCTTCACCTAGCCTACACATGGTATAGGTTACCCATGGCTTAATCTATGCATAACAAATGGCATAGGCCATGTATAGGTGACTAGACATAGGTCTATGTGTATGTGTAGTCTACTAGGCTAGGTTAGTCTAGTCTAGCCTAGCATGGCACAAGTGATGTAATGCTTGGCCTACGCATGGTGTAGGCATTGTCTAAACATGGATTATATTGATGAATGGCTTACACCTATAATAGGCTACACCTATGCTACACCTACTACACCAGTGCTTACCCTATGCTAGGTGTAATTCACCTATACCATCTTTGACATCTAGCCTAGCCTATGTCTAGTCTAGCTTACACTTACACTTTTTATATAGTTATATCTAGCCCAAATACCAAGAAGGAGTACCCAAGCACCAACATGTTATAGAGTGAATAGCACTAAGAAGTGAGTATTATGAATTATCCGGGTAATTTTGGGAAGGACATTTAGCACATTTGAGCACTCTATACTAGCCTACCTTGCTATAGTACATGTAGAGTTCACACTCAATGCTCACATGCCACTAATCATTATCAAATGTATTTTCCAAATTGTTATGTTTCCAATCATTTGTTTCTATGCTTACAATATCATCCAACTGAAGAAGGACTTGTAAATCATGTCTTCTAGATATGTTTGCATGTGAAATGATCATAATGCTAACACTGACAAGCTAATAAAGTCAAGACACACAAAAGTTGTAGCTATTGTGATGAGAAGAGGGGTGATGAGCAGGGATTCTACATGGTCACATACCTAGGAGCATTAATCAAATTACACATAGACAAAATATTAAGACTATATAATGAAACATTTTTCATTTCAATGGTCATATGTCAATGGTAACCATGGTAACATCACCAAGGATTCAACAACCACTCGTGGCACCCAAGTTATAGTGCTTGGCTTTTCATAATGCTTTGTGGTTCCATTAGGACTTTAATGAACACTAGCAAGGAATATTTTTTACATGTGTTGGATCTTTTCAATCTATGAAATGGATCCTGGAGAGCTCTAGGAAGCTTCTTATCCCCCTCTCTTATTTGCAAGAATTAGGGTGCTTGGGAGACATTAGGTTGATTGTTTCCACTACAATGGATAAGGCTAGTGAACAAAAAACTAATTTTATGAACTATGAAAAAAAACTTATGGGCATGTCTATATGGCCTATTGCACACATTAGTAAACTTGGATTTATATTTGTATTAACTTTGAAAGTTAAAAGTGCATGTAGTTGTGAAAATAGACACACTTATAAATGTGTTTATAAATAGACTTACAAAAGCCCCTATAGATGCATTGCTTTTTGGTATTAAAAGAATTAGTGAGCTTCTACTTGAATCAATGATTCCCTAGCTTTTCTTTAATTTGACAAATTGCATGGCATCAAGGAAGCACATAGTTGGAACTAGTGATTCCCTAGCATTTCTTTAATTCTACAATTTCATGACATCAAGGAAGCATCACTTAAGTCCAACTTAGGAAATTGGCTATCCCCTTTACTTTCATCTACATAAGCTTGCAAAAGATATGTAAAATGGTTGCACACAGAAGTATTGATTTCATCATAATCTATACATGTAACTGATGCTCCATTTGCACATAAAAAGCTAAACATACATATACTACATTGCAAACTTGCATAATGCTACTATCATCATCATCATAATCAGGAAAGTTAAAGCCCGAGTGGAAGCAAGAGCAAAGCAAAAGTTATGGAAAATGGAGTAAGAGAGCAAGAGAGAGAGGCATTGTATATAGAAACTCCAACACTCATTATATGTGACCAACCTTCCTTTATTCAATAGAACACAATATTAGTGAGTTTGGGAAATACTCAAAGGGTGGCACCCGGATAACATGCCCATAAGTTTCTCAAAACCATATGATGCGACCTATAACTGGAAAGCACTTGAAGAATGCAATCTATTGAGCTATAGAGTGCTTGATTTGGAGTTATTGTGTTCAAGTTATGACAAATCCAAAGATTTGACCATGTGTCCTAAACTTATGGGAAATTCCCATATATCCCAAATATGGTGTTATAGTCACTAAAAAAAAAAGGAATATAGCAATAGTGATGGGTGCCTACCACCTACAGTGTATAGGTATGCAATCAAAGTGTGTGTAGTAAATACAGGATGGCATAGGCATATGTATCTTTACCCACAACAACCTCCCACTTCAATGCAAATGCACCTCAAGTGAGGAGACAAAAAGGAAAATGACAAAGTATAAATGTACATAAAGTACAATAGAATGAGAAATAGATGGCGTATCATTCTATACCCATCATCTTCTTAAGGAAGGCAAAACATTTTGTTGAGAGACTTTTAGTAAGTAGATTCCCAAGACTCTCATCAATCAAGATCTTGAGAAGCTCAACAGACTTGTCCTGGCAATGTGATTTTTGTTCTCATGCTTGTTGCTCCTAATTGTAGTTCAATATACCTTGTAAAGCTTTCCACACTAGTCTCCTCTCCCTTAGACATCCTATCATGGTGGTTTGTTCAGGTCTATAGATATTAATTGGCAACTAGCCATTGGATTTTTGTTGAGAAACCACCTAGGTCAAGCTCTTTGTCCCATTCATGGATAGTGCTTGACTCTGCCATGTTTGCAGTCTTGTGCTCCACTAGGTTGTTGATAAGATTGATCAAGTTAGGTAGATCCACTCCTCCAATGGTGGTGGTCCTAGCTTGGTCCTACAGTTGGGGTTCTCAATCACTCAGCTACATTTTAGGGTCTTCTCCTACTAGTGGATTCATACTAATGGTTAGGTCTAAGTGAGTTCCTTATTATTTCCAAACAGTCCTCAACTTTAATTCACTAACTGGATGTGTACACGTGCTCTCTTCCATGCATTGTGTGCATTCACACTTTTGGCTTTTCAATGCACTTTAAGTGATAAAATCGATATGGGGTGTGAATGCTAAATGAAAAATGCAACTCACGCTATTCCCCTTTTTTTCTCATAGCCTAATGTGGCTCTAGATGCATTCCTTGGCTGCTCCTCAGAATTGTCTAGGGTCTCTACTGCTCCTCTTTGTTTGCTCAGGGTAATTTTAGGGTCAATGAATTGGTTTCGACTCTAAGTGGGATTGAACTCTCCATTAGGACACTAGAGGCTACCCCTAGGTCGTGGATCACGATTTCTCAAGTTCTTGGCTTTTGTAAGTTGGGTCATTTATCTTAGGGGGTTTCCAAGGTCTGGTTTAGGTGTATCTTATCAGAGACCCATAAATTTTCCTTATATTTGTTCTACCATGTTGGTCTGATTTTACCAGTCAGATGGTCCAACTGGTGGTTTGTGACTCAAGCAGTCTGACTCAGTTCGTCCGTGGACTGAAGTTGATCCAACTGGTCCGACTCTGGGAGTCAGATGGTCCAATTACGATTGGGTATGTTTGGCTGTCCCGATGTGGTCTAAATAGCGTGTCCAAGTGGGGTTGTCCAATCGGGTTTGAATGGCACTGGTCCGACGGTCGTAGTCTGTCCGACTTTGGGAGTCGGACAGTCCGATTTCACCAGTTGGATGGACCAACTAGTCTGACTCTGGGAATCAAGCATGGTCTGTTGGTCCAACTGCAGCACACACAAACACAAATGCCGGTGTGCAATCAATGCTAGAGATTCCCAAGCTTCGCCGTCGCCTAACCTGTAACCTTCTAGAACTAGAACACGAGAAAGGCCTGGAGGTACCTTGTGTGAGTGAAGGATCAGCCTCGAAATTAGCACACTGAATTCATTTTGTACTTGTAGCTCTCTCTCTCTCTCTCTCTCTCTCTCAAGCCCTCTCTCACACACTAAAGTGCAGAAATGAGCTCTTTCGTATTGGTTTTGTACTTTTAGGGTCCTATCTAGCCAACCTCAACATTCCAACTCCATGTCTTGCATGCATTAAACCCCAAAACTCATTTTTTTCATTTTTTAAAATTATTTTTTTCTATTTTGCAGTAGTAAAACTTTATTGTTTCCATATAAGTTATTGGTTCTAATCTACTCTAAATGTGCCTGAGCAAAATGAGCTTCTTTATTCACTTTTTGACATGGGCTTCCTTAGTTTTCCTTTGCGTTGTGTGGGCTGCATGGTGATATATTGTGTAACATTGTTAACCTCAATTCAAGATGGCAAAAATATGAAGCAAAGAGCGGAAAACGAACAAAAAAAGAGCAAAGACACAGAGGCGTCCACTAAAGCCGAGCTGAGGCAAAAAACACAATTTTAAATTGAAGGTGCCTTAAAAAACTCTACAAACTCTTGTAAAAGAGCACCACACTCCCTCCTATGCAATTTGCAAAAGAATAGATGGGTGTAGGATTAAGGAATGAGGTAACAAGAGGGAAATAGAAAAAAGGACCTTGCCACAACGGTCGACAGTCATGTAAAAAGGGATGGGTGCCCATGGGATTTTAGGGCTTGGATATGAAGTTCAAAAAGTGAATGGAAGCTCATTCTTTGGTATGTAGCTAATAAGAGTCCTCTCTTCTTCTCTTCTTCTCTTCACCTTGCTTGTGTGTATGCTCTTGAGAGAGGGAGTGTGAGAGTGTGAGGGAGTGAGTGTGTGGGAGTGAGGGATCAAGAGGGTGAAGCTCTTGAAGATATCATCTTCTCTTCTCTTCTCTTCTCTTCTCTTTTCTTGCGTGCGTGCGACTATGGTGGATGGAGCTTGATGGAGGAAGCTTGAGGATGCTTGAGCTAGTATCTAGGATTGTGGAGATATCGGTGTGTGCGAAGGAGGAGACAACTCATTTCAACATTGAGGTAAGCTCACTACACTAGTAGGTTCGAAGGCACGTCAACTAGGTGAGAGATAGCCATTAGAGCTCACTTGAAATGCTTGCACGTCAGCTAGGTGAGAGATATCCATTAGAGCTCGCTTGAAACACTTGAAATAATAAGCGATACGTGGGTCTTGACGGTTGAGCGTGAGCACCCTCCACATTTTGATTCTATTGCAGGGACCAACAGATTCAAGATTGAGCACATGTACCTCATATCGAGCATCAAAGTAAGGGATTCATCCTCAAAACGGAGCTTGAGATAGGTAGGAAGTTTGGCTTTTTAAATCTTCGATATAAGTAAGTATTTTGGTTGTTTGATGATTGAAAAAGAAGAGGAAATCATATCAACTATTCACTTTTTATTCTTGTTGCATTTAGTGTAGGTTAGGATTAAAAAATCGGATTGGAAAAGCATAGGGTTTATTGCTATAAAACAAGGTAAAACATGGCACAAATCATGGTAGTGTAGGTTAGGATTAAAAAATTGGATTGGAAAAGCGTAGGGTTTACTGCTATAAAACAAGGTAAAACATGGCACAAATCATGGTAAATAGGGAAAATAGAGTGTTTGAAATGATTAATGTCGGCCAAGTGAGTGATTAGGGATAGCAAGACCTTGCACGCGAAGGGGTTTAAGGACCAGGAGACCATAGAAGAGCTCATTTTTCACCCTAGCATTGAGAGAGAGAGCTTCCATTGGTGATTCGATTCGATCTTGCCATCGGGGAGTTCTTTGCACGCATCAAGTATATCAAACCCTTCCTCCTATGTCCTTGTTGTGGTCTGAAATTTTGTGTGCCTTGTGATTACTTGGATTGCTGGATCTAACAAAATCATCCTTCGCGCTCCAATTCAGCCCTTGGCCATCTTGCATTTAGCCAATTCGTCCCGTTCGAACTGACAACTCGGCCAACACCTTCAAATTCGACCCTTGGCCCTCGCGGCTTGGTCCATCCAAACAATCGACTCGGTCCACTAACTTGACTTGGCCCTCAATCACGTCCATTCCACCGTCTGAGCCAGAAATTCAGCCATTGTTCGTATTTGGCCCTTAGCCTATCCAAATCTATGACTCCGCCCCTGCAATTCGGACGAGTTGTTGGGCCAAGTTAGATTTTTGTAAATTTTTTGGAAAATTGCACCAGACCTAGCTAGATCTCAACTGCGCAAACCTTTGTGAGCCTTCTTAATGCCCAAAACTTGATTCTGGTGCAAGGAATAGGGAAATTCACAAGACGCAGTTGCTTAGCAGCTTGAGTAGGTTGTTGAGAGAGTCAACACCTTAACGGTAGCCAGTGGAGTCATAGACCCCAAAACGAATCTAAAACGAGTAAGATGACGTATCAAGAAACCCTAAAACCTATCAAGATGGCCAAAAATTGATGGAAGAAGCCTATCAAGCCTAAGAAAAAACAAGATTACGTAAGCTGCTTAAACACTTGTTCTTCGCACTCACCTTGATTTCCAACACTTGAAGTACACCTAAGAATAGCTGAAAGCCTAATTCAGCACAAGTGTTACACTAAAAAACACACACACACACAGAGGTTGAGTGGAGGTAATTTGAGGAGGATTTTATGCAATAATTAAGGAACTCACTCAGGTAAAAGAACTTGAAGGAACCCACCAATAGGAGAAGATTCCAAGAGGTAGAAACGCAATTGAAGCCTAGCGTAGGACCAAGCAGACAGCGATAGAGATGTGGAATTCGACTTAGGAGTTTTCCTAGAAGTGATCCAGAAGTTGGTGAACAACTATGATTCTCACACTCGGTATGAGCACCGAGGTAGAACAACAGAAGCCATCATAGCTTACCTATAAGAGTAAAGGAAGCTAGCCCACAAAGCACTACAAGGCATAGTGGAATACAACCAAGACCAGCAGACTAGGACCAAGAGGTTGAACACAGAGATGCGAGAGATACAGCGAGTGCTGAACCTAGCAGACACGAATCAAATTGACCATGAGAGAGCACTAGAAGGAGACTTGACGCTGAGTGATCTTCTCATGAAGCGATTGCTAAACAACACAGTAGCAAAGCAGAGTATTGCATTATTAGCGACATCACTACTAGCAGGGTTAGGGGTAGACCAAGGCTCCAAGAGTCAGTCTAAGATACTAGTTGTCACTAAGTAGCTCAATAAGTACCAGCCCCACAACGATCCATATAGCTTCATAGAGCAATCTGAGCAGGTCTGCGAGGCTAACAATCTCACCAACTTGACTCGGCGCTCTCAAGCATTCGAGCTTTGCTTAGCCAACAAGGGTTGGACTTGGTACACAAGTCTAGATGCTAGAGAGCAAGTGAGCTTCAATGGCCTCAAAAACCTCTTCATTAAGAGATTTTCCAAGCCCGAATACTTCGACAACGTGCTAGTATGACTTATGAATGTCAAGGAGAAAGAAAAACAAGACATCTGCAATTATGTGACCCACATGAGGAGTATCTTCAAGAAAATTTGATGGAAAAATGACTGCGACCAAAAGAGTAATGTTGACGGTATTTATCAGTGAAATACGAAATGAAAAGTTTGATAAAGCCTTGCTAGGCAACTCAAGCTTACTGGTCGGACGCCGTATGCGCGCGTAGTGAGCGTCAGAAGGTCCCCAAGAACAAAAGAACTCTACTTTTTGCACAAAAAACAATGAAGAAAACTTGCACGACATGAAGAAGAGACCAATTGGGTGCAGTCTCCCCCCATGCCTTGTGTGAGCGCTCCACAAAGCATGTATTTTATATATTATTCATCTTCAAGCTCAAAAAATAGCCCAATTTACAATTAGCACGCTTTAGCTTTTGTGTTTGCTTTTGTGCCATTAAAGAATTAAAGCTATTGGGTGCCCAAGAAGTCAGCCGGTACCCAAATACAATGTCCAATACAAATATTTAAATCGTGCGCCCATGCGCATACAAAAATAATAAATAAATATCAAGCACTTTAGTAAATAAGCGCGATAAAATATGGACGCCATGCCTAAGATACGCGCCCATAAAAAATTGATGATAACTTGAATACACGCTATCCTCCAATGCTTCCCACTGTCATCGCTGCTTGCTCTACGTATCAACTGAAGCATTCACAATTGTTAGAAAAATAATACAATTAAACTGATAAAAGTGAATACCTAGTAGTCTTCCACTACAAAAATAAATTGGTTAGAAATCAATCCTAACCTTAATTTATTACGAGTGTGCACTCTAAACTCATAAACGTTTATTAATTTAAATATGTATTTTGCGCAATCACCCGCTATGGAATCACCCACTTACACATTAAATTTACAAAACGCCTGAAAAGGAAAGGCATCCCCATCGACTTTTCGCACAAAGAATCCACCTTGTATATGAGCCCCGGTAATAAAATTTTATGGAATCCACCGCAAAACCTCACAGAATCCACCGTGGAATATGCCTCCTGGCATAATACCCCCGCGGTGGGATAGCAATTGTTCTCAATTGCTATTAGCTCAATGTGGAGCTAACAGTGTGGAGAAAGCACTTAGGTCTCTAACGTGCATCCATTGGGCCTCTTCAACAGGATGATTTTTAAACTTGACCAAATATCTAGAATATCTACACCCAGTTCTAGTGGTCATAAAGTCAGTATCTATAATAGTTTCAGGCTCAAGGATTTCAGTTTCATTATCTAGCAAAGGAAGGTTTTCATAGATAGGGTGTATAGGTAGTTATCCTCTAAAAGGTCGTAATAAACTAATATGGAAGGTGTTGTGGATTTTCCAATGTTGTGGTAATTCTAGTTTAAATGCATTGTCATTGATTTTGTGTATGATCTTGAATGGTCCATAAAATCTAGGTGCTAATTTGACAAAGGGGTGCTTATCTACACTTTGTAATCTTCGTTTTTCAATTCGTAACCAAACATAATAATCAACTTTGAAATTCATAGCCTATCTTTTCTTATTTGCTTGTTTTGTGTATCATTCATGGGCTTTGGCAATCATATCTTTAACTTCATCAAAAATAGTAATATGCATGTTAGCAATTTCATCAGCAGTCTGAATTTTGTTTGATAATGATGTAACAGGTGTAGACAATCGATATCCATAAATAACTTCAAATGGTGCTTTCTTTGTAGTTGTATGTGGTGTGTTATTATATGTAAATTGAAGTAAATGTAGATATGTATCCCATGTATGTGGTTTTGAAATGGTGTAAGCACGCAAAAGATCTAAAATAGTATTGTTAGTAGCTTCTGTTTGACCATTTGTTTCAAGATGAAATGCAGATGAAAAATCAATCTTTGTTCCTAAGTTAGCAAACAAAGTAATCCAAAAATTATTGCAGAATCTAGAATCACGATCAGAAATAATGAATTTTGGTAAACCATTATTAGTGAAAACAATTTTCAAAAACAATTGAGCAGCTTGAGATACAGTGGTGCACAGATCGGACGCCGTATGCGCGCGTAGTGAGCGTCAGAAGGTCCCCAAGAACAAAAGAACTATACTTTTAGCACAAAAATCAATGAAGAAAGCTTCCATGACATGAAAAAGAGACCAATTGGGTGCAATCTCCCCCCATGCCTTGTGTGAGCGCTCCACAAAGCATGCATTTTATATATTATTTATCTTTAAGCTCAAGAAATAGCCCAATTTACAATTAGCACGCTTTAGCTTTTGTGTTTGCTTTTGTGCCACTAAAGAATTAAAGCTATTGGGCGCCCAAGAAGTCAGGAAATACCCAAATACAATGTCCAATACAAATATTTAAATCGTGCGCCCATGCGCATACAAAAATAATAAATAAATATCAAGCGCTTTCATAAATAAGCGCGTCAAAAATTGGACGTCATGCCTAAGATACACACCCATCAAAAATTGATGATAATTTGAATACACGCTATCCTCCAATGCTTCCCAATGCCACTGCTGCTTGCTTTACACATCAACTGAAGCATTCACAATTGTTAGAAAAATAATACAATTAAACCGACAAAAGTGAATATCTAGCAATCTTCAGCTATAAAAATAAATTGGTTAGAAATCAATCCTAATCTTAATTTATTACGAGTGCGCACTCTAAACTCATAAACGTTTATTAATTTAAATATGTATTTTACGGAATCACCCGCTATGGAATCACCCACTTACACATTAAATTAACAAGACACCTGAAAAGGATAGGCATCCCCGTCGACTTTTTGCACAAAGAATCCACTTTGTGTATGAGCCTTGGTAGTAAAATTTTACGAAATCCACTACAAAACCTCACGGAATCCACCGTTAAATATGCCTCCTGGCATCATACCCCCGAGGTGGGATAGCAATTGTTCTCAATTGCTATTAGCTCAATGTGGAGCTAGCAGTGTGGGGAAAGCACTTAGGTCTCTAGTATACATCCATTGGGCCTCTTCAACAGGATGATTTTTAAACTTGACCAAATATCTAGAATATCTATGCCCAGTTGTAGTGGTCATAAAGTCAGTATCTACAATAGTTTCACGCTCAAGGATTTCAGTTTCATCATCTAGTAAAGGAGGGTTTTCATAGACAGGGTGTACAGGTAGTTGGCCTCTAAAAGGTCGTAATAAACTGATATGAAAGGTGTTGTGGATTTTTCAATGTTGTGGTAATTCTAGTTTAAATGCATTATCATTGATTTTTTGTATAATCTTGAATGATCCATAAAATCTAGGTGCTAATTTGACAACAGGGTGCTTATCTACACTTTGTAATCTTCGTTTTTCAATTCGTAACCAAACATAATCATCAACTTTAAAATTCATAGCCTATCTTTTCTTGTTTGCTTGTTTTGTATATGATTGTTGGGCTTTGGCAATCATATCTTTAACTTCATCAAAAATAGTAGCATGCATGTTAGCAATTTCATCACAGCAGTTTGAATTTTGTTTGACAATGATGCAACAGGTGTAGGTAATTGATATCCATAAATATCTTCAAATGATGCTTTCTTTGTAGTTGTATGTGGTGTGATATTATATGCAAATTGAAGTAAATATAGATGTGTATCCCATGTATGTGGTTTTGAAATTGTATAAGCACGCAAAAGATCTAAAATAGTATTGTTATAGTAGCTTCTATTTGACCATTTGTTTCAGGATGAAATACATATGAAAAATCAATCTTTGTTCCTAAGTTAGCAAACAAAGTAATCCAAAAATTATTGCAGAATCTAGAATCACAATCTGAAATAATGACTTTTGGTAAACCATGATTAGTAAAAATAGTTTTCAAAAACAATTGAGCAGCTTGAGATGCAGTTAAGGTTTTCTTCCATGGAATAAAATATGCTTGTTTGCTGAACCTGTCTACAACAGTTCAAATCATATCATGATTAGCTTTAGTGTTAGGTAGACTAGTGATAAAATCCATTGAAATCTGTTTCCATGGTTGTGATGGAATGGATAATGGCATTAATAAACAATATTGTTTACCATGGTGTCTTTTAACTCGTTGACAAATAAAGCATTCAGATACAAGACTAGATACATCAGAGTCCATGTGTGGCCAATAAAAATCTCTAGTCAATGTACGCAAAGTAGATATAATTTCTTTATAACCTTGATATGGGGGACAATGAAGTTCATGCAAAACAAATTATCGAAATGGAACAAACACACATAATCTTTTTTCATAAAACATAAATCCATCATTGTAAGATAATGAATCAATAGAAATCCAATTATTTGCAACTAATTTATTCCAATCAACTTGAAAAGTAGGATCCTGATGATAAGTATCTTTCATAGGAATAAGGGAATCAAATGATATCACAGAAATATTTTGAATTTTTGGTTTTCTACTCAAAGCATCAGCAACAACATTCTCTTTTCTAGGTTGATATTGTATAAGGGGATGAAAACTTTGAATAAAAGCGGCTCATTTAATGTGTCGGTCAGATATTTGTGGTTGACTAAGGAGATGTCTAATGCTTTGTTGGTCAGTTTTGATCATGAATTCAGATCCCATTAAATAATGTTTCCATTGACGTAAGGCTTGTACTACGGCTAGGAATTCTTTATCATAAGTAGAATATTTAAGTTCAGATGGTTTGAGTTTGCAGCTAGAGTAGGCTATGGTATGAGAATCTTGCATAAGGACTGCTCCTATTCCAAATCCACTAGCGTCAATAACTACTAAGAAGAATGGTCTATTGAAGTTAGATAATTGTAATACAGGAGCATGAGTTAAATCATGTTTCAGCAAATCAAAGGAATTTTGTTGATTGTTAGACTAATTATATACAATATCCTTCTTTAAGAGTTTTGTCAAAGGTAATGCAAGTAATGAGAAATTCCTCATAAATTTTCTGTAAAAACTAGCAAGACCTAGAAAAGAACGTAATTCATGCACATTTTTGGATATGGGCCAATTTAAAATTGCTTCTATCTTTTTAGGGTCGACTTTAATACCTTCTGATGAAATAATATGTCCTAGATATTCAATTTTTGTTTGGAAGAATTCACTCTTTTCTGGATTAGCATATAATTGATTGTCTTTTAATAACTTAAACACTAAAGATAAATGTTCGTAATGCTCATTCTCATTTTTACTGAAAACTAATATGTCATAAAAAATAATAATACCACAATGCTGATGTTTCAAAAATATGCGATTCATCATACGACTGAATGTGGCTGGTGCATTAGTTAAACCGAAAGGCATAACCAGAAATTCATGGTATCCAAATTGTGTTCTAAATGCAATTTTGAATATATCAGATTTGTCCAATCTTAGTTGATGATATCCACATTTAAGATCTATCTTACTGAATATGGCAGATCCTTGTAGCTTATCCATAAGATCATCTACCCTAGGAATCGAATATCTATTCTTAATAGTAATTTTATTTAGAGCATGATAATCAATGCACATGCGATAAGTATTATTTTTCTTTTTCACTAATAAGACAGGTGCACCAAATGGAGAACTACTTGGTCTAATTAATCCTCTGTTAAGCAATTCTTCTATTTGGTTTTGAATTTCTTTCTGTTCAATTTGATTATGTCTATATGGTGCTTTACATGGTGGTTGTATTCCAGGAATTAAATCTACCTTATGATCTTTAGGATGTGAAGGTGGTAATCCAAGTGGTAAATCAGTAGTAAAACAATCTTGAAATTGGGCAAGAAATTGTGTATGCCTAGGATGCATCTGTTTTTTTAAGCTTGATTTTCATTCACGCATATTAAATAGGATTTGCTACTTTTACGTATTGTACATTTAGCCTGAGTATAAGTAAGCAATGGAAAATTATTGGAAGCATGCATATCATGGAGTGTGATTTGTTTTCCTTGAAAAAAACATTTTAATTTAATGCGTAGAATAATCTATATCAGGATTGTATTGATGACGCTAGGGCATTCCTAAGATAATGTCACTAGACTGAAAAGGTACAACTAAGAAATTTCTTCGTTCAGTATAATCACCAATTTGAATTTCTAAATTATGCACCTCTTGTGTTCCATTATATCTCGTACCTAAGAATGCAGCCTTGATGCGATACTGTGTAAAAACTGTTTGTAAATTCAATTCTTTGACTAATTTTGCGGAAATAAAGTCATGTGCGCTCCCATCATCGTGTAAAATAGTCTTTTCTTCACCATGTACAAAACATTTCATTGTTAATAAAGAATGGGGAGTTGGCATACCTGGCAAAGTATCCGAAGTAGTACAAATGTCGTCTTCTTCTTCCGTAATGTCTGGCATTTCCTCACGTTCTTCATCTTCTATTGCTCCCAGATAATTGATATGGAGAGATTGCTTTTTGGATTGACAATTGGCTGCTAGATGTCCAGGTTGATGGCATTTATAACAAACTATGGGTTTTGCTCTAGATACGTTATTGGTAATGGCAGGAGGTTTAGGAATGTTGGGATTTGACTGAAGAGATGGCTTAGGGTTTGGATTTGTGTTTGATGGCAAGGCAGGTGGTCGTGTGTAAGATTTACGGAATGAAGATGGAAGAAAATGACTTTGATTGAATCTTCCAAAATTTGAATTGAATTGTTTGGAACCAAAGTTACCATTAGTTGGAAATTGTTGTGGTCGCTTGTCTCGTCCGCAAATTTTGTCTTCAGTGTCATAGGCCAAGGAAATTGCATCTTCAAGAGTTGTTGGCTTGAACATATTGACTTTTGCATAAAAATGTCCAAGTAGTCCAAACATAAACTTGCATTTATGAGTTGCTTTAGGTACATCTTCGAGCATACATAGTTGCAATAGGGCATTCCAAAAACGTTCAGTGTATTGGGAAATAGGTTTGCGATCCCTTTGTTGTAGAAGATCCCATTGCTTGATTGCTTTTTCGTGGAATTGAGGAGGAAGGAAATTCTACAAAAATTTCTTTTGGAAAGTCTCCCAGGTAGTGGGACAATCAACGCTTTTGCAGACCACTCTCCACCATAAGGATGCTCGGTCAACTAAATGGTTAGTGACACATTTAATTTTGTCTTTCTCATCATATGTTTCTTCATGGAAATATTCATCGAATTGACTGATAAAAGCAAGTACAGTCTTTCCATCGGGTGATCCATTGAACGTATGAAATTTGAAGTTTCTTTTACTTATCTTTGTTTCTTTGCAAATAGATTGGGCTTCAAGTGTTGCATTGATGGTACGTCGTAAAAGATCTTCAGGTTGCGATCCATCTTGGTCGGTGGTAGATCATTGCAGATTGGCTAATTGAGCTTGCAAAGCTTGTCGTGCTCTTCATTCCTCTTGTAGCTGCATCATAATCAAATCCAACTTTTGCTCCATTGTTGGTTCGGGTAGATCACCTTCAGCCATAAAATCTTCCATGTTTTGATCTGTCATCCTACAAAATTCCAAAAGACCTGACACACTCGAAACGTTGTTAGCGGGATGAGCATAGCTCAAATGCGGGTTTATAAGGCTTGTATATATTTTATTTGACTTTTATAGTATTTCTCCGTTACAATTGCAAAATTCGATGTGACAATCATCTTCCAAGAAAATAGTGTTGCATATAGACTGTGTATAGTCTGCGTGTGAACTTTTGCATTTGTTGAAACTGGTTCAGCAAGACTGCAAGTGTGAACAGGGACTTCTTGAGAGTAATAAAGTGGATCGTGTATTGCTGAATATGAACTACCTCTAAGGTAGTTGTTGAAGATGACTTTGATGACCTTAGTGACTTGAGAAACCTGGAGGACTTGGAGTTTTAAGTCTTTATGACTTAGCTTGGATTTAAAGGACCTCAGGAGCTTTTTATCAACGTCGACAGCGGCCAGTTCATACTACCGCCGCATGCAGAATAAAACGATTAAGGAAGCTTTTAATAAGCTTCTTTTTTTGAAGCTTATAACTTATCCTTAAAGCTTTGAAAGCTTTGAAGCTATGGAGGAGAATTTCTTATCTATAATCAACGACTTGATGAAGGAACTATCCGCCTGGTCCTCCGCTACAGAGGCTGGTCCCTCGCGATCTGAGTGTATAAGAGGGGATTCTCGACTGCCAGGAACACATTGGTATCGACCGTTTGTTACGAGACTAACTGTAGAGCTCGATTGTTTCAAGAGCTCAGCCTTCACGCGAGATGGTAAGCGATTGGAAGCTCTCGATCTCAGCTTTGCTCTGATACCATTGGTGCACAGATCGGACGCCGTATGCATGCGTAGTGAGCGTCAGAAGGTCCCCAAGAACAAAAGAACTCTACTTTTAGCACAAAAATCAATGAAAAAAGCTTGCACGACATAAACAAGAGACCAATTGGGTGTAATCTTCCCGCATGCCTTGTGTGAGCGCTCCACAAAGCATATATTTTATATATTATTCATCTTCAAGCTCAAGAAATAGCCCAATTTACAATTAGCACGCTTTAGCTTTTGTGTTTGCTTTTGTGCCACTAAATAATTAAAGTTATTGGGCGTCCAAGATATCAAGCGGTACCCAAATACAATGTCCAATACAAATATTTAAATCGTGCCTCCATGTGCATAAAAAAATAATAAATAAATATCAAGCACTTTGATAAATAAGCACGTCAAAATATGGACGCCATGCCTAAGATATGCGCCCATAAAAAATTGATGATAATTTGAATACACGCTATCCTCTAATTCTTCACAATGCCACCACTGCTTGCTCTACACATCAACTAAAGCATTCACAATTGTTAGAAAAATAATACAATTAAACCGATAAAAGTGAATACTTAGTAGTCTTCAGCTACAAAAATAAATTGGTTAGAAATCAATCCTAACCTTAATTTATTACGAGTGCGTACTCTAAACTCATAAACATTTATTAATTTAAATATGTATTTTATGGAATCACCCGCTATGGAACCACCCAATTACACATTAAATTAACAAGACGCCCGAAAAGGCTAGGCGTCTTCTCGCACAAAGAATCCACTTTGTGTATGAACCCCGGTAAAAAAATTTTACGGAATCCACCGCAAAACCTCACAGAATCCACTGTGGAATATGTCTCCTGGCATCATGCAGTTAAAGTTTTCTTGCATGGAATAAAATATGCTTGTTTGCTGAACCTGTCTACAACAGTCCAAATCATATCGTGATTAGCTTTAGTGTTAGGTAGACGGGTCATAAAATCCATTGAAATCTGTTCCCATGGTCGTGATGCAATAGATAATGGCATTAGTAAACCATATTGTTTACCATGGTGTCTTTTAACTCGTTGACAAATTAAGAATTTAAATACAAAGTTAGCTACATCAGTGTCCATATGTGGCCAATAACAATCTTCAATCAATGTACGCAAAGTAGATATAATTCCTTTATGACCTTGATATGGGGGACAATGAATTTCATGCAAAACAAATGATCGAAATGGAACAGTCACATATAATCTTTTTTCATAAAACATAAATCCATTATGTAAGACAATGAATTAATAGGAATCCAAGTATTTCCAACTAGTTTATTCCAATCAGCTTGAAAAGTACGATCCTGATGATAAGTATCTTTCATAGGAATAAGGGAATCAAATGATATCACAGAAATATTTTGAATTGTCGGTCTTCTACTCAAAGCATCAGCAACAGCATTCTCTTTTTCAGGTTGATATTGTATAAGGGGATGAAAACTTTGAATAAAAGCAGCCCATTTAATGTGTCGGTAAGATATTTGTGGGGTTGACTAAGGAGATGTTTAATGCTTTGTTGGTCAGTTTTGATCATGAATTCAGATCCCATTAAATAATGTTTCCATTGACATAAGGCTTGTACTACAGCTAACAATTCCTTATCATAGGTAGAATATTTAAGTTCAAATGGTTTGAGTTTGCAACTAGAGTAGGCTATGGGATGAGAATCTTGCATAAGGACAGCTCCTATTCCAGATCCACTAGCGTCAGTAATTACTAAGAAGAATGGTCTATTGAAGTCACGTAATTGTAATACAGGAGCATGAGTTAAAGCATGTTTCTGCAAATCAAAGGACTTTTGTTGATTGTTAGACCAATTATACACGATACCCTTCTTTAAGAGTTTTGTCAAAGATAATGCAAGTAATGAAAAATTTCTCACAAATTTTCTGTAAAAGCTAGCAAGACCTAGAAAAGAATGTAATTCATGCACATTTTTGGATATCGGCCAATTTAAAATTGCTTCTATATTTTTAAGGTCGACTTTAATACATTTTGATGAAATAATATGTCCTAGATATTCAATTTTCGTTTGGAAGAATTCACTCTTTTCTGGATTAGCATATAATTGATTGTCTTTCAATAAGTTAAAAACTAAAGATAAATGTTCATAATGCTCATTCTCATTTTTACTGAAAACTAATATGTCATCAAAGAAAACAATGAAACAATGTTGATGTTTCAAAAATATGTGATTCATCATACGACTGAATGTGGCTGCTGCATTAGTTAAACCAAAAGGCATAACCAAAAATTCATAGTATCCAAATTGTGTTCTAAATGCAGTTTTCAATATATCAGATTTATCCAATCTTACTTTATGATATCCAGATTTAAGATCTATCTTATTGAATATGGAAAATCCTTATAGTTTATCCATAAGATCATCTACCCTAGGAATCAGACATCTGTTCTTAATAGTAATTTTATTTAGGGCACGATAATCAATACACATGCGATAGATATTTTTTTTTTCACTAATAAGACAGGTGCACCAAATGGAGAACTACTAGATCTAATTAGTGCTCTGTTAAGCAATTCTTCTATTTGGTTTTGAATTTCTTTCTGTTCAATTTGGTTATGTCTATATGGTGCTTTACATGGTGATTGTGTTCCAAGAATTAAATCTATCTTATGATCTTTAAGACGTGAAGGTGGTAATCCAGGTGGTAAATCAGCAGCAAAACAATCTTGGAATTTGGTAAGAAATTATGCATGCCTAGGATGCATTTGTTTTTCTTTAGCTTGAATTTCATTCACCCATATTAAATAGGATTTGCTACTTTTACGTAATGCACGTTTAGCCTGAGTATGAGTAAGCAATGGAAAATTATTGGAAGCGTGCATACCATGCAGTGTGATTTGTTTTCCTTGAAAATAAATTTTAATTGAATGCGTAGAATAATCTATATCACAATTGTATTAATGATGCCAGGGCATTCCTAAGATAATATCACTAGACTGCAAATGTACAACTAAGAAATTTCTTCGTGCAATATAATCACCAATTTTAATTTCTAAATTATGCACCTCTTGTGTTTCATATATCTCGTACCTAGGAATACTGCCTTGATTTGATAATGTGTAGAAACAGTATGTAAATTCAATTCTTTGACAAATTTTATGGAAATAAAGTCATGTGTGCTCCCATCATCATGTAAAATAGTCTTTTCTTTACCATGCACAAAACATCTCATTGTTAATAAGGAATGGGGAGTTGGCATACCTGGCAAAGTATTTGAAGTAGTATCAATGTCGTCATCATCTTCTGTAAAGTTCAGCATTTCCTCACGTTCTTCATCTTC
This sequence comes from Lygodium microphyllum, assembly GCF_053477565.2. Lineage (NCBI taxonomy): Eukaryota > Viridiplantae > Streptophyta > Polypodiopsida > Schizaeales > Lygodiaceae > Lygodium > Lygodium microphyllum. Next base: position 78,457,761 of record NC_141159.1, read on the forward strand.
TATTGCTCCCAGATAATTGATATGGATGGATGGCTTTTTAGATTGACAATTGGCTGCTAGATGTCCAGGTTGAACAAACTATGGGTTTTGCTTTGGATACATTATTGGTAATGACAGGAAGTTTAGGAATGTTGGGATTTGACTGAAGAGATGGCTTAGGGTTTGGATTTGTGGCAGGTGGTCGTGTCCAAGATTTACGGAATGAAGATGGAAGAAAATGACTTTGATTCAGTCCCTCACAATGTGAATGTATAGCAGGGGGTTCTTGACTGCCAGGAACATGCTGGTATCGATCGTTCCACGAGAATGACTGTAGAGCTCGATCGTTCCAGAAGCTCTACCTTAGCGCGAGATGGTAAGCGATTGGAAGCTCTCAATCTCAACTTTGCTCTGATACCACTGGTGCACAGATCGGACGCCGTATGCACGCGTAGTGAGTGTCAGAAGGTCCCAAGAACAAAATAACTCTACTTTTTGCACAAAAAACAATAAAGAAAGCTTGCACGACATGAACAAGAGACCAATTGGGTGCAATCTTCCCCCATGCCTTGTATGAACACTCCACAAAGCATGTATTTTATATATTATTCATCTTCAAGCTCATAAAATAGCCCAATTTACAATTAGCACGCTTTAGCTTTTGTGTTTGCTTTTGTGCCATTAAAGAATTAAAGCTATTGGGCGCCCAAGAAGTCAGGAGGTACCGAAATACAATGTCCAATACAAATATTTAAATCGTGCACCCATGCGCATACAAAAATAATAAATAAATATCAAGGGCTTTAGTAAATAAGTGTGACAAAATATGGACACCATGCCTAAGATACGCGCCCATCAAAAATTGATGATAACTTGAATACACATTATCCTCCAATGCTTCCCACTATCACCGCTGCTTGCTCTACACATCAACTGAAGCATTCACAATTGTTAGAAAAATAACACAATTAAACCGACAAAAGTGAATACCTAGCAGTCTTTCGCTACAAAAATAAATTGGTTTAGAAATCAATCCTAACCTTAATTTATTACGAGTGCGCACTCTAAACTCATAAACGTTTATTAATTTAAATATGTATTTTGCGGAATCACCCGCTATGGAATCACCCACTTACACATTAAATTTACAAAACACCCGAAAAGAATAGGCGTCCCCATCGATTTTTTGCACAAAGAATCCACCTTGTGTATGAGCCTCAGTAATAAAATTTTACGGAATCCACTGCAAAACCTCACGGAATTCACCCTGGAATATGCCTCCTGGCATCACTTACAGCGACATGCACTAGCTAGGGTGTTCGAAGAATCCATTCGAGTAGATGACCAACTAAAGGAGAGGAGCTTCACGAAATCGAACCAAGAAGAGACTAAGTCTAGAAGTTTGGACATCCAGCAACAAGTGATCAGGCACAAGTACCCAAGATAAGGGAAAGGCCATAGACACCTACCAGGAATTGGCTTACATGAAAATGGAAATAGCCAAGATGCAAGAGATGCTAAGAGGACCACCGCACCCACACGTCTAATACGTGTACTATGGTAGAAACCACTTGCGAGCTAAGTGTCAAGACCCTAGGTCACAACCTTGTGCTAATTACGGTAGGTTTGGCCACGATGTTACGCATATTGTAGATTGCCTGAAAAACTTCTGTACTCACAACCATACGGTCAACCTTACCTAGTGAATAGGCCGCAATAATTCTTCAGAAGGGGAGCCCCATTGGCCCTTCCCGCATCAAACGATGTTAAGCCCTAGTTGTTCCTAGAATGGACATAAATACTACTAGAACACCTAGATCGTCTAGTCCCTATGTGACCTATCCACTGTTGAGCGATGCTCTAATCCACTAGGTGGAAAAGCCAAATGAGGAAGAGACTTACGTATACCCTTATGTCTTGTACAATGATGAGGGCAATGCAATCATTATGGACAATTGACCAGTACCGGTGATGGTGTTAGGTAGGGGAGAAGGTAGAGACCTAGGAGGGCAGACCCAAGAACTAATCATATATTGGACTTGTAGTCACCCGGGACACATCTCATCACAGTGTCCTGAAAGGGAGCAACAAAATAGAGACAACGCTGACCTAATGTGCCCTGAGTCTAGAATCACTCATCTCTTCATTGATTGTCCAAAGCAAAAACCATCCTCGAGTTTGGCTAACGTGTCGTCCATCCCATTTGGGCTATTTGGTGTCTCGCATCTCAATGGGGAGGCTACACCTATCCCATTGCATGTCATGACCTGCGAAGTAGGTATCAAGAATCACGTGATGGGAGGATGTACTTGAGCTGCTGCGCCAAACACACACTGTATACACAAGAGGAAGCTCACTTAAGAACATAAAAAGAGAGATGGAGGCCAAAACGTTTTCTTGCTGGTTTCTTCTTCTTCTTTCACACACTATACAATGTACAGAAAGTATATATAAGATACAACATAAAGGAAAATGACCTTCTAAGTCAAACAGTGCATAACCGACTACACTAATCGACTGGCGCTATATCTTTGCCAACTGTCGGTAGATGTAACAAACTAAATATAATAAGTTATAGGTCAGTGGCCATATGAGTGTCATAATGACCACCAACGTGCTAAGTGTAGATGTGCGGAACCCATCTAGCCAGGCGGTCCATCATGAATGTCCGCATGTGTTGAGCTTGCCATCTCAACACTCCCCCTCAAGCTCAATTCTATCTCTGCAACTCCAAGTAAGCTTCGAAACTTTTGAAGCTTCTCTACACCCAATGCCCTTGTGAAAATGTCAGCTACTATCTGATCATGTGTGCTGACATATACCAAGTCAATCTCTCCTACAAGTACCTTCTCTCTCACAAAGTGGTTGTGCACCTCAATGTGTTTTGTCCTAGCATGGAATACTAGATTCCTAGCTAGCTGTATGTTGCTCATGTTGTCACAATGAATGACAACTTGACCATCTCCTTGCACGTCCAAATCACCTAATAACTTTTGTAGCCATACCACCTCACATGCTGCCATAGCAACACCTCTATACTCAGCTTCTGTACTCGATAAAGCAATTGTAGGTTTCTCTTTGTTGCTCCATGTAATTGCTACACTACCAAGGAAAAACATGAATCTACTTGTAGATCTTCTGTCTAACATGCTACCAGCCCAATCTACATCTGTGTATCCAAAGACCTGTACATCCTTTCTTGCCTCATAAAAAAGTCCATAATGTAAAGTGGACTTCACATACCTCAATATACGTCTAACTGCATCCAAATGAGGCTTTCTAGGCATCTGCATAAGTTTACTGACAAGGCCAATAGCATAGCTCAAGTCTGGCCTTATGATAGTCATGTAAATCAAACTCCCTACTATCCTCCTGAACATAGTAGGGTCTTTTATTTCATCCCCAACGTCAACACTCAACTTCACATTTTGCTCCAAGGGTACTGAAAGAGGCTTATATGCTGTCATACCATACTTGGATAACATATCCAAGCCATATACCATCATCACATATGATCACTTAAATACCAAGAAAGTATCTCAGCTCACCCAAATCTTTCATCTCAAACTTCTTTTTCAAGAAGTCCTTAACTTCAGCAATCCCATTGTCACTGTCACCTGTAATAATCAAGTCATCCACATAGATGACTATGATGACCAAACCTGCATCTCCCTTTCTCACATAAAGTGAGTGATTATCATCAGAAATACAAAATCCAATATTGATAAGATACTCTCCAATCTTGTCAGACCATGCTCTAGGTGCTTCAGCCCATAGAGTGCCTTCTTTGACCTGCAGACATATGTGGGATGCTCTAGATCCTCATAACTTGCAGGCTGCTCCATATACACTTATTCTTCCAATTCACCATGCAAGAAGGCATTCTTAACATTTATTTGCTGCAAACTCCAACCTTTGGCTGCTGCCAAGGCAATCACACATCTAACAGTTGCCATCCTAGCAACTGGACTGAATGTCTCTTCATAATCTATGCCATATGTTTGAGCATAGCCTTTTGCAACCACCCTAGGCTTATACTTGCTAATTGAACCATCTGCATTATGTTTGACTTTGTAAACCCACTTACAGTCAATAGCTTTCTTACCCTTAGCTAAGGGTACCAAATCCCAAGTCTTATTGGCTTCTAATGTAGCCATCTCCTCATCCATTGCTACATCCCAATGAGCATGACCAATAGCATCCTCAAAAGAAGTGGGCTCAACATCCTCAACTATTTTCACCATATAAGCATAATGGTGAGCTATATAACCCTCAAAACCAAATCTTTTAACAGGATATCTGACCCTACTAGATTTGTGTACCATCGGATCACTTAATGGAGACTTTACATTACTATGAGCTCTCTGTACACTTGGTGTCCTAACTAAAGGAATAACAAGCTCATCATCCAAACTCTCTAAACCACTAGAATCTCCGTCAAATCTCAAATGACTGGTAGATGCATCATTACCATCCAGCACTTTCATCTTTCCTTTGTCCTGCCCTGCAACACTTATAGATCCACCTGAATATGTGGGACTACTCCTTAGTCTCCCAGACCAAGGGCTCACTGCAGGTATAGTACTAGATGATGGTTTTGGTCCACTAAGACTCTATGATTATTTTTTTTCTTTTTTCACATAGCTCTCTTGATCGTTATCATCATCTAACACATCACACGTAGGTGTATACCAGCTGCCCATCTCATCAAAGATAACATCCCTGCTCACTTTGAACTCACCTGTGATAGGGTTATAATAGCGACACCCTTTCTGCTCTAAAGAGTACCCAATAAAAATACATTTTTCACCTTTGGATCAATCTTCTTTCGTAGCTCATTTGGCACATGAACATATGCAATACATCCAAATATATTCAAGTACGATACATCGGGCTTCTTGCCAGTAAAGCACTCTTTAGGAGTCATCCCATGAACTTCAACTGTGGAAGTTCTGTTCATAATGTAGACAATAGTATGGACAACCTTAGACCAAAAATATTTGGGCATATTCTTTTCAGCCATTAATGAATGTGCAACTTATGCAATATGCCTGCTTTTTCTTTCTGCAACACCATTTTGCTGTGGGGTATACCTGCAAGTACATTGCCTCTTTATCCCATGAGTCCTCAAAAAGCCACTGAACTCATTAGAGAGGTACTCTCCCCCTCCATCTAATCTCAAATGCTTCACTTTTAAGCATGTTTCTATTTCAACTGTTGCCTTAAAAGATTTGAAGTGCTCAAACACATCACTCTTTTCCTTCATGAAGTATACCCATAGCTTCCTTGAACAATCATCAATAAATGTGACAAAGTATTTGCTGTCACCAAGAGATACATTCTGTATAGGCCGCCAAACATCTGTATGTAATACATCAAGTATATTTCTGCTGACTTCTCTATCATGCGAGAAGGGTTGTTTTGCATGCTTAACAAACTAGCATGCTTCATAGACTTTATGCAATTCTACAACTCTAAAAAAAGGCAACCCTTTAAACCAATTCTCTGGACTGCATTAATTTCAGCCTTTACACATTTGCATGTCCAATACCTTTATGCCATATTTCAATATTTGCAACTACTCCTTTTCCTTTAGCATACATTGCAACATCCATTGCAGGAATTCCAGCATCTAAAGTGAACATTCAGCCAACTCTACTTCCTTTTGCGACCAACGTGGACTTATCGTTAAAGTCTTTTACAAAACAACATTCTACATTGAATCGAACCTGCAACCCCTGCTCTACCATTTGGCCAATAGACACTAGATTCTTTGTCATTGATGGCACATGTAATACATCTGTCACACTCTTTGTCTAGCCATTATACAAGGACAAGGGAACCTTTCCAATGTGTGAAATTGGGTTGCATGAATCATCACCCGTTTGCACATAACCTTGGTTTTGTAAGTCTTGCATCTCTCCAAACCATTCAACATGACTATTCATATTATTAGATGCACCTAAATCAACATATCATACATCATTATGTGTTCTCTTTCCTATAATTGCATTCATCATATGTTGCATAACAAACAGACGCTCATTTTTGTTTTCATTCTGTCATGAAGACAATGCATAGTTTCCTTGCTGCAATTTACCACTGCGAATGTCATCCTTCTTAGTATAACAATTGGTTGCAATATGTCATGTTTTGCCACAATAATGGCAAACAATAGCAGGATTTCCAGAGCCTCTGTTATACCATCCATATCTCCCTCTAGAGCTCCCCTTGCCTCTAAAGTTTCCTTTGCCTCTAGAAACCTGCATTTCACTAAACTATTGATTGAACCTGTTTTTCTGGTTATCGCCAGCACGTCCCATACCATGGCCTCTCGAAGAGGATCTACCACGTCCCCTTCCTGAACTCGAGTAAAATGCTTGGACGTGTTCACAATTTCTTTCAGACAAATCACCCTGCATAGTGATCTCTTCAGTAATCATGAGAGAGATCAGCTCATCAAAATCTCGAAATGGTTTCCAAGCATATACTGAAGTAACAAATGATTTTCATGCCTTCTCATTGTTAAGGCCAGTTAGAGTGGATGAAACCAAATCATCATCATTCGGCATTGCATCAATCACTGCTAAAGCATCTGCAATGCTCCTCACCTTCAACACATACTCATTGACACACATTTTCCTTTTCTTTAAGGCATTCAACTCTTTCTTGAGTTGAATCTTTCATGCCTTTGTATTTATTGAAAACATGCTCTCAAAAATTGTCCAAGTTGCATGTGAAGTTTTTGCATTCTTGATATGTCCCAGCATAGTATTATCAATGATTGCAGATAGCCAGTATATCACCTTTTTGTCTTTCACATTCCACTTTTTCCATGCTTTTAACTCATATACAGTTAGAGGGATACACAACTGCGACTCCTTTTCTTCATTTGAAACAAACTCATAAAGACCCTTTCAAACGAGGAGGTTCGTCACACGAAACTTCCATGAAGGGTAGTTATTTTTGTCGAGCTTCTCAATAATGGGATTTCCATTGTTCTCTGCCATTATCACAAACAAGGATACAACACAACAAGCTAGTCTTCTGCAGTGTTTCACAACACATGTACAACAATACACCAAGCAACCTTTTTCACTAATTGCTCAATAGTACATGTAATCTGCAACTTGTTTGTAGATAAATCTTATGTTTGCTTCTTGCAAACACCTCAAAAATTATAGATTTACAATCTCTAACCTACGAATTCACTTTCGATTAATACTTTCGGAATCACAGTGTACACTAAAACTGTTGTCCACAACTTTGCGGCTCTAAAATCGGGCCTGAAACGGCCTCAGACACTGCTTTCGAAGCCTCCACACGCACTATCCAAGAGAGAGAGTTGAAGAATGGGAGAGCTTCTTACCCGTTTCTTGCTTGCTCAACCCTTGCTTCTTATCCTTCACTTCAACCTTCAAAATCAACCTCTCTCAATGGCATGGCTCTAATACCATGTCAAGAATCACGTGATGGGAGGATGTACTTGAGCTGCTGCGCCAAACACACACTATATACACAAGAGAAATCTCACTCAAGAACACAAGAAGCGAGATGGAGGCCAGAAATTTTTCTTGCTGGTTTCTTCTTCTTCTTCCACACACTATACAATGTACATAAAGTATATATAAGATATAACATAAAGGAAAGTGGCCTTCTAAGTCAAATAGTGCATAACTGACTACACTAATCGATTGGTGCTATATCTCTGCCAACTATAGGTAGGTGTAATAAAATAAATATAATAAGTGATAGGTTAGTGGCCATGTGAGTGTCATAATGACCACAAACGTGCTAAGTGTAGACGTGCAGACCCATCTGTCCAGGCGGTCCATCATCAATGTCCACACGCGTTCAGCTTGCCATCTCAACAGTAGGCCGGCATATCACTACAGGTTCTAGCAATCTTGACACAGCCTTGATAGGAAAGAAGAGTCATAGGCAAAGGAAGAAGAGGCACAAAGCTAAAGTCATGCTCAAAACTGAGAGTGCCACAATGCTACCTACTGGAAAGAAATTCGTTGATGTTGAGGCAAAGACATCGGCCCTATAGACGACTGATAAGGAAAGTGTTAAGGTTGGGGGGAGTATCCCAACCTGAAGCACCAACTACAAGCTATCGAGAAGGTGAAGGAGTGGGTAAAGGAGGCCCAAGAACACCTGAAAGATGCTTAGCCCATCTTAGAGGACGAGATTGAGGATCTCTCCAATATAAGCACGCCAGTCTTACCCCCTTGACCAAAATCGAGAGATGGAACTGTACCACAAGCAATACCGCTTAGGCAAAGCCTTAATGCTACGGGCCAAAAAATTAGTCATGGCCATTGGCTAGGTCAATCTAGAGTAGGAGAAAGACGAGCAACCAATGACCTCCTCACCACTCTAGTAACCACCCCTGTTACATTAAGCCTGGGAGATCTCCTTAGGCAGCATCCAACCCTATGGAAAGACTTGGAGTAGTGGGTTGAAGGATCACTAGAGCAAGCGGTTGCATACCTACAAGAACATGATGTAGAGATGTAGATACCAAGTTTGATGTTGCACTTTGTGCCTAAGTCCTTGCATGTTAATGTTTTTTGGGAAGGCATTGAGATACATGCAGTCTTACCGGTCTTAGCCCTAGGCGGCACAACAAGGAAAGGGATTGTAGACACAGGGGTGGGAGTTAGTGTATTGAGCCACGCAATGCTTCAGACTTGGGGTAACCCACCTGTCGAGACTACTAGGTTCAATGTCACATTAGCTAATGAAATGAAAGTGACGACCAAGATTGGATGCATGTCCTTGCTACCATCGACCTACTGTTCTTCGATAATGAGGAGTACGAAGTGGCCATTAAAATGATCGGCAAGCCCTATCACTTTCTAAGTGCATGATGGAAGGAAATCTTTGCAGAAGACCTAACCCTATTACTTTCAAAGTGCTAAAAACTCCATATTCAAGATTTTGGGAATTTTCCATCAATATGGGAAAACCAAATCAAAATGGATTTCATGAATTTTGGAAATTTCATTAATTTGGAACTTGGTGCAATTAAATATATTACTGCTTATGGTTGTTTCCAAGAGATTGAAAAAAACTCAAAAAGGTGGTGTTAATAAACACCTTAGTTTTAATATCCTTGAAATATTCAAGGAAGATCTTCAGTCGATGGATTCTTGTAGAATTTCTTTAGTCTTCAATACAACCTTTGGGGGAATTTTAACTTTTTTGGGAGATTTTGTACCTTTCTTCATCCAAGAGAAGACAATGCTATCTATTGTTTCCCATCGTTTAGGATCTATTTAGTTGCACATCCAATATTTATCCCAACAACTAAAATACACCTCTATATCTGTAGCATTTTGACGACTACAAATTGGTGCCCAATATTGTATATGTACCTTGTTGAAGTTTTTGGAATGTCTATTTGTATCGACCTCACTTTGTGCAACACCAAGCCATATTGGATATACTGGATCTGAAGGTCTAACAAGCACAAAGTCATCTTTCTTAACATCAAGCATTGGTTCAAATGCATGTTTGGCTCGTTTGCTTAGAGGACCACAATAGTGATCATTCAACTCTTCCAATCCAATGAAGTCATCTGCATTATCTACATCTATATTGGTTACATCACTTTGTGTTCTTGGCCAAAAATCTATGAAAAATAAATCTTCTTGGACATTTGGAGTTTGAAGAGCGTAGATCATATGTTTCCAATAATCAATCACTGATGTTATAAACTTTGTGAACTCTACTTCAGGTCCTTGTACATTTGACCATCTTTCCCAATACTTCAAATAATCTTTAACTCCACTTACTACTTCTTGATGATCGTTAACGTACTCAAACATGGGCAACGACATTGGAACACCCTTTGGAAGAGAAGGCTTTCCTACAAGGTCTCTCTTCCATAATTCAATACCACCTCTTGGTAACCAGTCTGGGGACTTTGGATGCATCTTGTATTGCATGACAGGTGTATCTCCTTGCATATAAAACCGAAATTGAAGATGTTTTGAGTGGCCAACAAGTGCATCTTTTGAATCACAAAAGTATCCCTCAATGTATCTCTTAAAGTCAGGCACATGTGTCAATAAGAAAGGTGTAGGACTAGTCATCTGGCATGGTTGAACATGTTGCATAAGATGAGGAAAAGTGAAGGTCATGCTCGTCCTTAGCTTCTCTAAAAATTTGCTGAACATTGCATCGATGTCTTCATGTGTATGAACCACCATGAGAAATCCAAGCTGTATCATCTTGAATGTTCCTCGTGCAACAAGCAATGATAGATATGCAAAGAGATAGCGATTTTTGTTTTCTAACCCACAATTATCAAGTTGAAGTAGTAAGTTCTCTGGCAATCGTTTGAAATGATGATGGTCATCTTGTGGTGTATTATCTTCTCAGGGGGTTCACTATATATATATATCCTCTATATAACGTGTTTTCATGGCCTATTTATAAATATCCTAATCTGTGAATTTTTCTTGAATAAAACACAACCTTTTTCTATTCAATCTGTAAGTAAACCCTTTATATGACACCCTTCTATATGTAAAAAATGTATAAAACTAGTATTTTAAAAACCCCTTATTTTGAACTCATGTTAAATACATATATATTCATGAGTGACCCCCCCGAGATTATCTTCCATGCATGATTTATTTTGTGCAACACCTTGATGGTGGTCTAGTGCTTTTTTCGAGTTGAGGGAATTTAGTAGCATAGAGGTTGAACTGGCATTCCATCTACTTGTAGATCACCATTTGCATGCCTATGTAGTCGCTCCAAGTTCCTAAAGCACAATGACAATGAGGCAATTGTGAAGTTAGGATCATGAGGCCATAGATCGAGTGAGAAATGTCCATATTTACCTTCTCCATGTCTATGTGTAATCATGCCTGTTAAAGAAACTGGTAGTTGAGTAGATCTTTCAATCTCTTTTGATCAAAGCCTTAACCTATGGATAGCTGTCTTTTGGTGGTCCATTTTATCATGTATGATGCACAAGTTTTTATCTAGATGTAATGCTAAGGCCAAGCGCCAATTGTAGTATATGTTCCAACAACTTTGTTGCTATAGCATGTGACATTGACGCTTCTTTAGAAGCACATTTCGCTCTTGAAGACACTTTGTTGCTGCAAGTTGCTCTTTGATCTCTGAGCAAATACTACATTTGGAGAACTCACTTGTCTTTGCTAAGGTTACATGCTTGAACTCTGTGTTCCAAATATGATTGAAGGTGGACAAGGACATTTGCTTACATCCAATACCACTCAATGTTGTATTTACTTCTGCCCATATATCTACCTACTTGTAAACATTTGGAATGACCAATTGTGTCTCCCTTGATCCATCTTGCATTGTTCTACTCTTGTGTGGCATTTGCTCTGCATTCTTCTTAACAAAGTCTCTAAGGATGGCTCTTCCCATCTTTGTGTGATCCCAAGTTGCTCTTATTACCCCCTTGTTTCCATGCATTGCCCTCCTCACGCCATGCTCAAATTGTGTTTTGTACCTGTAAAAAGATGTCTTTGGGATTCCATGAATCTCATACCATGCCCTTCCACATACCAGTTGTCCATTGAAGATAAAGATGTACTTCCTTGTTCCCAAGTAATCAATCCTGCATGATGATTCAAACTTGTCATAAACATAGTTTGTGCAGTTTTCAAATTGCAATCCCCAAAAGTATTTACGTAATTATTGCATTGCTTCTCTATTAGCAAACTGACAACACTTTTCTTGGCAACAATTAATCATGGAAACCTGTGAAATGGAATCCATAGAAGTCCTCAAGTTTGCACCTTTAGGGGCAATGATTCGAGGCTTTCTATTGACCATACAATATGATCTCTTCTGAACAAAAATTGAAATTTTTGCAGAAACATAATCTTCATTGGTATCTTCCATGTTTTTGGCACAAGCATTTGTAGAGACAAATTGCATGTATGATTGTTGTTGTAGCAGTGATGTTCCATCATCAAAGGTGACTTGTTTAGTAGGCCATCTTTCCAAAATGACACAGTGGAGGTTGTCATGTATGTATGGTCCTGTGGTTTGATCAAGGGCTTTATCTACCACCACACCAACATCCTCTTCTCCTAGCAATTCAAATTTTATCACATCATATGGAAAAGCCAATAATATAACCCCTGTCCCAACACACACTGTGTTGCCTTCTATCCATAGCATCACTCTACATTCTCTCCAACTTTCACGATTGCTAAGCACATCAATATCCTTAGAAGGTAGGATATGGTCTGATTCGTAATCATCTCCTCCGTCATGAATTTTTATTGAGTTTGAAACAACCACCACATCTTTCTTTTCCCATTTTTCAAAACCACCTACAGCTTCATGAACCTTCATTGCATCAATTGTTGGGAATGGCAAATACGCTGCTACATTTAAACATTTATCAATAGCCACTAAAATATATCCATCTTCAAGCGTTTCTCCATGGCATGTCTCATTTGGATGTATTGCATGCACTCTACCAAGTGCAACAATCTCATGATCAACTAGCAAATTTACAGTTTCTCCAAAATAAAATTTGTTATTCATGATACTTGTACAAGTGAGAAAATGGAGATTTTATCATTTGTATGTTGTCATCTCTCAGAAAGAAGAAAATAGTGATGAAATTGCTAAATACAATGAAGTATCAAATTTCATTGAAACAAAAAAAGTACTTAAACATTAGATAGAATGAGTCCGACTTCCATAATAGAATGTATTAATGGAAACATCGTACAGAAAGAAGGGGATAGATTTGGCCATATGTCCAAAAACAAACTTTCTCATGAACTGTGCCACCCTAAAGTAAATAAGAAAAGTTTCTTCTATTATTTTTAGTTGCATTGACTTTACTTTATTTTATTAGCTACTCATTGAGTAAGCAAGAACTTCCTTGTGTGTTCTCATTGGGAAAAGATATAGCAGATGTTCAAAACTTATACTATATCTATTCAACACGAGAACAATTATTACAATTATTTATAATGTGTATAGGAAAAGATTTAGCCACCTGGTCAAAAATCTATTATATGTATTCCATACCATAGCAAATATAAAAATTATTTGTGATCCCCATAGGGAAAAACATAGTCAAATGATTGAAACCTTTGTTGTATGCATTTCATATGACAAAAATGATAAAAGTTCATTGTGGTCTCCATAGAATTTTTTTTAGCCAAATGGTCAAAACTCAAATCAAATACATATAACAAGGATAAAAGTTCATTGTGATCTTTATGGAAAAAGATTTAGCCAGATGGTCAAAACCTCTATTGCAACTATTTTACACAAGAATTAGGATTAAAACTATTTGTGATATCCACAAGAAAAGATTTAGCCATATGGTCAAAACATGTATTTAACCTAGATGATAGCAAGAATAATAGTTGTTTGTGATGTCCATAGAACAAGATTTAGCCAAATGTTCAAAGCCTTTATTGTATGTCAACAAGAATAAATCATTTCTGTGATCTCCATTGAAAAATATTTCATCAAATGGTCTAAGTTAACTATTTTAGTCTAAATCATGTTATATTAGTATATCGTACTATGTGCATATTATGGAATATATTATCAAAATATATTTTTTAAAAATATATATTAAATTAATTTATTAATAATTAATAAACATAATTTAAATATATTAAATCATATTTTGTAAGATTATGTATATTTAATGTATCTAATATGTAATGTGTAATATCGTTGAGGATTTTGAACCCACCTTAGTGATAGTTCAAGAGTAGAATCTCTAGTAGGGTAGGATAGAGAGTATGTAGGAAAAATCTCTAGCTGTGGAAATAGGGGAAATATCCCAACGGTGGGTTCTTAAGGAGGGGCGAGGGGGAAGGAGCTAGTCTAGGAGAAATGCCCTTGGTGAGAGTTTGAGGGCAATGTCTTCCTCGGTGGAGGTTTGGGAGCAATGCCCCCAGTCGGGGTTTCGGGATAACGCCCATTGTAGGGATTTGGGGACAAAGCTCCCGATGGGGGGTTTAAGCGGTAGGGCCCTTGGTGGGGGTATGCAGGCAGCACCCCTAGTAGGGGGTTGGGGGTAGTGTCCCTGATGGGGGTTTGGGGGCAACGCCCCTAGCGAGGGTCCAAGGGCAGTGCCCCCGGTATGGGGGTTTGGGGGCAACGCTCCCAACGGGGGGTCCGGGGGGCAGCGCCCCCTTGTGGGGGTCTGGGGGCAACACACCCAGCAGGGGTTCCGGGGCAGTGCCCCCAATGGGGGTTTAGGGGCAACACCCCCAACGGCGGGGTCCCGGGGCAACACCCCAACAGCAACGCATCCAACGACGGTATAACCATTACGTGATTTTTGGAAAAATCGCGACTTGAAATCTTTAATAAAATTAAAAAATAGACACACAAATAAGATCTAAATCTACTTGTATTTCGTAACAAGTTATGGTTATTCGAATAGTGTGATACATTAAATGATTCGTTTCATGAGTCGGTCTTTACAACTAATCATGACGTTTTTCAAAATGAGTTTCTCTTCCCCTCCCTCTCTCTTCCACGCAACTCTCTAACCTAAGTGTTTTCTCTGTTGTGTTTTTACAGTTGCAGGTTTCTATCTCTGATCCTATGTGTTTTTATCTCTGCTCCTGTCACCCCTCTCTTACTACAGGTGTTGCAGCCTTAATCTTTGGCAATTCTATCCCCCTCCTCTTCTTTGACTACTCTCCACTATTTCATTATCTCAAACTGAAACAAATTGTGCAGTGAAATTTTTGGTTCGAACCAAGGTATTATGACCAAAACTACGTGCGTCTTCAAATCAGAAATCTTGCTCCAAGGCTTCAGCAATTCAACAAGGCAGTAAATGTTCACCAGTCCACACTATGCCTACTCCTACTTCACGGGTGATTTTTGTTATGTTGGTACACATTACTGACCTACTAATTACAACAAGTTTTTAACTTTTCCCTACTTCATTTTTGATTTTGAGTTAAACTACATTGATTATGACCATTTCAATCCATACAATTACTACAAATCACACTACTACTCTTTTGTATGATTAGTATTGAATAATATTAAGATCAAACACCAAAAGTATTTTCTAAATAAGAATCATGTATGAAAACTAAATGCAATATGTATTTTTGTATATAAATTTCTATAGCAATGAGATTAGGCACTCACTCTTGAGAATTCAATGTCTTCTTCTTCTTCTTGATTGCTTGATTGATCTCCTGGAGCAGTTGTCTTTTTGCTGTCCAACCACTACCTTGCAAGTGATAGCTTCACTTACTGTCAATATTTTCGAAAGAAAAGTCGCGTCCATAGAGGACCTTGACAAATTTCAAGATAGAAGATCCATCATGTGAATAATCCTATTGTCCAATTTCCCACACAGCAACAAATTCTGGATGGCTCTGTTTTATGGTTGTGGGTGTATGCTCAAGCTCCAGGGCAAAGCATCATACATAAGACATCAAAGTACAGCAAAGTATGTCTTAGAGTCAAATAATCTGAGGAAATTCTTTGGCTATATGGAGCTTCCAAATTCAGATTTGCAATCAGATGCTACTGCAACATTCAAGGAGCTTTTGAGAGTTCTAATAATAGCTGCAAATGTCTGTATACAGATGCAAGGTCCCCCATGTTATGTTTCTCCAAGGCTTGTTCTAGTTCATCAACAATGATGTAACTACTCCCATCTTTATCAAAGTACTGAAAAGCAGAAAACAAGAGTTCTTCTTTACCCATTTTGTTCATATGCACTGTAGCAGTGATGAACTCCATGTAATCTATGGTCCATTCTCATCAACATCTGCCGCTTTCATCAACTGATGGACTTCATGTTAGCAGCTGAAACATCTATGTCATCTACTAGTTCAATCATTCGACTATAGAAATGTTCAGTGAACAGACCCCCTTTTTCCTGTGGTTATCCGAGAAAATTAAAAGGTTCAATTGTAGCAACCCCTGTCTTTCTGAGCAGTAGGTTAAATGAAGGGGCAAAGAATCCAGGGGATGGATTAAGTGGCAACCCAAAACATGAGATCTAGTATCAATTTGTATGGTCTTTCTCATCAATAATAGGCTCTCTCACGCTCTGTATATTCATTCCACTTCTGTAGGTTAGGAGCGAAATTTTTCTGTCTTTTCTGCGGGGAGGCCAAGAACATATTCATGGAAGCTCCCATCAGATGACTTCCTGAGAATGCTCAAGTTCTCCAATCTTTATCCTCTTGATTCGCAATTGCTCAGCCTCAGAAATCTGTTTCCACACTCTTCATATTCATCAGCACAAATTGTGAACAGGTTGAGAGTATGTCCTCCATCCGATCGACGGTGCCAATATCACACTGCGGGATGCATCCAATTCCACAATCAGAGAGAACCGTCCCCCATGATCCTAGATCTGGATTTGCCAGCTCATTGAACACTTCATATGCTTCAGCAGGTTCTCCATTTTTGGAATACATATCAATGAGTGCATTTCCTACTTCTACATCAAAATCGGATTCTGTCCTGATTATCTGATCGTGTATCATTCTACCATGCCTTTGTAAAAATTACACGGTGCAGCGAACAGAATCTGAGAAAGAGATAGAGAGTACACAACAGATAAGAGGAGAATCAGTAAATTCTTTAGCTCCAAACAACTGATACAAAGATGGCTCTGTCCACCCGCGCGCTTCCACTGTGTGAAGCTTAGATGGCGATCTAGACAGAAGATAGGTGAAGAGCTTAAGGCTAGCCGGAACAACAACTCTGACTGAGTATAGCCCGCGAAGGTCGTTAGGTCGGCCTGACCACCGACCTACCATATGATCCTCCACTAGTCGGCCAGGGAATATTCCAAGGAATATTCCCTTTACCATCGGGCCGGGGGGTCCCAGGGCAGGGCTCACATTTGGCTTCTCCTCATAATGGGGGCCTTACAACTATGAGGACCATGGATCATTGGTGGCACCTAATGAGGGTGAGGCATTCATCATATCTAACAGCCTTATGGCCCCAACGCTACTACAAGCTTTTAGAACACATGTCAATATGAACTTTTTTGGCACAGTGCCCTCATGCTTCATAATATCAAACAAATGGAGAGCCCTCTCTCCCTATACTGCCCACACAGAACAAAATGCAAACACAATGATTAAGTATGTACAAAGTAACAAATGTCATACACACAACTTTTTGGTGGATTCCACACCTCTGATATGCAACAATATGACATCCACCCCCTCTGATCCTACGCATCCTCCGGATGGGCCAACTATCCATGGTGACTGTCGTCAAGATCCACAAACAGATCAATCTATTCATTAACTATTTATGGTATATCAACAAGATTATCTGTCACATCATCTGTCTCTTCTACTGGAGTTTCTTCCCGTTGCTCTTCTCTTGCAAATTCTTCCAATGCATAATCCTCATAATCTCTTTTCTTGAAAATCTTGATTCTTATTCCTGCAATGGGCACTCTAACCACTGTCCCATCCAATTTTATCAACTCATATGTTGCATTATCAAAGACATGTCTGACTATGTACGACCCAAACCATATTTTCACCATCTTCCGAAGTGTAGTATGCTGATTTTCAAGGCTGCTATCAAAGACTAATATCCAGTCTCCCTCTTCTATTGCTCTAGGCTGCAAGCGATGCCTATTGTCAAACCTGTCCTTATTTCTAAGTCTAGCAACCTTTAACCTGTCAATAGCTAGCTGAATATCCTCTGGTCTTCTCTCCAACAGCTGGATCCGAAGAGCTAAGAGCTCCTCTCTCGTCAAATCCTCCTGCAAAGGTAAAACTGACCAAGTTAAAGCACAAGTCTCAGTCGGCATAACCGGTTTCTGACCATACATCAACTCTACGGCATATATCATGTGGTAACATTGTGAGTCGTACGATTAGCCCACAAAGCAAATGGTAGAAGTCTCGACCATTCTCCAATCCGTCCTTTGCATGCTTTGGCTAATGCTTTCACTATCCAGATGCCCTCTTTCACTCTTTCCATTTCCCTCTAGATTTTATGCTGTGGTTAGAGCCAACTTGATTCCTAGTTGAGAGAAAAACTCCCTAGCTTCATTTGCATCTAATTGACCGCGATCTGCAGTGATCCTACCCACACAGTCAAACCTGTAGAAAATTTCTTCCAATAAGAACTTACACACTGCACTAATGGTCTTCGTTCTCAAAGGTCTGCCCTCAACATGATTGGTAAGATCCTCTCTAGCCAAAACAATATATCTCATCTGCCATAGATCCATCGGTATAGTAACCAAGTCAACTACCCACTTATAATGAATGCATAGCGGATAGGTCGGATGAAGCTCGTCTCGATGACGCACTACGGAATACATCTGATAGTTTGTGCAAGTCTCTACAAAGCAAGAAACATCTCTGTACATGCCTTTCCACCAATATTTTTCCTTAATTTTCTCATAAGTAGCCCACACTCCTCTATGACTAGCCCAAGGACTCTCATGAAACTCCCTCATCACCTGTAACTGGGTCTCTTTATTGCAGACAACCCGCAAGGGTAATCCACCTCTTTTCTTCGGGTGCTTCTAAAGAAATCCGTCCTTGAGAAAATAACCATATGATTTTCTTATGATCTTCTTGAACTCTTCATCTGTCCATTTATCTCTTTTGCTTAGTGTACTAAGATACTTGCCAATCTGCAACCAGTCTCTAATATACAGTTCTTCTATGAAAGCCACAATATCATAGACATGGCAAACATGATCAACCATAGTGGCTGAAATTTCTACATCATCCTCTTCTGCAAGTAGTGTCTCCTCATCATCATATCTGGCTCTAGACAGCATATCCGCCACCGGATTATCCTTCCTTGCTATGTGTTTAAATTTTTTATTTAATGACTTGATGTATGCAATCCATCTCAGCATAGCTATATCCGGAGTAGAGAAACTCGTAATCATACCTATCAATGGCAAGCAATCTGTCTCTACCACAATTGGGGCTCCAATAAAATACTCCTTGTCACATTTGAGAGCCATAATAATTCCCAGTAATTCCCTCTTGATTTTGGCTATTTTTAAGCACTTATCGGCATAAAAAATAATATGTTACACCCCATTCCCTTGTAATGTGCATTGATATTTTTTTCCATTCTCCCATGAAAGCTAGCCATCCTGTAGTTGAAGAATAGTCCAACTAAAATACTAACCTACTATCGGCAGCACACAGTTGGGGCACTAAAAAATATATCACATGAGTGGTGGTTGATAGAAACACCTAACTCAACCTGAAGAGAAGAGAAGAAGGAATACAAATAGGGGTTAGTGAATTCAAATTTCTTCAATGCATAGGGTTTATCTCCATCCTAGGTATGGCTCGCTCTACCCAAGAAGGATTTTAGTTGACTTCAATTGAGAAGTGCATGGTAGATATGACTTCCATTTGATCTACAATGTAAATGCCTCAACCCTTGAAGAAAGCTTGACCTTCACCGAAAGGTACCTTTGCCCATCTATAATATGTTTTCTCAAAGACTTCTCCTTATGCCTTGATCCCTCCTTTATCATGATATGTAACTACCTCCGCCTTTTGTGAGTTTTTTTTTAAAAAAAAACCTAATAGAAAGAAAGAGCATTTTTTGACCCTCCATTGACTATGAAGAAACATTCAGTCCGGTTGCAAGGATGGCAACCGTAAGAGCAATCATTGCTATGGCTGCATCAAAGGGATGGTCTTTACATCATATGGATGTAAAGAATGCCTTCTTGCATGGTGATTTGCAAGAAGAGGTCTATATGGAGCAACCACCAGGTTATGTGCATGTTGTTCATCCTGAGTTTGTTTGCAGGTTGAAGAAAGCATTGTATGCTTGTGCATACCCCTTGACTACTAATCTTGCCTTGTATCTATTCACAGAACCATCTGCATTGTGCTTCACCTTATAAACCCACTTACAACCAATTGCATTCTTACCTTTAGGCAAAGGTACTAACTCCCATATAGCATTTGCTTCCAAGGCATCCATTTCTTCATCCATGGCTTTCTCCCATCTCGTTTAGGACTTTCGCCTCAAACCGAATAGCATACATGTTTACATCTCCATCATCTTGACCCACAGCCCAACCTATGCCCTTGAACTAGTGTCAACTATCAATACAATAGGCCTTCCACAATTATAATCCGCTTTCCTGAGAGTAGGATAAATCGGCAATAATTTCTTTAATTTCCGCATGGCTCTAGTGTGGCTCTCATCCCAATTAAATTTCTGCCCCTTTCGAAGCAGCTGATATAAACAATCTGCTATGTGTGCAAAATGGGGTATCCAAATCATGTAAAACACACACGCTCCAATGAATCTCCGTACCTCTGAAGTGGTAGAACAATACTTTGTAATCTTTCCTATAGCATCCACCTTCTCAGGTGAAGGTTTTCTGCCATAATACCCACACATATGTCCAACAATGATGACCTCATTTACTCCAAAAACAGATTTCTACCCTGATAGTGTCAAGTTCACTTCTTCTAACCTCGCCAAAATCTTTTTACAAGTTGCAATATGATCAACCACAAAGTATCTGCATCCCTGCTCATTTAGACTCTCATTCTTCTCTTCTTCTGCACACCCCTTAATTGGCACATCATCCAAGAAAGGCATCGTAAGCTAAGGTATGTACTCAGGAAGGACCTTATGCATGGCATTCATCATATGCGCAACAGAATTAGTGGCACCTTGAGGCAAGGTACACATCCTGACAATCCCAATAGAAATTCTCATAGTGGTTATGTCCCTGCTTTCCAAAGCCAGCTGAAACTGATCATATCCCGAATACAAATCACCTAAAGAATAGATGGCACATCCAGCAAATGCTTCTGCAAACTTATCCACAACTGGACCTATACCAACATTCCTGATAGTAACTCTGTTTACTAGCTACATGTCCTGTATAAATTGAAGAGTGCCATTCTTCTTTGGAACTGTAAACCACCTATTTGAGTATGGTGTAGATGACGACTCTAGGATTCCCATCCTGATTTTCTCATTCAACAAGTCAACTAGCTTTGGCACGTGTGCCGTAGGCACTGGAATAGGTTAGAGATTCCATGGAATATGAGGAATAGTAAAGATCACCATAGGGGCAACAATATCTGGATTCACACATTCAATCTCATGCGAAAAGAAAGCAAACCCCCTTCCATGTCGCTCAAGCATATCCTGAAAGCATTGCTTCTCTGAGGGTAGCAAGAAATCACCATTTTCAATTTTTAATTCAGCAAGAGTCTCTGCTGAAAATTTATGGCCTATATGCTCTGGATTCCTCAAAATTGGCTGCTTG
Source organism: Lygodium microphyllum (assembly GCF_053477565.2). Classification (NCBI taxonomy): domain Eukaryota; kingdom Viridiplantae; phylum Streptophyta; class Polypodiopsida; order Schizaeales; family Lygodiaceae; genus Lygodium; species Lygodium microphyllum. The sequence goes on from NC_141159.1 coordinate 78,479,020, forward strand.
GCAGCCCTCTCTATTTGCTGATCACTGTCAGGTGGAAGCGGTCCAGCTACTGACTTCACCTTCTTATACATAGTCTTGTATTTCTTGTCAACCCTCGCTTCATTATGATCCTCTACACTACTTAAATCATGCTGTAAATCAGCAATTCTACCCTCTGGGGCTGAATATCCTCAGCCCTCTGCTCTATGGATTGCATAAGAATAGCCCTAGACTCTAGATGCTGAAATATTTTAGCAGTAAACTCTGTTGGTGGGCTGAAAGTTTTCAGCCCTCTGTGTCTCTGTAGGAGGCTGATCATAATCAGCCGAAAACTCTGTTTGCTGAATTTCTTCAGCTCTTAACACTGTTTTCTGAGTCACCTCAGCCTCTGACTCTATCTGTGACACAAAATCTGCAATTTCATGAAACATGTCCAGGGACTACACTGATACATTCTTAAGACAACTCTGCATATCAGTTTTCAACATATTTTCCATCTCTGTCATCGTATACTATCATACATCCCATCTATATGCTCATCATCCTTCAAAATACTAGCATTTTTCAAATTTTTCTCCTTCTTGCATATATACTGTGTGGCAGCTCTAGGAAACTTAGAAATCTTTTGATAACTCATCAAACTGTTTGCTAAAATTCCAACAAAATTGGAGGAGAAAACACTGCTGCCAGGAGGCGAGAACTCCAATCTCCTCTGCTCTGTACCACCATCGTCTCGCGGAACAGCGGTACCTAATGAAAACCCAAATCCCTCACAGTGGGCAAAGGTGCATCTCGAAGAGTATCCCTATTTCTAGCATGATTTACACACACAGTCATAAACTAGACTGCTCACATACCATCTTTACTGCGAATCCGTGCATAAGCAGATCCATCATACATTACTTTCGTCTCCATGTGCATCTCTGTGATGAATGGTTGTCCTAGGATTATGGGGTAAGAGCATGAACCGTGCACAAAGAAATGAAAATCCTCCTATACATCTCCCATGGAAATCCTGACACTGGGACATGCAGCATACAAATCACCTGCAGTGTTGTTGGCGGCTCTCATATGCCACCCATGCTCTGCATCCATAGGCCATCTATTACTTTCATAAACTCCATGAACTATGAGATTAATATTTGAACCATGATCCACCAAAGCAACATAAGGCACATGTTTCTCTCCAACTTTTACCATTGTTTCTGTAGTTGCCCTAGCTCCATGACTCCGCGAAAAATTACTACCGCTACCAAGATAGGCTTATCAGTTTCACAATAATGCATAGGCTGAATCCTCTTCTCTGTCTACGGAAAAACAGAAGCATTCTCGACCATAACCTCATTCTCATCCTCATCCAACTCCCCAATCAAAACTCCCTGTGTATCAGTGGTAGGCAATGTATGTCTTGTCCTCTTTAGGACTTCTTGGAATTGATCTTGAAAATCTCTTTTCGAGATGCCCAAAACCTCAGAAATAGTAAAAGTCACCTCACTTCCAAGTATCTTATCATTAAAGATTTTCTTCATGTCCATAGATGTCTCAATATCAGACATTAATCTAAATCTTGGTTGCTTTCTCTATCTAGGCTCCTGCCTCTTTTCTTTCTTTTGAGCATCTTCCATTTGTCGTTCTGGCCTTGGTCTCAAAGACGGCCCTACAGTAGATGGAGTAACAAACTTACCCCCTCTAGTCTTTAAGCTGCATTTGGATTCTCTTCATCTCTCTTAGGCTTCTCCTCAACAAGTACATCTGCTCCTTCAAGCTTAGCCAAGTAGGCATAAATAGTGTACCTATCAACAGGCAAATCCCAACCTGTCTCAGATCTGATGCTAAAACCTGCACTAGTCAAAATAGTCTGCTGAATTTTTCCCTTCTTTGCCGTCTCCATAGCATAGGTCCATACTATTGACTGACTCTCTGAACCTTTCTCAATCTGGACTCCATATGCAGAAGCATCTCCTCTAGCTGCCACATAAGAAGTATGCGTAGCCATATCATTTACTAATTTCTTCATTCCGCCTTTCCCAAAATTGGTAGCAAGCAGAATTCTTGTTTCAGTCAACCAGATCTTGCCATCGTGTCCCCAAAATACCAAATTCTTCCTCCTTGCATCTTGAAAAGATTCGCAATCCCTGCAATGCTGATGGTTCGTACTAGGAGCACTCCTAGGTGCACTAGGAGCACTAGAAGAAATAGTAGGTGTAGTCGAAGCAAACTGCTCTCTTAATTTTCCAACCAATTCTACTTTGATTGACTCCAGTGTCAAATCCATTATGCCTTTGATTATGTCATCAAGAGAGGAAGAAACCAAAGCAAAAGATGATTTTGGCTGAGGAAGAGAAGAAATGACAGGGGTAGAAGCAGACATAGGAGCAGAAGACAGCCTCCGTGTCATGGATCCATTCTGTAGGCAAGTCTTCCATATACGCCTCTTGGTCAAAGTCGAGACCGCATCTTGGGCATCTTGCCAATCTGTTTTAAGACCCATAGGCTTCGTGCAATCCTCAAGAAGCTGTCCTAATTCTTCCTGAAGAGCAGGATCTGCAGCTTGCAAGAAAAGCTCAACTTTCTCAATATCCAATCCTCTTTGTTCAATGGCATCAATCTGACTATACCTCTCTTCAAATTCTCTGTAACGTGTCCACTAGTATCATCCAGGACATGTCTTAGCAGTACATCAGAAAGGATGTCTAGAAAGCTCCGCCCGACACTCCCATGGAATGTTACGGGATTTGCGATCTAGGTCTTCCCACATCTGCCATGTAGCGGAAGTATTCTGGCCGTTCCCACTTAGGATCGATCAGAATTAGGGTTAACCTGATTGGTCATTACCTAACAGCAACTAGCGTCAGACCCAAGTGAACTACTTTACGCAGAAATGCCTGGTCCGAAGCGGATTCACACTGCACTTGGTTCAAGGAGAATGGGAAACAGGAGGGATGCAAAGCTCAACCTCTCTGCCATAAGGCATAGTCCCAATCCGTTCCCCTAAAATAGCGTAAATCGGTCAAGACATAACTCTAGGTCAACGCTTTTGTTGTTCGTGTCCTTTGACGATCATCCCACTGTTCTTCAAGATTTGAGAAAAGTTCCCGGCCAACCGGGACCACCCAACCGTAGGATGGACCAATGGCCCATCCTCCACACTTTTCTCAGTTTGTTTTAGTTATGTAATTATCTAACACATTAATTTGGACATGTAACAATCAACTTCTTTAAGTAATCAGTTAAGCACTGGTTCCTTCATGTAATCTTATCACGTAACATAGAAAAACAATATCAAACAAGTTATTTATTAACATATCATCATATTTATCTTTGAAATACAAGGAGTTCCGCCCATAGGCTTGTCCATAATCCGCCTGAAGGCTATCCAGTAACCCACAGGGATCACTATTCCAATCTTCCGCCCGTAGACTAGTATGTGGGCCTCGAGATCCAATCTCGAGTCACGTTAGCCTCTTGTGCAGGACCTGGAAGGCGAGGGATTTACGGCCAGATCCCCCCCTGGCACCCAAGCGTCCTCCTGCTCCAAGTAGAGCTCAATGGAGAGACCTCTCACGGCGGGTTCGGTCCACGTTCCCGGCGCGGTCAACAACCCCCTTGGTTAGAGTCAGGCAGGTAGTTGGGGGTAATTGAAGCTGCCTCTCCCTCAAGGCCTTCAACCTGAAGTATAGATATTTATTTAATTAGTAATTCATAAATCAAACAGTGCTCTAAAATCTCTAGCAAGCACAAACACTTCCATTAACCGATCTTGTTGTTGGCAAATTGCTAAGGAATGATTCTTTCCTTTTGAATGCATCTGCACTCATTCCAGGGTGTCTTGCAACTTGACAAGATCCCTTATATTCTGGGTTAGGGCATACCCTATTAACCCAACTTGGTCAACACTAAAGTTCATTGGATACTTTAGTTTTCAGTTTTTAACCTTCCTTATTTAGAAGGATATCAATGAATACATCCTTTTGCAAGATAACTTGCGTAAGGATCTGCCATCCTTGCTAAGGGTATTTAACCTTCCTTCTTGTGAATCAATCACAAGACCATATGACTTCGTACTTGCTGCGGAAGTCCTGCATCATAATATACGATGAAACAATCCATTTTAGTTTCTTTAAGCTGACATTTGTCAAACCTAGGATCTCTTTTTAAGAACCTCAGGGACAAACCCTAGTTCTTTTTTATTTACGATTTATTGACCCTACAATCACGGAAGGTAGGCAAGTGTTTAAGGTATAAACGTTTCTTGGTTTTTAAATCATTCCCAAGGCATATTTCGTAGCATAGGTATTTCTAAGTTTACATTAATTCGGTTAACTTTTAGAAGGTAATATTGAGATCACCTCGGCACGATTTGTTATCCTTGTGACAATTGATTTATCAGTCCTAAACTTTTTCAATTAATCTTCCTTTTTCCTTGCGAACGAAACTCATGCCAAATAACAATCTTTTCCTTGCTAAGATATGCAGTTAGCAATAATAACTTCCTAGAGTTCAAGCAACGTAAGAAACCTTTCATGAATTTCATCTTCTATGATGATTCGTTGCAAAAAAGAATAGGGGTTAATGATGCAAGATGCAGTTTTTATACCTTCAAGATTTAACCAAAATATACTACTATAGTAGGTAGATAATCTTGCTCATAATTTGTTTCAATGGATGATGCTATTTGAAGGAAAACTATGTTTTATACATTATTCATTTTGCATATTTAATTAAACTAAATTCCTTCTTAAATAACTAAGACAAAATATATCTTATCGCTAACAATTCATCTTACATGATTGAATTAAAATCGATATAAAACCAAGAAGGAAAAACCCAGTTTTGGGGTGAGATATCCACATGGATACCGGGAGATGACCCTCCCGCAGCTACTCCTTGGACTTTCTTAGGCGGCATTGGAGTTGTAATCCTTCAGATGTGAAGGCACCTTTTACTCTCCTTTTCGGATTCCCACCGTCTCTTTTTCGAGGCAAGGAGACGTTTAAAGGATTGATCACGAGAAGGGGTAATAAGACATTTAAGGTCTTAGCTTCTTTAGAGAAGGAAAGGTTTATAAAGCCTAAGAAGGGTATATACACGGCAAAAAGGTTATGGGTGAGTGTGGCTTCGCAACCATATGAACCTTGGGAGAACTTTGGGCTTTGGGGTAAAAGGTATAGGAAGGGGGATTTTTGGAGAGGTTTTGGGACATGGAGTAGTAAAGGTTTTAGGGATTTCAACCCGGAGTGATAGGGGAAAGGTGAAGGATGAAGGCTTATAGCACGGGGGAGAGGGAAAAGGGTGTGTAAGGAAAAGGGGACACGGGGGGAGGCGGAGAGGGGGGAGGAAAAGGGTGAAGCATTGCTCATCAGTGGATGGGTCACATAGGGACTAGGCGATCTAGGTGTTCTAGTAGTATTTATGTCCATTCTAGGAACAACTAGGGCTTAACATCGTTTGATGCGGGAAGGGCCAATGGGGCTCCCCTTCCGAAGAATTGTTGCGGCCTATTCACTAGGTAAGGTTGATCGTATGGTTGTGAGTACAGAAGTTTTTCAGGCAATCTACAATATGCGTAACATCGTGACCAAACCTACCGTAATTAGCACAAGGTTGTGACCTAGGGTCTTGACACTTAGCTCGCAAGTGGTTTCTACCATAGTACACGTATTAGACGTGTGGGCGCGGTGGTCCTCTTGGCATCTCTTGCATCTTGGCTATTTCCATTTTCATGTAAGCCAATTCCTGGTAGGTGTCTATGGCCTTTCCTTTATCTTGGGTACTTGTGCCTGATCACTTGTTGCTGGATGTCCAAACTTCTAGAGTTAGTCTCTTCTTGGTTCGATTTCGTGGAGCTCCTCTCCTTTAGTTGGTCATCTACTCGAATGGATTCTTCGAACACCCTAGCTAGTGCGTGTCGCTGTAAGTGATGCCATGAGGCATATTCCACAGTGAATTCCGTGAGGTTTTGTGGTGGATTCCGTAAAATTTTATTACCGAGGCTCATACACAAGGTGGATTCTTTGTGCAAAAAGTCAATGGGGATGCCTATTCTTTTCGGGCGTTTTGTAAATTTAATGTGTAAGTGGGTGATTCCATAGCGGGTGATTTCGCAAAATACATATTTAAATTAATAAACGTTTATGAGTTTAGAGTGCGCACTCGTAATAAATTAAGGTTAGGATTGATTTCTAAACCAATTTATTTTTGTAGCGAAAGATTGCTAGGTATTCACTTTTGTTGGTTTAATTGTATTATTTTTCTAACAATTGTGAATGCTTCAGTTGATGTGTAGAGCAAGCAGCGGTGACAGTGGGAAGCATTGGAGGATAGTGTGTATTCAAGTTATCATCAATTTTTTATGGGTGCGTATCTTAGGCATGGCATCCATATTTTGTCACACTTATTTACTAAAGCGCTTGATATTTATTTATTATTTTTGTATGCGCATGGACGCACGATTTAAATATTTGTATTGGACATTGTATTTGGGTACCACCTGACTTCTTGGGCGCCCAATAGCTTAATTTCTTTAATGACACAAAAGCAAACACAAAAGCTAAAGCGTGGTAATTGTAAATTGGGCTATTTTTTGAGCTTGAAGATGAATAATATATAAAATACATGCTTTGTGGAGCGTTCACACAAGGCATGGGGGGAGATTGCACCCAATTGGTCTCTTGTTCATGTCGTGCAAGCTTTCTTCATTGTTTTTTGTGCAAAAAGTAGATTTCTTTTGTTCTTGGAGACCTTCTGATGCTCACTACGTGTGCATACGGCGTCCGATCTGTGCACCAGTGGTATCAGAGTGAAGTTGAGATTGAGAGCTTCCAATCACTTACCATCTCGTGCGAAGGCGGAGCTTCTGGAACGATCGAGCTCTACAGTCAGTCTCGTGGAAGAATCGATACCAGCGTGTTCCTGGCAGTCAAGAACCCCATGCTATACATTCAGATCATGAGGGACTGGCCTCTGCAGGCGGAGGACCACGCGGGAAGATCCTTGAAGAAGTCATTGGTTTTTGTTCTCAGATAAGAAATTCTCCTCCATAGCTTTCAAAGCTTTAAGGATAAGCTATAAGGCTTTAAAAAGAAGCTTAACTAAAAGCTTCCCTAATCGAGTTCATCAAACGGCGGCGGCAGGTTGATGCCAAATCGGGCGAGAATATATTGAGGTCCTAGAAATCAACGATTAGTCTTTTAGACTAAAGCTTCAAGTCCTCCAAGTTCCTCAAGTCACTAAAGTCATAAAAGTCATCTTCAACAACTATCATAAAGGCGGTTCATACTCAATAGCACACGAATCACTCTACTATCCTCTGGAAGCCTCTCTTCACATATGTGAATTGACAGAAGCAGATTACAGTAATCAATCAACAACACGTAGACTATACGCAGTCTATATGCACAATTACTTTATTGGAAGATGATTGTGACATCGAATTTCACAATCGTAAAGGAGAAATACTACAAAAGCCAAACTAAAAAATATGTATATACAAGCCTTGTAAACCCGCCTTTGAGCTATGCTCATCCCGCTAACAACGTTTCGAGTGTGTGAGGTCTTTTGGAATTTTACAGGATGACTGATCAAAACATGGATGATCTTATGGCTGAAGGTGATCTACCCAAACCAACAATGGAGCAAAAGTTGGATTTGATTATGATGCAGCTTCAAGAAGAACGAAGAGCATGACAAGCTTTGCAAGCTCAAATTGGCCAATCTGCAATGATCTACCACCGACAAAGATGGATCGCAACCTGAAGATCTTATACGATGTACCATCGATGCAACACTTGAAGACCAATCTATTCGCAAAGAAACAAAGATAAGTAAAAGAAACTTCAAATTCGTACTTTCAATGGATCATGCGATGGAAAGACTGTCCTTGCTTTTATCAGTCAATTTGATGATTATTTCCATGAAAAAACATATGCTGAGAAAGACAAAATTAAATGTGTCACTAACCATTTAGTTGACCGAGCATCCTTATGGTGGACTATGGTCCGCAAAAGCGTTGATTGTCCCACTACTTGGGAGAATTTTCAAAAGAAATTTTTGGAGAATTTCCTTCCTCCCCAATTCCACGAAAAAGCAATCAAGCAATGGGATCTTCTACAACAAAGGGATCGTGAACCTATTTCCCACTATACTGAATGTTTCTAGAATGCCCTATTGCAACTACGAATGCTCGAAGATGTACCTGAAGCAACTCATAAACCCAAGTTTATGTCTGGCCTACTTGGACATTTTTATGCGAAAGTTAATATGTTCAAGCCAACAACCCTTGAAGATGAAATTTCCTTGGCCCATGACACTGAAGACAAAATTCGCAGACGAGACAAGTGACCACAACAATTCCCAACTAATGGTAACTTTGGTTCCAAATAATTCAATTCAAATTTTTGAAGATTCAATCAAAGTCATTTTCCTCCATGTTCATTCCGTAAATCTTGGACATGACCACCTGCCACAAATCCAAACCCTAAGCCATCTCTTCATTCAAATCCCAACATTCATAAACTTCCTATCATTACCAATAATGTATCCAAAGCAAAACCCATAGTTTGTTATAAATCTCATCAACCTGGACATCTAGCAGCCAATTGTCAATCTAAAAAGCCATCCATCCATATCAATTATCTGGGAACAATAGAAGATGAAGAACATGAGGAAATGCTGAACTTTACAGAAGATGATGACGACATTGGTACTACTTCTGATACTTTGCCAGGTATGCCAACTCCCCATTCCTTATTAACAATGAAATGTTTTGTGCATGGTAAAGAAAAGACTATTTTACATGATGATGGGAGCACACATGACTTTATTTCCGTAAAATTTGTCAAAGAATTGAATTTACATACTGTTTCTGCACATTATCAAATCAAGGCAGTATTCCTAGGTACGAGATATATGGAACACAAGAGGTGCATAATTTAGAAATTAAAATTGGTGATTATAGTGCACGAAGAAATTTCTTAGTTATACATTTGCAGTCTAGTGACATTATCTTAGGAATGCCCTGGTGTCATTAATACAATTGTGATATAGATTATTCTACGCATTCAATTAAAATTTATTTTCAAGGAAAACAAATGACACTGCATGGTATGCACGCTTCCAATAATTTTCCATTGCTTACTCATACTCAGGTTAAACGTGCATTACCTAAAAGTAGCAAATCCTATTTAATATGGGTGAATGAAATTCAAGCTAAAGAAAAATAGATGCATCCTAGGCATGCATAATTTCTTACCCAATTCCAAGATTGTTTTGCTGCTGATTTACCAACTGGATTACCATCTTCACGTCCTAAAGATCATAAGATAGATTTAATTCCTGGAACACAACCACCATGTAAAGCACCATATAGACATAACCAAATTGAACAGAAAGAAATTCAAAACCAAATAGAAGAATTGCTTAACAGAGGACTAATTAGATCTAGTAGTTCTCCATTTGGTGCACCTGTCTTATTAGTGAAAAAAAAAAATCTATCGCATGTGTATTGATTATCATGCCCTAAATAAAATTACTATTAAGAACAGATATCTGATTCCTAGGGTAGATGATCTTATGGATAAACTATAAGGATTTGCCATATTCAGTAAGATAGATCTTAAATCTGGATATCATGAACTAAGATTGGACAAATCTGATATATTGAAAACTGCATTTAGAACACAATTTGGACACTATGAATTTTTGGTTATGCCTTTCGGTTTAACTAATGCAGCAGCCACATTCAGTCGTATGATGAATCACATATTTTTGAAACATCAACATTGCTTCATTGTTTTCTTTGATGACATATTAGTTTTCAGTAAAAATGAGAATGAGCATTATGAACATTTATCTTTAGTTTTTAACTTATTGAAAGACAATCAATTATATGCTAATCCAAAAAAGAGTGAATTCTTCCAAACGGAAATTGAATATCTAGGATATATTATTTCATCAAAAGGTATTAAAGTCGACCCTAAAAAGATAGATGCAATTTTAAATTGGCCGATACCCAAAAATGTGCATGAATTACATTATTTTCTAGGTCTTGCTAGCTTTTACAGAAATTTTGTGAGAAATTTTACATTACTTGCATTATCTTTGACAAAACTCTTAAAGAAGGGTATCATGTATAATTGGTCTAACAATCAACAAAAGTCCTTTGATTTGCAGAAACATGCTTTAACTCATGCTCCTATATTACAATTACGTGACTTCAATAGACCATTCTTCTTAGTAATTACTGACGCTAATGGATCTGGAATAGGAGCAGTCCTTATTCAAGATTCTCATCCCATAGCGTACTCTAGTTGCAAACTCAAACCATTTGAACTTAAATATTCTACCTATGATAAGGAATTGTTAGCTGTAGTACAAGCCTTATGTCAATGGAAACATTATTTAATGGGATCTGAATTCATGATCAAAACTGACCAATAAAGCATTAAACATCTCCTTAGTCAACCCCACAAATATCTGACCGACACATTAAATGGGCCGCTTTTATTCAAAGTTTTCATCCCCTTATACAATATTAACCTAAAAAAGAGAATACTATTGCTGATGCTTTGAGTAGAAGACCGACAATTCAAAATATTTCTGTGATATCATTTGATTCCCTTATTCCTATGAAAGATACTTATCATCAGGATCGTACTTTTCAAGCTGATTGGAATAAACTAGTTGCAAATAATTGGATTCCCATTAATTCATTGTCTTACATAATGGATTTATGTTTTATGAAAAAAGATTATATGTGACTGTTCCATTTCGATCTTTTTTTTTGCATGAAATTCATTGTCCCCCATATCAAGGTCATAGAGGAATTATATCTACTTTGCGTACATTGATTGAAGATTTTTATTGGCCACATATGGACACTGATGTAGCTAACTTTGTATTTGAATTCTTAATTTGTCAACGAGTTAAAAGACACCATGGTAAACAATATGGTTTACTAATGCCATTATCTATTGCATCACGACCATGGGAACAGATTTCAATGGATTTTATGACTCGTCTACCTAACACTAAAGCTAATCGCGATATGATTTGGACTGTTGTAGACAGGTTCAGCAAACAAGCATATTGTATTCCATGCAAGAAAACTTTAACTGCATGATGCCAGGAGACATATTCCATAGTGGATTCTGTGAGGTTTTGCGGTGGATTCCGTAAATTTTTTTTACCGGGGTTCATATACAAAGTGGATTCTTTGTGCGAAAAGTCGATGGGGACACCTAGCCTTTTCAGGCATCTTGTTAATTTAATGTGTAAGTGGGTGATTCTATAGCGGGTGATTCCATAAAATACATATTTAATTTAATAAACGTTTATGAGTTTAGAGTACGCACTCGTAATAAATTAAGGTTAGGATTGATTTCTAACCAATTTATTTTTGTAGCTGAAGACTACTAAGTATTCACTTTTATCGGTTTAATTGTATTATTTTCCTAACAATTGTGAATGCTTTAGTTGATGTGTAGAGCAAGCAGTGGTGGCATTGGGAAGCATTAGAGGATAACGTGTATTCAAATTATCATCAATTTTTTATGGGCGCATATCTTAGGCATGGCGTCCATATTTTGACGTGCTTATTTATCAAAGTGCTTGATATTTATTTATTATTTATTTATGCACATGGAGGCAGGATTTAAATATTTGTATTGGACATTGTATTTGGGTACCGCTTGATATCTTGGACGCCCAATAACTTTAATTGTTTAGTGGCACAAAAGCAAACACAAAAGCTAAAGCGTGCTAATTGTAAATTGGGCTATTTCTTGAGCTTGAAGATGAATAATATATAAAATACATGCTTTGTGGAGCGCTCACACAAGGCATCCGGGAAGATTACACCCAATTGGTCTCTTGTTTATGTCGTGCAAGCTTTTTTCATTGATTTTTATGCTAAAAGTAGAGTTCTTTTGTTCTTGGGGACCTTTTGACGCTCACTACGCATGCATACGTACGACGTTCGATCTGTGCACCAATGGTATCAGAGCAAAGCTGAGATCGAGAGCTTCCAATCGCTTACCATCTCACATGAAGACGGAGCTCTTGGAACAATCGAGCTCTACAGTTAGTCTCGTATCAAACGGTCGATACCAGCGTGTTCCTGGCAGTCAAGAACCCCCTGTTGTACACTCAGATCGCGAGGGACCAGCCTTTGTAGCAGAGGACCAGGCGGATAGTTCCTTCATCAAGTCGTTGATTACAGATAAGAAATTCTCCTCCATAGCTTCAAAGCTTTGAAAGCTTTAAGGATAAGTTATAAGCTTCAAAAAAAGAAGCTTATTAAAAGCTTACTTAATCGTTTTATTCTGCTTGCGGCGGTAGTATGAATTGGCCGTTGTCGACGTTGACAAAAAGCTCCTGAGGTCCTTTAAATCCAAGCTAAGTCATAAAGACTTAAAACTCCAAGTCCTCCAGGTTCCTCAAGTCACTAAGGTCATCAAAGTCATCTTCAACAACTACCTTAGAGGTAGTTCATATTCAGCAATACACGATCCACTTTATTACTCTCAAGCAGTCGTTGTTCACACTTGCAGTCTTGTTGAACGAGTTTCAACAAAAGCAAAAGTTCACACGTAGACTATACACAGTCTATATGCAACACTATTTTCTTGGAAGATGATTGTCACATCGAATTTTGCAATCGTAAAGGAAAAATACTATAAAAGTTAAATAAAATATATACAAGCCTTGTAAACCCGCATTTGAGCTACGTTGTGAGGTCTTTTGGAATTTTGCAGGATGACAGATCAAAACATGGAAGATTTTATGGCTGAAGGTGATCTACCCGAACCAACAATGGAGTAAAAGTTGGATTTGATTATGATGCAGCTACAAGAGGAATGAAGAGCACGACAAGCTTTGCAAGCTCAATTGGCCAATCTGCAATGATCTACCACCGACCAAGATGGATCGCAACCTGAAGATCTTTTACGACGTACCATCAATGCAACACTTGAAGCCCAATCTATTTGCAAAGAAACAAAGATAAGTAAAAGAAACATCAAATTTTGTACTTTCAATGGATCACGCGATGGAAAGACTGTACTTACTTTTATTAATCAATTCGATGAATATTTCCATGAAGAAACATACGATGAGAAAGAAAAAATTAAATGTGTCACTAACCATTTAGTTGACCGAGCATCCTTATGGTGGAGCATTGTCGTAGAGTTCATGCAAGGGCTGCTGAACACGGGGTTCAAGATATAGCAATGGAAAAGACTAACAAGAAGAAATCGAATTTTTGATGCCAAAGTACTCTATATTGTTTGTCAAGTAAAATACATGAAGTCCATGTTCAGAAAAATCTGAAGTGTCTCTTAATCAGCTTTGCATCTAGGTGTTTGAGATCAGTATTGGCTTTGGCACATAGACTTGTTAAAATCTGCTAGATAGTAATCCCTGAAAAAGCTGTACATATTCAGCTTTACTTTCAGATGTTCAAGTTCAATTTTTCCATTGTTGCACTTGACTCATTGGGTATTTTAGCATCTCCAGCAGTAGACCTTTCACTTTCTTGGATGTCATTTGCATTTTGTGCTGAACCATGGCCTGCACTAAGACTTTTAGGAATGGATGTTGGATGCCCTTTAGATGCCAACACAGTTTCTGGCTTTATTTCTTCAGGTTTCATCAAGCTGGCAGCACCTTTGTTGCCATCCTCTATTATGTTTGCAGGAGCAAAACTTCTCTTCAAGAGCATTGTTCGAGAGGATATCCTTCATTCCCTAGGGATAGTGCACTTGTCACAGTTGCAAGCTTTTGCCTGAGATTGAATTTTTTGGCAATTATAGGCCGTACATCGTCTCCACCAACCAAACTCTCCAAGAACGGGAGAAGTCTTGCCAGAGCAGAATTTCACTCGTCATCGAACCAGCTCTCCATTGGAATGCCATTGTCAACCTGGAATCCAAATGCATGAGGAGAATTGTCAATTATAGCCACCTTAGCTAGGTCATGGCCCAACACAGAGAGATCCTTCATATAGTTTCCATTAAGATAAACACATGAATCCCAAAACATACGATGCCGTATCAGTTTTTTTTTCTTCGGATCTAGTATATTCAATAATTGCCCTGCTTATACACTCTGACTCGCACTAAATACTATAATCTCAAACATTTGCGAAACTTTCTCCATGAATATTTGAAGATGAGGTCTGCGCCTCACATATATAGTATACTCTTGAGAATTGAAGCTCATAGGGAAGGTGAAATCAGCATTGTCACAGCGCTCCAATGTTGAGTTCACTAACGTTTCAACCAAATCTAATACAAGAGTGATAGGTGGAGATCGCCGTGACTGTTTTTGAAGCAAGAAGGGTGAGCGACCTGGTTCCTGCCTCTGTGTGTGAAGGGCTTCCAAGGAGGAATATGGTTCAGGTAGACAATGATGAATTAGAGACCCTTGGCCTCATACAGAAGGGAATTCTGATGGCCTAGTGATTGCCTTCATCTTCATCTTTGTATGATAAAACATTGCGTGCTTCATCATTATTATCGTCATCCTGATCATGTAAAGGAACAAGAGCAAGAAGAGAGGAGGACGAGCTCTCTCTCTCTCTCAGTGATATGATCGAGGAGAAACGATAAGAGATGAGACAGAGACTGGCTAATAGCACACCAGAAGTCTCCCCTTGCTTGAAGTGAAAAGAGTCCGAGGAAGCAGAGATGCTTTCCTCCTTGATTGAGGATAAGGCCTCCTCTTCCTCTTGCTTCTCACTGATCCCTGAAAGATGAAGGGCTAAAGAATGAAACGAAACATCTGCTGGTTCAAATCTGGAGATCTTGATAGGGTATCCGTTTGACGACACAATGATAGGAAGCTCCAAAGCTTTCTCAGCTGCTTCCAAATATCTTTGAAGAAACATGAGACTGCCATATCTTAAGCTCTGCAACTCTGGTCATAATCCCCTTCAGCTTTTTGTCTCTCCCTATTCACCCCTGCCATACTCTCATGATCCGCTTTTTCCATTTCAGATGTACCAGTCTCAATTAGTTTTCCCTTCTCCTCTTTTAGCTGAGCGACCAAAAACTCCTCTTTGACAAAAATAACTCTAGTTTCTTTACACTCCATAGGAGATCTATGCACCAACTTTAATTTTCACCTTAAGGACTAACGTAGGGTATCTTTGGAGTCATGAATTTCCCCATTAAGAGTCAGCTTTACGATGATCCCACAAACTTCGACTTCAGCCTTCAGGATTGGGTGGCAAAATGCTCCCTCGGTGCTTCACTAGTGCTGTCAATAGCCCATTGAAGGATTCCTTTACTCACTTAAGCAGCTTTTGAGAGACTTCCTTTGACTCTATTTCATTTGATGATCGGCTTTCACAAAGCTTCCTTTGATTCCACAATTCCCTGCACTTTTCTTAGATCATCATTAAAATTATCAGCTTGATAATGTCCTTTGGCATCAGTTTTTCATATTTTTCTAACACACACACATCATGCATCCAAACAGAATCACTCACACACACACAAACGGAATATATACATTGGTGCGGGTTATCGTAATGCATCAATCACACATAATGAATCACACGCGGAAAAATAACACAAATGCACAACAAAAGAAATGGAGGTGTATACGGCTCGGATGCGCAGCAGCACGACATCCATCCCCTCTAAACCTGCGCATCCTCCGGATGAGCCAACTATCCAGGATCATTCAAGTCCACAAACAGGTCGAGTCCTTCATCAGTTTCTAATGGACCTATTTCTCCATCAGCTTCATCATTCATATTCTCTACTTCTGCTTGACTTTCTTCTACCTGCTCTTCTTCTGCCAATGCTTCAAGTGAATATTCTTCATCTTCTCTTCTCTTGAAAATCTTGACCCGTTTTCCAGCAATGGGCACCCTCAATACTATTCCATCTAATTCAGCCAACTCATAGGTACCATTATCAAAAACCTGTTTCACCTCATACGGTCCAAACCATCTTTGAACCATTTTTCTCATGCTACTATGCTGATTCTCTAGACTACTGTTGTAGACTAGAACCCAATCTCCTTCTTTTATGGCTCTAGGCCTCAAGCGATGCCTCAAATCAAACCTGTCCTTGTTTTTGAGTCGGGCTGCCTTCAAACGATCAACTGCTAACTGCACATCTTCTGTCCTTCTCTCTAGTTGACGAATCCGGAGCTAAAAGCTCCTCCCTTGATAAATTCTCATGCCACAGAAGAACACTCCACGTGAGAGCACAAATTTCTGTAGGCATGACAGGTTTTTTCCCATACATCAACTCTGCAGGCATGTATCCAGTATTCACGCTATGTGTAGAGCGATTTGCCCACAATGCAAAAGGTAGTAATCTCGGCCAATCCCCAATCTGACCTCTACAAGCTTTTGCCAATGCTTTAACTATTGGCAGATGTCCTCTTTCGCTCTTCCCATTTCCCTTTGGATTATAGGCAATAGTAAGAGCCAATTTAATCCCAAGCCGTGAGAAAAATTCTCTAGCTTCGTTTGCATCTAGCTCTCCACAATCAGTTGTAATCTTGCCTATACATCCATACCTGCAAAATATTTCTTCCAACAAGAATTTACGTACTGTATGGTGATCTTTGTCCACAAAGATCTGCCTTCAACATAGTTTGTAAGATCCTCCCTAGCCAAGACAAGATATCTCATTTTCCAAAGTCCCACTGGCAAAGTAACCAAGTCTACCACCCACTTATAATGCATACATAGTGGATAGGTCGGATGCAAATCATCACGATGCCGCACTAAAGAGTAAAGCTGGCAGTCCCTGCAAGTCTCCACAAAGTGAGAAACATCTTTATACATCCCTTTCCACTAGTATCTTTCTTTGATTTTCTCATAGGTAGCCCACACACCTCTATGACCAGCCCATGAGCTCTCATGCAACTCTCGCATAATCTGTATCTGCATCGCTACATCACAAACTACTCTCAAGGGCAAGCCGCCTCTCTTCTTTGGATGCTTCCAAAGAAAACCATCTTTCATGAAATACCCATAAGCCTTCCTTCTGATTTTCTTGAATTCATCATATGTCCAATCAGCTCTTCGAGTCAATGAACTTAGATACTGTCCAATTTGTAGCCACTCATCAACATAAAGTTCTTCAATAAAGGCTTTAGCAGTAGATACATGACAATCATAAACAAGAACAGAAGCTGCAAACTCTGTCTCATCATCTTCTGCAAGTATTGACTCCTCATCCTCATATCTCGCTCTAGATAGCATATCAGCAACTGGATTATCTTTCCCTGCTATGTGTCGAAATTCTGGATTCAATGATTTGATATAGGCAATCCACCGAAGCATCGCTATATCTGGAGTCGAACAGCTAGTAATCATGCCAAGCAAAGGCAAACAATCTGTTTCCACAACAACTGAAGCTCCAATAAAATACCCTTTATCACACTTCAGTGCAGTGACTACTCCCCATAACTCTCTTTTGATCTACGGATATCTCCTCTGTCACTCATTAAGAACTTTAGCTCCAAAGCGGATTGCATATCTGTTTCCATCAGCATCATCTTGTCCCACTGCCCAACCTATGCCAATAGGGCTAGTATCAACTGTCAACATGATTAGCTGTCCACACTGATAATTCGCCTTGCGAAGAGTAGGAGCTGACTGCAACAGCTTCTTGAGTTTACGCATGGCTTTCGAATGCTTCTCATCCCAATGAAATTTCTGCCCCTTTCGAAGCAGCTGATAGAGAACATCTGCTATGTGAGCAAAATGAGGAATCCAAATCATGTAAAATACACAAGCTCCCACAAATCTCCACACCTCTGAAGTAGTCGAGCAATACTCTGCAATCCTGCTTATGGCATCCACCTTTGCAGGTGAAGGCTTCCTGCCATAATATCCAACCATATGCCCAACTATGATGACTTCATTAACACAAAATACAGATTTCAGCCCTGAAAGAGTCAAGTTTACCTCCTCTAATCGTGTCAATATTTGCTCACAAGCAACCAAGTGTTCAGCCACAAACTGTCTACATCCTTGCAAATCAAGACTTTCATTCTTTTCTTCTTCTGCACAACCCTTAATAGGCACATCATCTAGGAAAGGCATGGTATACTGCGGAATATAGTCTCGTAGAACTCTATGCATAGCATTCATCATATGAGCAACTGAGTTGGTGGCACCTTGAGGCAAGGTACACATCCTCACAAGACCAATAGGTGTCCGCATAGTAGTAATATCCCTGCTTTCCAAGGCAAGCTGAAACTGATCATAACCTGAATACAAGTCACCTAGAGAATAGATGGCTTGTCCTGCAAAAGCCTCAGCAAATTCATCCATAACTGGACCTGTTCCCACATTCCTGATTGTCACTTTGTTCACAGGCTGCATATCCTGAATAAATCTCAAAGTACCATTCTTCTTTGGTACAGTAAACCACCTGTTAGAATAGGGCGCAGAAGAGGGTTCCAAAATCCACATCTTAATCTTCTCATTCAGCAACTCTATCAGCTTTGGCAAGTGTGCTTTACACACAGGTATAGAACGTATATTCCATGGTACATGAGGGACAGTGAAGATGACCATAGGTGCAACCAATTCGGGACTAATGCAGCCAATTTCATGAGGAAAGAAAGCAAATGCCTTACCATGACGTCCAAGCATCTCTCTAAAACATTCTTTTTCCACTGGAAGCAAGAAATCATCATTTCCAATCTTCAATTCTGCAAGAGTTTCAGCTGTAAATTTATGTCCAATATTTGCAGGATCTCTCAACATAGGCTACTTCATAGCTTTTTCTATTTGCTCATCACTATTAGGAGGAAGCGGCCCTACAACCGGCTTAACCTTCTTATCAATTGTTTTATACTTCGTGTCAACCTTGGCATCAGTCAAGCACTCTTTTCTTTGCTGCAATTTCTGCAAATTTTCAACAACTCTTAACTCTGTTGGCTGAAAGATTTCAGCCCTTTGCTCTATGGACTGCATGGGTGCAGCCTGAAACTCTGTATGCTGAAATTTTTCAGCATTCAACTCTGTTGCCTGAATGGATTCAGCCCTCGGCTCTATGGACTGCATGGTTGCAGCCTCATACTCCATATGCTGAATTTTTCCAGCATTTAACTCTGTTGGCTGAAAGGTTTCAGCCCTTTGCAACTCTGTAAGCTGATCAAGATCAGCCATAAATTCAGTTTGCTGTGTTTTCTCAGCCTCTAACTCTGTTTTCAGCATAAAATCAAAAATTTCCTGAAACATATCCAAGGTTTGCACAGTTATGATCTTTGAACCCTTACATACATCAGTTTTCAGCATTGTTCCCATCTCAAACAATGTATCTGCATAAGATATCCCTTCATACAATCCATCTACATGCTCTTCTGCTTGCAAAATACCTACAATCTTCAACTCTTTCTCCTTACAACCAATGTACTGCCTGGTAGCTATAGGCAAATCTGAAATTTTTTGATAACTCATTGAACTATCTGAAGAAAAACCAACAAAAATAGTGGAGAAAGACTGTCTGCCAGGAGGCGAGATCTCCTCTTTTCTCCGCTCCGTACCACTGGCATCTCGCAAGACAGTGGTACCTAATGAAAATCCAACTCCTTCGCAGGTAGTGGTGCCTCACGCAAGGAGTCCCTTTTTCTCGGATGATTTACCCCAACAGTCATAAACTGAATAGCTTGCATACCATCCTTACTGCGTATCCGTGCATAAGCTGAGCCGTCATCTATCACTTTCGTCTCCATTCTTGCTTCTGTAATGAAAGGCTGTCCAAGAATAATCAGATAAGAGCAAGAATCCTGAACAAAGCAATGATAATCCTCTTCAACATTACCAATAGAAATTCTGATACTCGGACAAGCAGCATACATATCACCAGAAGTATTATTGGCGGCTCTCATACGCCAACCATGCTCTGCATCCATAGGCCACTTGCCACTCTCATAAACACCTCGAGCAATAAGATTAATCTCGGAACCATGATCGACTAAAGCGACCAAAGGAATCTGTTTCTCTCCAATCCTTACCACCGTCTTAGTGGTTGCTCTAGCCCAATGACTTCGTGAAAAATGGCTGCGAGGAATGAGAATAGGGGCATCATCATCTTCATACTGCATAGGCTGAACTAGTTTCTCCAATTGTGGATTAACAGAAGCATTCTCAACCATCAATGCATCATCATGCTCTTCCCCAAGAGCTCCATGCCATAATCCCTGTAAAGCAGGTCCTTCCATCACATGTCGTTTCCTCCGCAAAAGATCCTGCATCTGATCCTGTATTTCTCTTCTAGCAATCCCAAGAGCTTCTCCAACAGTAAAAGTAACTTCACTATTCAAAATTCTTTCATGAAAAATATTACTCATATCCATCTGCATATCAAGGTCTAACAAGAGCTTAAATCCTGGCTCCTTTCTTGGTTGCCTCTTCTCTTTCATCTGCTTGTCTCCCATAGGTTGTTCAGGACCTGATTGAGCTGGAGAACTTGACATAGGTGGAGCTGTAATAGGTGGTGAAACAAAGTCACCCCCTCTAGTCTTTTTGGAGGTGCTGGGACCCTCCTCATCTCTTCTTCTCTTTTCCTCAACCATGGCATCTAAACCCTGTGTTTTCGCCATATAAGCAAAAATAGAATACCTGTCAACAGGAGAATCCCATCCCGTTTCTCCTCGGATGCTGGAGCCCACACAAGTCATAGTAGATGCCTGAACTTTCCCTCTTCTCGCTATCTCCAAGGCAGAGGACCATAAAGCAGAGTCTCCATCTGATTTCTGCTCAAGCTGGACTCCATAAGCTGAAGCATCTCCTCTAACACTCACATAAGCTGATGGTGCAGCCATATCATCAACGAGCTTCTTCATGCCTCCCTTACCAAAGTTTGTGTCAAGAGGAGCACCAGTCTCTGCCAGCCATATCTTCCCATCTTGTCCCCAGAACACTACATTCTTCTTACGCGCTTCCTGAAAAGCATCACAATCTCTGCAGTGTTGGTGCTCTGTACTATCGCACCAAATACATCGTCTCCCTTTTCTTTGACCAGCTGGAAAAGCAGTCGCTGGAGTAGGTGCTACAGCAGGAACTGACATAAGTTGCTCCTTTAACTTACCAACTTCAGCTTTGACTGCTTCAATCGTCAAATCTGCCAAGCCTTTAATAACATCATCTACAGATAAGGGCACTGGAGCAGCAGGAACTGGTGGATTTACAACAGGAGGAGTAGGCTTAGGCATAGAACTTGCAGCAGGGGTAGAAGAAGTGGTCTCCAAGGATTTTTCAAAAAATCATGTATTACGATGCAATCGTACTCTCCTGCGCTGCTTCTTAACAAGAGCATTCACAGCATCAATGACATGTCTCCACTCGGTCTTTAAACCTGAATCGGTAGCTTGATCTTCCAAAAGATCATCCAACTTTTCCTACAAATCAGCATCAGCAGCTTGTAAAAATAATTCCACTTTCTGCATCTCCAAAGCTTGCTGCTCAGTTCCATCCAACTGATCATAACGGCTCTCAAACTCTCATAAAAGGGCGGTAACTAAAAGTCCCTTATTAGGCATAGAAACCCATGCTAAGAAATTCCTGCAGTTCATAAGACCTGTATCCTCCAGGAAATATTCATCTTTTAATGCCTTCTTAAACTCTGCCCAACCAGCATGTGTTTCTTGAATTTCTAAAATTCGGACTTCAAGAGCGCGCACCACGATCCGCAAGAAGTAGCGGCTCCAAACATCTTGAGAAACCCCAAAAAACTTCATCTTTTCTTTATACAAATGCAGGTAAGTTGACACTTGTTGGCCGTTTAACTGCTTCATCTCCTGTTGGACAGCTTTCAAGGCATCCATGGCATCACTATCACATTTCGCGTGAGCTTGCTGCTGCATATAAGTGGTAAATGACTGAAACAGGTTCTTCATGACATTGTCATCTGTCATCTCTTCTTGCGAGTCACCCATCTTGCTGAAAAGTGACGAAGCACTTTCACGTCAGGTTCACCAAAAATGTCATAGAGTTCACGCAAGGGCTGCTGAACTCGAGGTTCAAGATACAACAATCGAAAAGACTAACAAGAAGAAATCGAATTTTTGATGCCAAAGTACTCTATATTGTTTATCAAGTAAAATACATGAAGTCCATGTTCAGAAAAATTTGAAGTATCTCTTAATCAGCTTTGCATCTAGGTGTTTGAGATCAGTATTGGCTTTGGCACATAGACTTGTTAAAATCTGCTGGATAGTAATCCCTGAAAAAGCTGTACATATTCAGCTTTACTTTCAGATGTTCAAGTTCAATTTTTCCATTGTTGCACTTGACTCATTGGGTATTTTAGCATCTCCAGCAGTAGAGCTTTCACTTTCTTGGATGTCATTTGCATTTCGTGCTGAACCATGCCCTGCACTAGGACTTTTAGGAATGGATGTTGGATGCCCTTTAGATGTCAACACAGTTTCTGGCTTTATTTCTTCAGGTTTCATCAAGCTGGCAGCACCTTTGTTGCCATCCTCTGTTATGTTTGCAGGAGCAAAACTTCTCTTCAAGAGCACTATTTGAGAGGATCTCCTTCATTCCCTAGGGATAGTGCACTTGTCACAGTTGCAAGATTTTGCCTGAGATTGAATTTTTTGGCAATTATAGGCCGTACATCGTCTACACCAACCAAATTCTCCAAGAAAGAGAGAAGTCCTGCTAGAGCAGAATCTGACTCGTCATCGAACCAGCTCTCGATTGGAATGCCATTGTCAACCTGGAACCCAAATGCCTAAGGAGAATTGTCAATTATAGCCACCTTAGCTAGGTCATGGCCCAGCACAGACAGATCCTTCATATAGTTTCCATTAAGATAAACACATGAATCCCGAAACATACGATGCCGTATCAGCTTTTTTTTCTTCGAATCTAGTATATTCAATAATTGCTCTGCTTATACACTCTGACTCGTAGTAAATACTATAATCTCAAACATTTGCGAAACTTTCTCCATGAATATTTGAAGATGAGGTCTGCGCCTCACATATACAATATACTCTTGAGAATTGAAGCTCACAGGGAAGGTGAAATCAGCATTGTCACAGCGCTCCAATGTTGAGTGCACTAACGTTTCAACCAAATCTAATACATGAGTGATAGGTGGAGATCGCCGTGACTGTTTTTGAAGCAAGAAGGGTGAGCGACCTGGTTCCTGCCTCTGTGTGTGAAGGGCTTCCAAGGAGGAATATGGTTCAGGTAGACAATGATGAATTAGAGACCCTTGGCCTCATACAGAAGGGAATTCTGATGGCCTAGTGATTGCCTTCATCTTCATCTTTGTATGATAAAACATTGCGTGCTTCATCATTATTATCGTCATCCTGATCATGTAAAGGAACAAGAGCAAGAAGAGAGGACGACGAGCTCTCTCTCTCTCTCTGAGTGATATGATCGAGGAGAAATGATGAGAGATGAGACTGAGACTGGCTAATAGCACACCAGAAGTCTCCCCTTGCTTGAAGTGAAAAGAGTCCGAGGAAGCAGAGATGCTTTCCTCCTTGATTGAGGATAAGGGCTTCTCTTCTCACTGATCCGTGAAAGACGAAGGGCTAAAGAATGAAACGAAACATCGGCTAGTTCAAATCTGGAGATCTTGACAGGGTAGCCGTTTGACGACACAATGATAGGAAGCTCCAAAGCTTTCTCAGCTGCTTCCAACTATCTTTGAAGAAACATGAGACTGCCATATCTTAAGCTCTGCAACTCTGGTCATAATCCCCTTCAGCTTTTTGTCTCTCCCTATTCACCCCTGCCATACCCTCACAATCCGCTTTTTCCATTTCAGACGTACCAGTCTCAATTAGTTTTCCCTTCTCCTCTTTTAGCTGAGTGACCAAAAACTCCTCTTTGACAAAAATAACTCTAGTTTCTTTACACCCCATACGAGATCTATGCACCAACTTTAATTTTGACCTTAAGGACTAATGTAGGGTATCTTTGGAGTCATGAATTGCCCCATTAACAGTCAGCTTTACGATGATCTGCGCACAAACTTCGACTGCAGCCTTGAGGATTGGGTGGCAAAATGCTCCCTCGGTGCTTCACTAGTGCTGTCAATAGCCCATTGAAGGATTCCTTTACTCGCTTAAGCAGCTTTTGAGAGACTTCCTTCGACTCTATTTCATTTGATGATCGGCTTTCACAAAGCTTCCTTTGATTCCACAATTCCCTGCACTTTTCTTAGATCATCATTAAAATTATCAGCTTGATAATGTCCTTTGGCATCAGTTTTTCATATTTTTCTAACACACACACATCATGCATCCAAACAGAATCACTCACACACACACTAACGGAATATATACATTGGATGCGGGTTATTGTAATGCATCAATCACACACAATGAATCACACGTGGAAAAATAATACAAATGCACAACAAAAGAAATGGAGGTGTATACTGCTCGGATGCCCAGCAGCATGACAGCGTGGTCCGCAAAAGCGTTGATTGTCCCACTACCTGGGAGACTTTCCAGAAGAAAATTTTGTAGAATTTCCTTCCTCCTCAATTCCACGAAAAAGCAATAAAGCAATGGGATCTTCTACAACAAAGGGATCGCAAATCTATTTCCCAATACACTGAACGTTTTTGGAATGCCCTATTGCAACTACGTATGCTCGAAGATGTACCTGAAGCAACTCATAAATGCAAGTTTATGTCTGGCCTACTTGGACATTTTTATGCAAAAGTCAATATGTTCAAGCCAACAACTCTTGAAGATGCAATTTCCTTGGCCCATGACACTGAAGACAAAATTTGCGGACGAGACAAGCGACCACAACAATTTCCAACTAATGGTAGCTTTGGTTCCAAACAATTCAATTCAAATTTTGGAAGATTCAATCAAAGTCGTTTTCTTCCATCTTCATTCCGTAAATCTTACACACGACCACCTACCTTGCCATCAAACACAAATCCAAACCCTAAGCCATCTCTTCAGTCAAATCCCAACATTCCTAAACCTCCTGCCATTACCAATAACGCATCTAAAGCAAAACCCATAGTTTGTTATAAATGCCATCAACCTGGACATCTAGCAGCCAATTGTCAATCCAAAAAGCAATCTGTCCATATCAATTATCTGGGAGCAATAGAAGATGAAGAACGTGAGGAAATGCCGGACATTACGGAAGAAGATGACGACATTGGTACTACTTCGGATACTTTGCCAAGTATGCCAACTCCCCATTCTTTATTAACAATGAAATGTTTTGTGCATGGTAAAGAAAAGACTATTTTACATGATGATGGGAGCGCACATGACTTTATTTCCGCAAAAATAGTCAAAGAATTGAATTTACAAACAGTTTTTACACAGTATCGCATCAAGGCTGCATTCTTAGGTACGAGATATAATGGAACACAAGAGGTGCATAATTTAGAAATTCAAATTGGTGATTATGCTGAACGAAGAAATTTCTTAGTTGTACCTTTTCAGTCTAGTGACATTATCTTAGGAATGCCCTGGCGTCATCAATACAATCCTGATATAGATTATTCTACGCATTCAATTAAATTTTTTTTTTCAAGGAAAACAAATCACATTGCATGATATGCACGCTTCCAATAATTTTCCATTGCTTACTTATACTCAGGCTAAACGTACAATACGTAAAAGTAGCAAATCCTATTTAATATTGGTGAATGAAAATCAAGCTTTTAAAAAAAAGATGCATCCTAGGCATACACAATTTCTTGCCCAATTTCAAGATTATTTTGCTGCCGATTTACCACTTGGATTACCACCTTCACATCCTGAAGATTATAAGATAGATTTAATTCCTGGAACACAACCACCATGTAAAGCACCATATAGACATAATCAAATTGAACAGAAAGAAATTCAAAACCAAATAGAAGAATTGCTTAACAGAGGATTAATTAGACCGAGTAGTTCTCCATTTGGTGCACCTGTCTTATTAGTGAAAAAGAAAAATAATACTTATCACATGTGCATTGATTATCATGCTCTAAATAAAATTACTATTAAGAATAGATATTCGATTCCTAGGGTAGATGATCTTATGGATAAGCTACAAGGATCTGCTATATTCAGTAAGATAGATCTTAAATCTGGATATCATCAACTAAGATTAAACAAATCTGATATATTCAAAATTGCATTTAAAACACAATTTTGATATCATGAATTTCTGGTTATGCCTTTCGGTTTAACTAATGCACCAGCCACATCAGACGTATGATGAATCACATATTTTTGAAACATCAGCATTGTGTCATTGTTTTCTTTGATGACATATTAGTTTTCAGTAAAAATGAGAATGAGCATTATGAACATTTATCTTTAGTTTTTAAGTTATTAAAAGACAATCAATTATATGCTAATCCAAAAAAGAGTGAATTCTTCCAAACAGAAATTGAATATCTAGGACATATTATTTCATCAGAAGGTATTAAAGTCGACCCTAAAAAGATAGAAGCAATTTTAAATTGGCCCATATCCAAAAATGTGCATGAATTACGTTCTTTTCTAGATCTTCATGTTTTTACAAAAAATTTGTGAGGAATATCTCATTACTTGCATTACCTTTGACAAAACTCTTAAAGAAGGGTATTGTATATAATTGGTCTAACAATCAACAAAATTCCTTTGATTTGCTGAAACATGATTTAACTCATGCTCTTGTATTACAATTATCTAACTTCAATAGACCATTCTTCTTAGTAGTTACTGACGCTAGTGGATTTGGAATAGGAGCAGTCCTTATGCAAGATTCTCATACCATAGCCTACTCTAGCTACAAACTCAAACCATCTAAACTTAAATATTCTACTTATGATAAAGAATTCCTAGCCGTAGTACAAGCCTTACGTCAATGGAAACATTATTTAATGGGATCTGAATTCATGATCAAAACTGACCAACAAAGCATTAGACATCTCCTTAGTCAACCACAAATATCTGACCGACACATTAAATGAGCCGCTTTTATTCAAAGTTTTCATCCCCTTATACAATATCAACCTAGAAAAGAGAATGTTGTTGCTGATGCTTTGAGTAGAAAACCAGAAATTCAAAATATTTCTATGATTGGAATAAATTAGTTGCAAATAATTGGATTTCTATTGATTCATTATCTTACAATAATGGATTTATGTTTTATGAAAAAAGATTATGTATGATTGTTCCATTTCGATAATTTGTTTTGCATGAACTTCATTGTCCCCCATATCAAGGTTATAAAGGAATTATATCTACTTTGCGTACATTGACTAGAGATTTTTATTGGCCACACATGGACTCTGATGTATCTAGTTTTGTATCTGAATGCTTTATTTGTCAACGAGTTAAAAGACACCATGGTAAACAATATGGTTTATTAATGCCATTATCCATTCCATCACGACCATGGAAACATATTTCAATGGATTTTATCACTAGCCTACCTAACACTTAAGCTAATCATGATATGATTTAGACTGTTGTAGACAGGTTCAGCAAACAAGCATATT
Source organism: Lygodium microphyllum (assembly GCF_053477565.2). Classification (NCBI taxonomy): domain Eukaryota; kingdom Viridiplantae; phylum Streptophyta; class Polypodiopsida; order Schizaeales; family Lygodiaceae; genus Lygodium; species Lygodium microphyllum. The sequence goes on from NC_141159.1 coordinate 78,506,460, forward strand.
TTATTCCATGCAAGAAAATCTTAACTGCATCTCAAGCTGGTCAAATTTTTTTTAAAACTATTTTTACTAATCATGGTTTACCAAAAGTCATTATTTTAGATCGTGATTCTAGATTCTGCAATAATTTTTGGATTACTTTGTTTGCTAACTTAGGAACAAAGATTGATTTTTCATCTGCATTTCATCCTGAAACAAATGGTCAAATAGAAGCTACTATAACAATACTATTTTAGATCTTTTGCATGCTTACACAATTTTAAAACCATATACATGGGATACACATCTATATTTACTTCAATTTGCATGTAATATCACACCACATACAACTACAAAGAAAGCATCATTTGAAGATATTTATGGATATCAATCGCCTACACCTATTGCATCATTATCAAACAAAATTCAAACTGCTGTGATGAAATTGCTAACATGCATGCTACTATTTTCGATGAAGTCAAAGATATGATTGCCAAAGCCCAACAATCATATACAAAACAAGCAAACAAGAAAAGATAGGCTATGAATTTTAAAGTTGATGATTATGTTTGGTTACGAATTGAAAAACGAAGATTACAAAGTGTAGATAAGCACCCTGTTGTCAAATTAGCACCTAGATTTTATGGACCATTCAAGATTATACAAAAAATCAATGACAATGCATTTAAACTAGAATTACCACAACATTGGAAAATCCACAACACCTTTCATATCAGTTTATTACGACCTTTTAGAGGCCAACTACCTGTACACCCTGTTTATGAAAACCCTCCTTTACTAGATGATGAAACTGAAATCCTTGAGCCTGAAACTATTGTAGATACTGACTTTATGACCACTAGAACTGGGCATAGATATTCTAGATATTTGGTCAAGTTTAAAAATCATGTTGAAGAGACCCAATGGATGCATGCTAGAGACCCAAGTGCTTTCCCCACACTGCTAGCTCCACATTGAGCTAATAGCAATTGAGAACAATTGCTATCCCACCTCGGGGGTATGATGCCAGGAGGCATATTTAACGGTGGATTCCGTAAGGTTTTGTAGTGGATTTCGCAAAATTTTACTACCGGGGCTCATACACAAAGTGGATTCTTTGTGCAAAAAGTCGATGGGGATGCCTATCCTTTTCAGGTGTCTTGTTAATTTAATGTGTAAATGGGTGATTCCATAGCGGGTGATTCCATAAAATACATATTTAAATTAATAAACGTTTATGATTTTAGAGTGCGCACTCGTAATAAATTAAGGTTAGGATTGATTTCTAACCAATTTATTTTTATAGCTGAAGACTGTTAGATATTCACTTTTGTCGGTTTAATTGTATTATTTTTCTAACACTTGTGAATGCTTCAGTTGATGTGTAAAGCAAGGAGCAGTGGCATTGGGAAGCATTGGAGGATAACGTGTATTCAAATTATCATCAATTTTTTATGGGCGCGTATCTTAGGCATGGCGTCCAATTTTTGACGCGCTTATTTATAAAAGCGCTTGATATTTAGTTATTATTGTTGTATGCGCATGGGCGCACGATTTAAATATTTGTATTGGACATTGTATTTGGGTATTGCCTGACTTCTTGGGCGCCCAATAGCTTTAATTCTTTAGTGGCACAAAAACAAACACAAAAGCTAAAGCGTGCTAATTATAAATTGGGCTATTTCTTGAGCTTAAAGATGAATAATATATAAAATACATGCTTTGTGGAGCGCTCACACAAGGTATGGGGGGAGATTACACCCAATTGGTCTCTTGTTCATGTCGTGCAAGCTTTCTTCATTGATTTTTGTGCTAAAAGTAGAGTTCTTTTGTTCTTGGGGACCTTCTGACGTTCACTACGCGCGCATACGGCGTCCGATCTGTGCACCACTGTATCTCAAGCTGCTCAATTGTTTTTGAAAATTGTTTTCACTAATAATGGTTTACCAAAAGTCATTATTTCTGATCGTGATTCTAGATTCTGCAATAATTTTTGGATTACTTTGTTTGCTAACTTAGGAACAAAGATTGATTTTTCATCTGCATTTCATCTTGAAACAAATGGTCAAACATAAGCTACTAACAATACTATTTTAGATCTTTTGCGTGCTTACACCATTTCAAAACCACATACATGGGATACATATTTACATTTACTTCAATTTACATATAATAACACACCACAACCAGCTACAAAGAAAGCACCATTTGAAGTTATTTATGGATATCGATTGTCTATACTTGTTACATCATTATCAAACAAAATTCGGACTGCTGATGAAATTGCTAACATGCATACTACTATTTTTGATGAAGTTAAAGATATGATTACCAAAGCCCAGGAATGATACACAAAACAAGCAAATAAGAAAAGATAGGCTATGAATTTTAAAGTTGATTATTATGTTTGGTTACGAATTGAAAAACGAAGATTACAAAGTGTAGATAAGCACCCCGTTGTCAAATTAGCACCTAGATTTTATGGACCATTCAAGATCATACACAAAATCAATGACAATGCAATTAAACTAGAATTACCACAACATTGGAAAATCCACAACACCTTCCATATTAGTTTATTACGACCTTTTAGAGGATAACTACCTATACACCCTATCTATGAAAACCCTCCTTTGCTAGATGATGAAACTGAAATCCTTGAGCCTCAAACTATTATAGATACTGACTTTATGACCACTAGAACTGGGCGTAGATATTCTAGATATTTGGTCAAGTTTAAAAATCATCCTGTTGAAGAGGCCCAATGGATGCACGTTAGAGACCTAAGTGCTTTCCCCACACTGTTAGCTCCACATTGAGCTAATAGCAATTGAGGAAAATTGCTATCCCACCCCAGGGGTATGATACCAGGAGGTATATTCCACAGTGGATGAGGTTTTGCGGTGGATTCCGTAAAATTTTATTACCGGGGCTCATGCACAAGGTGGATTCTTTGTGCGAAAAGTCGATGGGGATGCCTTTCCTTTTCAGGCGTTTTTTAAATTTAATGTGTAAGTGGGTGATTCCATAGTGGGTGATTGCGCAAAATACATATTTAAATTAATAAACGTCTATGAGTTTAGAGTGCGCACTCGTAATAAATTAAGGTTAGGATTGATTTCTAACCAATTTATTTTTGTAGTGGAAGACTACTAAGTATTCACTTTTGTCGGTTTAATTGTATTATTTTTCTAACAATTGTCAATGCTTTAGTTGATGTGTAGAGCAAGCAGCGGTGACAATGGGAAGCATTGGAGGATAGCGTGTATTCAAGTTATCATCAATTTTTGATGGGCGCGTATCTTAGGCATGTCATCTATATTTTGTCGCCCTTATTTACTAAAGTGCTTGATATTTATTTATTATTTTTGTATGTGCATGGGCACACGATTTAAATATTTGTATTGGACATTGTATTTGGGTACCGACTGACTTCTTGGGTGCCCAATAGCTTTAATTCTTTAATGGCACAAAAGCAAACACAAAAGCTAAAGCGTGCTAATTGTAAATTGGGCTATTTTTTGAGCTTGAAGATGAATAATATATAAAATACATGCTTTGTGGAGTGCTCACACAAGGCATGGGGGGAGATTGCACCCAATTGGTCTCTTGTTCATGTCGTGCAAGCTTTCTTCATTGTTTTTTGTGCAAAAAGTAGAGTTCTTTTGTTCTTGGGGACCTTCTAACGCTCACTACGCGTGCATATGGCGTCCGATCTGTGCACCAGTAAGCTTGAGTTGCCTGGCAAGACTTTATAAAACTTCTCATTTCGTATTTCACTGATAAATACCGTCAACATTACTCTTTTGGTCGCAGTCATTTTTCCATCAAAATTTTCTTGAAGATACTCCTCATGTGGGTCACATAATTGCGGATGTCTTGTTTTTCTTTCTCCTTGACATTCATAAGTCATACTAGCACGTTGTCGGAGTATTCGGGCTCGAAAAATCTCTTAATGAAGAGGTTTTTGAGGCCATTGAAGCTCACTTGCTCTGTAGCATCTAGACTTGTGTACCAAGTCCAACCCTTGTTGCCTAAGCAAAGCTCGAATGCTTGAGAGTGCTGAGTCAAGTTGGTGAGATTGTTAGCCTCGCAGACCTGCTCAAATTTCTCTATGAAGCTATATGGATCGTTGTGGGGCTGGTACTTATTGAGCTACTTAGTGACAACTAGTATCTTAGACTGACTCTTGGAGCCTTGGTCTACCCCTAACCCTGCTAGTAGTGATGTCGCTAATAATGCAGTACTCTGCTTTGCTACTGTGTTGTTTAGAAATCGCTTCATGAGAAGATCACTCAGCTTCAAGTCTCTTTCTAGTGCTCTCTCATGGTCAATTTGATTCGTGTCTGCTAGGTTCAGCACTCGCTGCATCTCTCGCATCTCTGTGCTCAACCTCATGGTCCTAGTCTGCTGGTCTTGGTTGTATTCCACTATGCCTTGTAGTGCTTTGTGGGCTAGCTTCCTTTCCTCTTATAGGTAAGCTATGATGGCTTCTGTTGTTCTACCCCGGTGCTCATACCGAGTGTGAGAATCATAGTTGTTCACCAACTTCTGGATCACTTCTGGGAAAACTCCTAAGTCGAATTCCACGTCTCTGTCGCTGTTTGCTTGGTCCTACGCTAGGCTTCAATTGCGTTTCTACCTCTTGAAATCTTCTCCTATTGGTGGGTTCCTTCAAGTTCTTTTATCTGAGTGAGTTTCTTAATTATTGCATAAAATCCTCCTCAAATTACCTCCACTCAACCTGTGTGTGTGTGTGTGTGTTTTTCAGTGTAACACTTGTGCTGAATTAGGCTTTCAGCTATTCTTAGGTGTACTTCAAGTGATGGAAATCAAGGTGAGTGCGAAGAACAAGTGTTTAAGCAGCTTACGTAATCTTGTTTTTTCTTAGGCTTGATAGGCTTGTTCCATCAATTTTTGGCCATCTTGATAGGTTTTAGGGTTTCTTGATACGTCATCTTACTCGTTTTAGATTCGTTTTGGGGTCTATGACTCCACTGGCTACCGTTAAGGTGTTGACTCTCTCAACAACCTACTCAAGATGCTAAGCGACTACATCTTGTGAATTTCCCTATTCCTTGCACCAGAATCAAGTTTTGGGCATTAAGAAGGCTCACAAAGGTTTGCGCAGTTGAAATCTAGCTAGGTCTGGTGCAATTTTCCAAAAAATTTACAAAAATCTAACTTGGCCCAACAACTTGTCCGAATTGCAGGGGCTGAGTCGTAGATTTGGATAGGCTTAGGGCCAAATACGAACAATGGCTAAATTTCTGGCTCAGACGGTGGAATGGACGTGACTAAGGGCCAAGTCAAGTTATTGGATCGAGTCGATTGTTCAGATGGACCAAGTCGCGAGGGCCAAGGGTCGAATTTAAAGGTGTTGGCCGAGTTGTCAGTTCGAACGGGACGAATTGGCCAAATGCAAGATGGCCAAGGGCCGAATTGGAGCGCGAAGGATGATTTTGTTAGATCCAGCAATCCAAGTAATCACAAGGCACATAAAATTTCAGATCACAACAAGGACATAGGAGGAAGGGTTTGATATACTTGATGCGTGCAAAGAACTCCCCGATGGCAAGATCGAATCGAATCACCAATGGAAGCTCTCTCCCTCAATGCTAGGGTGAAAAATGAGCTCTTCTATGGTCTCCTGGTCCTTAAACCCCTTCGCGTGCAAGGTCTTGCTATCCCTAATCACTCACTTGGCCGACATTAATCATTTCAAACACTCTATTTTCCCTGTTTACCATGATTTGTGCCATGTTTTACCTTGTTTTATAGCAGTAAACCCTACGCTTTTCCAATCCAATTTTTTAATCCTAACCTACACTACCATGATTTGTGCCATGTTTTACCTTGTTTTATAGCAATAAACCCTACGCTTTTCCAATCCGATTTTTTAATCCTAACCTACACTAAATGCAACAAGAATAAAAAGTGAATAGTTGATATGATTTCCTCTTCTTTTTCAATCATCAAACAACCAAAGTAACCAAAATACTTACTTGTGTCGAAGATTTAAAAAGCCAAACTTCCTACCTATCTCAAGCTCCGTTTTGAGGATGAATCCCTTACTTTGATGCTCGATATGAGGTACATGTGCTCAATCTTGAATCTGTTGGTCCCTGCAATGGAATCAAAATGTGGAGGGTGCTCACGCTCAACCGTCAAGACCCACGGATCGCTTATTATTTCAAGTGTTTCAAGCGAGCTCTAATGGATATCTCTCACCTAGCTGACGTGCAAGCATTTCAAGTGAGCTCTAATGGCTATCTCTCACCTAGCTGACGTGCCTTCGAACCTACGAGTGTAGTGAGCTTACCTCAATGCTGAAATGAGTTGTCTCCTCCTTCGCACACACCGATATCTCCACAATCCGAGATACTAGCTCAAGCTTCCTCCATCAAGCTCCATCCACCATAGTCACACGCACGCAAGAAAAGAGAAGAGAAGAGAAGATGATATCGTCAAGAGCTTCACCCTCTTGATCCCTCACTCCCACACACTCACTCCCTCACACTCTCACACTCCCTCTCTCAAGAGCATACACACAAGCAAGGTGAAGGGAAGAAGAGAAGAAGAGAGGACTCTTATTAGCTACATACCAAAGAATGAGCTTCCATTCACTTTTTGAACTTCATATACAAGCCCTAAAATCCAATGGGCACCCATCCCTTTTTACATGACTGTCGACCGTTGTGGCAAGGTCCTTTTTTCTATTTCCCTCTTCTTACCTCATGCCTTAATCCTACACCCATCTATTCTTTTACAAATTGCACAGGAGGGAGTGTGGTGCTCTTTAACAAGAGTTTGTAGAGTTTTTTAAGGCACCTTCAATTTAAAATTGTGTTTTTTGCCTCAGCTTGGCTTTAGTGGACGCCTCTGTGTCTTTGCTCTTTTTTTGTTCGTTTTCTGCTCTTTGCTTCATATTTTTGCCATCTTGAATTGAGGTTAACAATGTTACACAATATATCACCATGCAGCCCACACAACGCAAAGGAAAACTAAGGAAGCCCATGTCAAAAAGTGAATAAAGAAGCTCATTTTGCTCAGGCACATTTAGAGTAGATTAGAACCAATAACTTATATGGAAACAATAAATTTTTACTGCTGCAAAATAGAAAAAAATAATTTAAAAAAATGAAAAAAATGAGATTTGGGGTATAATGCATGCAAGACATGGAGTTGGAATGTTGAGGTTGGCTAGACAGGACCTTAAAAGTACAAAACCAATATGAAAGAGCTCATTTCTGCACTTTAATGTGTGAGAGAGGGCTTGAGAGAGAGAGAGAGAGAGTGAGAGAGAGAGAGAGAGAGAGCTACAAGTACAACATGAATTCAGTGTGCTAATTTCGAGGCTGATCCTTCACTCACACAAGGTACCTCCAGGCCTTTCTCGTGTTCTGGTTCTAGAAGGTTACAGGTTAGGCGACGGTGAACCTTGGGAATCTCTAGCATTGATTGCACACCGGCATTTGTGTTTGTGTGTGCCGCAGTTGGACCAACAGACCATGCTTGACTCCTAGAGTGAGACTAGTTGGTCCATCCAACTGGTGAAATCGGACCGTCCGACTCCCAGAGTTGGACAAACTACGACTGTCGGACCAATGCCATTCAAACCCGATTGGACAACCCCACTTGGACATGCTATTTAGACCACATCGGGACAGCCAAACATACCCAATCGTAATTGGACCATCTGACTCCCAGAGTCGGACCAATCGGATCAACTTCAGTCCACGGACGAACTGAGTCAGACTGCTTGAGTCACAAACCACCAGTTGGACCATCTGACTGGTAAAATCAGACCAACATGGTAGAACAAATATAAGGAAAATTTATGGGTCTCTGATAAGATACACCTAAACCAGACCTTGGAAACCCCCTAAGATAAATGACCCAACTTACAAAAGCCAAGAACTTGAGAAATCGTGATCCACGACCTAGGGGTAGCCTCTAGTGCCCTAATGGAGAGTTCAATCCCACTTAGAGTTGAAACCAATTCATTGACCCTAAAATTACCCTGAGCGAACAAAGAGGAGCAGTAGAGACCCTAGACAATTCTGAGGAGCAGCCAAGGAATGCATCTAGAGCCACATTAGTCTATGAGAAAAAAAGGGGAATAGCGTGAGTTGCATTTTTAATTTAGCATTCACACCCCATATCGATTTTATCACTTAAAGTGCATTGAAAAGCCAAAAGTGTGAATGCACACAATGCATGGAAGAGAGCACGTGTACACATCCAGTTGGTGAATTAAAGTTGAGGACTGTTTGGAAATAATAAGGAACTCACTTAGACCTAACCATTAGTATGAATCCACTAGTAGGAGAAGACCCTAAAATGTAGCTAAGTGATTGAGAACCCCAAGTGTAGGACCAAGCTAGGACCAACACCATTGGAGGAGTGGATCTACCTAACTTGATCAATCTCATCAACAACCTAGTGGAGCACAAGACTGCAAACATGGCAGAGTCAAGCACTATCCATGAACGGGACAAAGAGCTTGACCTAGGTGGTTTCTCAACAAAAATCCAATGGCTAGTTGCCAATTAATATCTATAGACCTGAACAAACCACCATGATAGGATGTCTAAGGGAGAAGAGACTAGCGTGGAAAGCTTTACAAGGTATATTGAACTACAATTAGGAGCAACAAGTCAAGAACTTGCAGCAGAGCATAGAAATGTACAAGATTCAATGAGTGCTAGCCTAGCAAGTAGAAATAGGACAGGTTCTAATGCAGAGAGGGAAAGAGCATTGGAAGGAGATCTTATGTTGAGTGAGCTTCTTATGAAGCGACTACTAGAAAATGCTTCTGCCCAGCAAAGCGCCACTGCAATTGCAACCTTGTTGCTTGTAGGATTAGGAGTTAACCAGGGCTTTAAGAGCCAATCAAGAATCCCTATCATGGCTAAGTAGTTAGACAAGTACCAACATTTAGACCTTGCTATTAGTGTTACCCCTATACTGCATTTAGATTCTATGAGTGCTATTCATTTGGCCAAGAATTCATCAAAATTCCATGAGAACAAAAATCACATTGCCAGGACAAGTCTGTTGAGCTTCTAAAGTTCTTGATTGACGAGAGTCCTGGGAATCTACTTACTAAAAGTCTCTCAACAAAATGTTTTGCCTTCTTTAAGAAGATGATGGGTATAGAATGGTACGCCATCTATTTCTCATTCTATTGTAATTTATGTACATTTATACTTTGTCATTTTCCTTTTTGTCTCCTCACTTGAGGTGCATTTGCATTGAAGTGGGAGGTTGTTGTGGGTAAAGATACATATGCCTATGCCATCCTGTATTTACTACACACACTTTGATTGCATATCTATACACTGTAGGTTGTAGGCACCCATCATTATTGCTATATTCTTTTTTTTTTAGTGACTATAACACCATATTTGGGAATATGGGAATTTCCCATAAGTTTAGGACACATGGTCAAATCTTTGGATTTGTCATAACTTGAACACAATAACTCCAAATCAAGCACTCTATAGCTCAATAGATTGCATTCTTCAAGTGCTTTCTAGTTATAGGTCGCATCATATGGTTTTGAGAAACTTATGGGCATGTTATCTGGGTGCCACCCTTTTAGTATTTCCCAAACTCACTAATATTGTGTTCTATTGAATAAAGGAAGGTTGGTCACATATAATGAGTGTTGGAGTTTCTATATACAATGCCTCTCTCTCTTGCTCTCTTACTCCATTTTCCATAGCTCTTGCTTTGCTCTTGCTTCCACTCGGGCTTTAACTTTCCTGATTATGATGATGATGATAGTAGCATTATGCAAGTTTGCAATGTAGTATATGTATGTTTAGCTTTTTATGTGCAAATGGAGCATCAGTTACATGTATAGATTATGATGAAATCAATACTTCTATGTGCAACCATTTTACGTATCTTTTGCAAGCTTATGTAAATGAAAGTAAAGGGGATAGCCAATTTCCTAAGTTGGACTTAAGTGATGCTTCCTTGATGTCATGAAATTGTAGAATTAAAGAAATGCTAGGGAATCACTGGTTCCAACTATGTGCTTCCTTGATGCCATGCAATTTGTCAAATTAAAGAAAAGCTAGGGAATCATTGATTCCAAGTAGAAGCTCACTAATTCTTTTAATACCAAAAAGCAATGCATCTATAGGGGCTTTTGTAAGTCTATTTATAAACACATTTATAAGCGTGTCTATTTTCACAACTACATGCACTTTTAACTTTCAAAGTTAATACAAATATAAATGCAAGTTTACTAATGTGTGCAATAGGCCATATAGACATGCCCATAAGTTTTTTTTCATAGTTCATAAAATTAGTTTTTTGTTCACTAGCCTTATCCATTGTAGTGGAAACAATCAACCTAATGTCTCCCAAGCACCCTAATTCTTGCAAATAAGAGAGGGGGATAAGAAGCTTCCTAGAGCTCTCCAGGATCCATTTCATAGATTGAAAAGATCCAACACATGTAAAAAATATTCCTTGCTAGTGTTCATTAAAGTCCTAATGGAACCACAAAGCATTATGAAAAGCCAAGCACTATAACTTGGGTGCCACGAGTGGTTGTTGAATCCTTGGTGATGTTACCATGGTTACCATTGACATATGATCATTGAAATGAAAAATGTTTCATTATATAGTCTTAATATTTTGTCTATGTGTAATTTGATTAATGCTCCTAGGTATGTGACCATGTAGAATCCCTGCTCATCACCCCTCTTCTCATCACAATAGCTACAACTTTTGTGTGTCTTGACTTTATTAGCTTGTCAGTGTTAGCATCATGATCGTTTCACATGCAAACATATCTAGAAGACATGATTTACAAGTCCTTCTTCAGTTGGATGATATTGTAAGCATAGAAACAAATGATTGGGACACATAACAATTTGGAAAAGACATTTGAGAATGATTAGTGGCATGTGAGCATTGAGTGTGAACTCTACATGTACTATAGCAAGGTAGGCTAGTATAGAGTGCTCAAATGTGCTAAATGTCCTTCCCAAAATTACCCGGATAAATCATTATACTCACTTCTTAGTGCTATTCACTCTATAACATGTTGGTGCATGGGTACTCCTTCTTCGTATTTGGGCTAGATATAACTATATAAAAAGTGTAAGTGTAAGCTAGACTAGACATAGGCTAGGCTAGATGTCAGAGATGGTATAGGTGAATTACACCTAGCATAGGGTAAGCACTGGTGTAGCCTATTACAGGTGTAAGCCATTCATCAATATAATCCATGTTTAGATAATGCCTACACCATGCGTAGGCCAAGCGTTACATCACTTGTGCCATGCTAGGCTAGACTAGACTAACCTAGCCTAGTAGACTACACATACACATAGACCTATGTCTAGTCACCTATACATGGCCTACGCCATTTGTTATGCATAGATTAAGCCATGGGTAGCCTATACCATGTGTAGGCTAGGTGAAGGCAATTCATAGGCTAGGCACAAGCATAAGCATGACATAGGCTAAGGGCAAACACCAGACCTATGCTTAGTATACACCTATACCTAGCCTATGCATATATCTAGCCTAGCTTTTGTAGCATTGCCTATGTCATGTGTATGCATGGCTTATGCCATGTGTAGACTATGTCATGTGTAGGCTAAACTAGGTGTAAGTGTAGGTGTAGGCTAGGTGAAGGTCATGCATGGACTAGGCCTAGGTGTAGGCTAGGCTAGGCATGGCATAGACTAAGGGCAAGAATGGGTCTTTGCCTAGCATACATCTATGCCTAGCCAAACACATGTGTATAGCCTAGCCTACCCTAGCCTACATATATGCCTATGTGGCCTACACGTATGTCTAGCCTAGCCTATGCATACACCTATTCCTATCCTGGCCTAGCCTATACATAGCCTCTACATAGGGCCTATAATGCCATGTCTATGCCTAGCCTAGCCTAGCCTATGTATATGCTTACATCATGTCATGTATATGCATATGCTATGTGTATGTTTCTCTGTATGCCATGTTGTGCATATGCCTTTGGCTATGTTAGAATGTTAGACTGCAAGCATGTTATTGTTGTTGGAATGTACATCTATGTACATTGCTAATGCTAATGTGTTGCATTTTTTGTAGATGTGGCTATTCATTTTATTGCAAAAATTGATGTATCTAGGGTCTTCATCTTATAATCCAAACCCAAACATTGAAAGGGATAGCACAACACACAGACATGCTAATGGCAAGAGTAGAGGTATTTTTTGGGTGTCCTATGTTACTAGAGCTATATGAGTATATTAGTAGCCTTTGGACTTCTCAGCTATATATAACCACATACTTCCCATTGATTGGCCCTTCAAGATCACAGAGCCCATCTATGCCATTAATAATAGCGTTGTTTGCTCACATTGTGACCACTCTATAATCTCCATTGGTGATGTTGCCTTAAGAGAGTGGTACTAGCTATGGGCACCACAAGTCCAGGGAGAGAGCTCAAGGTAGAGGTTCCTGGGAGGCTCTTTTAGCAATTAGACCCTCTCTTCACCACTAGTCCAAGTTGATAAATACAAACCACTGGCAACCCATAGAGAGGAATAAATGTTGTCACATGATGTAAACTAAGGTTGACTAAATAGGTTAGTGTCTTCTAAGACCTAGATGGAAAGGAGGTTGTGAGATATATGTATTGCATATTGTATGGTACTTATAGGAATTTCTTTAAGGACTTTGCTTTGAAAGACATAGGTCTACTCCAAGTTACCATCTTTGTGAAATATCCTAGTTCCAAGCATGTGAGGTTCATGGACTACTAGACAAAAGAAAATAAAATAGAGAGTAGTAGAGAATAAAAGAAGAGAACAAGAAGGTTTGGGTCCTACACAAATATCATAAACTACCCCATTTGAGGAGCAAAAAGAACCAATAAGAAGGGTCAAGTCTAGGATTTTCAGCCCATAGTATAGGGAGGTGCGACAAATCTAGATGGAAAGTGATAGGGATTGCCAAATTTTAGATTAGAAGGTGTGGATATGTAGGAGGTTGAGTTTGTAAGAGCACCACAAGTGGCACACATGTTCACCAAAGCATTATTGATGAGTACAACATATTTCTCCAACAACTTTGATCTCACAATCTCATCACAAATTTGTTCACCCTTATTGAGTGCTTCTACACAAGTATAGGCTTTCAATGCACATGTAAAGGTGACTGAATGTGTAAAGTGACCTTCGTGCTACATCTTATCAAAGCATTTTAGAGCTTCATCATCATGGCCATTTTGTGGATATCCAGCAATCAGTGGAGATCATGAGAATATATCCATGAACAATACCTTCATCAGGTACTTCTTCTGCTTTTGTAAGAGCACCACATTTAGCATACATAGTTATTAAAGTGCTTGTAGCATAGGGGCTTATTTGAAGTAATGTCGTTTGCGAATGTCCTCATGTAGCCTTGTGCCCTTGAATAGATTGGTTTTCTTTGCCCAAGCCTTCAAAATTCCCACAAAATGAGTAGTCTCCTCTCAAAAGATAGATCCTTTCACCTCTTGAGGCTCCACTTTGTTCAATTCAAGCATCGACGTTGATTCATTTTTCTAAGCTCTTCAAAAACCTAGGTTGGATTGTATTGGAAATCCAACCACAGGGACTCTATTGTCACTTTTTATGCTTGAAATCTAGAGACCTTTGCACTAGCCTACAGTTGCAATGGGGTGAGAGAAAAATCTGTGTCTCTATGATAGCTCATAAGATTTCATGTTTTGTCGAGGTTGAATACGTGATGATGAGATATATCAAGGCAAATTAACTCACTATTGTAATTGAAAGGGGAGATACCGAGTGCAAGACCATCTCTCTTACTAAGACTTGTAGAAATTCTAATGGTAAGAATGATGATTTGATTGATGATAATGGTGAATCATGATGATGATGATACCTCCTCTCTTATGTCTCTAATTGTAGGAAAGGATGGAAAGAATTTGTCTACTATCAAGCCGTGAGGTGGCCATTTGATGGTATAGTATGCATTAACCTAAAATCAAGGACTCCCTTTTTGGAGGTAACTAAGTATTGTATTATTATTAATGGTGTCAAAAAATAATATATAGGTTACAAAATTGGAAGCCATTTGGCTAGCTAACTTAGTTCGTTATTGTTAACGTGATTTTTTTCACAAAGTCCCCTAAAATACCACCAAAATTTTGGCCATATTGTAGCCTAGACAACTTGCCCATCTCCTTCTCCTAAAAGCGGAGTTTAACACGTTGTCATGCCGCTATAAGGTCACAATGTGAAAAACTCTAGAGCGCGGCTTTCTTGTTGATCTAGAGAGTGAATGCCATATTAGTCATTAATGTCAGTGTTCGTAGTGTGGATGTTTCAAAAATAAAAGACTGTTACACAAGTTTAGCTAATTTTTAATATTTTAGATATTATCTATTGTAAATACCCAAAATCTAGAGATAACTTCTAGAATAGAATGACATGTAAAAGAAAGCATGTAGCTTTTTGCCATTTTGGGAGGATTTTACGTAAAAATAAGATTTCGCAAAATCATGCGACGCAAGATCCCAGTTTTCAGGTAGTGAATAGCACTCCAAACTGGGAGAAGGAGTGATCTAGCAGAATTCTAGCCGGGTGTCCTAGTATTTTACTACCCGTTTTGGAGCCAATGGAAGCATCAGATTAATGGTCTAAGCAGCATAGAGGAAGTTATTGTTTTATGCACATTTTTGTCTATAAGAGATTTATCTTCTTACAATGTAGAAATAAATTGAAAGGCTTCACCTCTATGAGTATTCTTCTACATCTTCTATTTCTTTAAGCGGCCGCTTCTCTTCCGTCTGCTCCTCTCCCTAAATCTCCCTTCACTCTATTGTCTCTTATCCCCGTGGTAGAGTTTCTACCCAAACACTTCAACAATAGTGAACCCGACGTGAAGGTTAGCAGTAGGTGTGTAAAGATGGGGCATTCTTCTGGTTCAAGTAGTGGTGATGCTTTATAATACATGATTGCTTTGTTGCTACAACAACAACAACAATAGTTGTTGTTATAACAACAGATGCAAACTCAGTAGGAAGCATAAAAAATGGATTCCTTAGCTGTGAATGCATTGCAGGTAGTGGGATAGGAATTGAAGTAGTTTAAGGGTCAAAATGTTTCGACCTTCATCCGATTGTATGAAGAAATGATGTTGTTTCATGGGGCACCATAGTATGCATAGAGTCGATATTTCTCCCGTTTGTCCATGCATGCATTACATGATTAGATTGATGAGTTACATAAAAGAGATGCTAATTGGGAAGCTTTGAGAGAAGAGTTTTTCTTAGAAGATGCAGAATTGCTAACTAAAACTACATTTATAGATTCGATTGAAAAGCCCAATAAAGGGTTGGCTGCTACAGCTTTGCTCCATGAATTTGAAAGTCAGTATGCGCAGTTGGATGCCAATAAGTAGTAATCATTGGAGAGTAAAAAAATTGATTTGTTTCTAAAGGCTGTAGATCCTATTCTGCAGGAGAAGCTGATTGATCCTTTAAAAGATGCCTCTTCTGAAATGAGACTGAAGTTAGATTAGGCTAATGTAATTGAGTTAATGTATATGTTGATAAAGAGAGAGCGGATGAAATTAAGATGGACTATAGGCACCACACTTGCTAGTGCTCAAAAGGGGGATGAAATTGCAACCAAGGCGCCTGTAGATACGGAAGAACAACCAGCTATACCTATTGGTCCAACTTTTAAAGGTGATGCTGTGGATGAATTAATCAAAGGCATGCATGATTTGAGGCTGAATTTGACAAAAATCTATGCTTGAAAGGTCAAAACGTTGGATGTCAAGGTAGAAGAGAAGGGTTGGCCAAAGGCCATATACAGAAGGATACAAGAGGAGATGCTTTTGGTGTGACAACTTACAGCATGAAAAGTAAGACTGTACAAGGCTACTGTGAAGCAAAATGAAAAGATTAGTCTTTTGGAAAGATGGAAAAATACATGCAACATAAATTGGTCTTCCAATTGAGCCAAATTTTGAAAATGGTGGCATGCAAAAGAGATTGGAAGATATGGCTGCATGGATAGTATTTGTTGCCATAGATGCAGCCACATATGGATTGAGAATTGAAAGGAATAATAAAACTCGTAAATGAGGCATTGCTAAAGAAAAATCTCGCGTTTGGATACAAGCATTAGATTGCATGGAAAAAGGAAAAACAACAAAGTTTGAATTGGTTGATGCAAGTCAGAGTATATCAGGGAAGAACATGATGGAGTGCACAAGTGGATTCATTTTCAACCTATGCTTATTTGACTGAGGTTCATAATCAAGAAGCTCTTGTGGAAGAAAAGAGAAGAAGAGATGAGGACACTGCTGGTCCTTCCTCTTTACACCTATCTAAATGCATAACTCAAAGTAAAATGGAGCAGCAAAAAGAGGTTGAAAAAGCCATACTTGAGAGCACGTTATGGAGAATGCATCTCAGGAGAAGAAACAAGAAGGAAAGAAAAGGGGCAAGCAGCCCAGTTACAGGTTACAATCATATCCTAAGACTGACACAAACCTTAAAAAGGTCTTGGAAGATCGCATAGTTGGCAATAGAGTGGAATTCACACTTGGTGAAGTTCTTGGAATTGCAAAGCATGAATTTCATGATGCAATCATTGATATGCTAAAACGAAAAAGATAGTTTGATAATGAATTTTTGCAAGCATTGATGCAAGTTGACAAAGACATAGAGAAACAACTTCATAGGGAATATGATGATGCATGTAATGTTGATTTGGAGTAGGTTGATGTTGAAAATGGGTTAAATGGGAGTGTAGACAACAAGTTTGTGGCTAAATTTGGTCTTATGGGCAGTAGGAAGCATAGAGAGAAGGCTATGTAGAATGGGGATATCCATCAACAAGCACATGAAGAAGAAGATGCTCATTTTATTCCAAGACGTAGTCATTATTCACCAACACATTTGACTCGTGCTACAACAGAGACAATTGTTAAAGTGGGAGAAAGAGAAATGCCTTGCATAGCTTGGATCATGGTTTTGAAATCAATGTTATGGCACGCATCTTGTATGTGAATGGAGGTTGGCCGATTGATGTAGATCCAGGATGGTGCATGGGAGCAACAAACAATTCATCAGGGGATCTTTATGTGGCTTGTTCGAATGTACTCATGACTATTGGAGATGTTAGGGATCAATATCATTTTTTAATGCAGGATTCATGTAGTTATCTGGTGATTTTGGGGCAACCCTATATTTCAGAATCAAGGCTGGAAACAAAATCCTTGGATGATGATTCTTCATATGCTCGAGATTGGAGTAAAGACAATACAAAGGCAGTACAATTTGTTACTGTTTGTGTGAATCATCCCCGCAATAGAGATAGATTGCGGGATAATCCTATGCCACTTAATACACGAGAGTTTAAGGGTTTTACACAACACTAGTGTAAGTGGATGCTATGGAAGTGCCTCTAGGAAGATAACTATGCTTCCAAGAAAGGGAAAAAGTGTGTCTGTGTCTGGATTGCAGGAATGGACAGCATTTAGTCTTCGCAGTTTTAAGAATATTTCAGCCATGTGGAGGGCTGAAATGAAATATGTAGGATGGGCTGAAAAAGAGCTGAAGACATATGGTTTTATGGCTGCAAATGAAGGTATTTCAAGGCTATTTTCAAGGCTCGTTGATGTTGATATAGTGGGGCTGAAATTTCTACAACAATTAATGCTAAAAACAAGGCAAAAAAAGAGGTTATTTATATTGACACTTTAGAAATATATGAAGTCATTCAAGGGTTTGCTAAGCATGAATATGAGAATATGGAAGAAGAAGAGTTATAAGATGAAGACATTGATATGGTAGAGGATACTTCTTCTGACAATGTAGATCTGTAAGACTTTGGCACATGCCAGAGGATGTGCAAGTTAGGAGGGGGTGGATGTCATGCCATTACGCAGTCACAATGTGAAAAACTCTAGAGTGTAGCTTTCTTATTGATCTAGAGAGTGAATGCCATATTAGTCATTAATGTTAGTGTTTGTAGCGTGGATGGTTCAAAAATACTAGATTTTTAGACAAGTTTAGCCAATTTTTGATACTTTAGATATTATCTCTTGTAAATATCCAAAAGCTGAAGACAACTTCCAGAATAGGATGACATGTAAAAGAAAGCATGTAGCTTTTTGCCATTTTGGAAGGATTTCATGTAAAAATAAGGATTGTGGAATCATGCGACGTGCGATCGCTGTTTTTAAGCAATGAAGAGCACTACAAACTGGGAGATGAAGGAGTGATCTGACAAAATTCTGGCTAGGTGTCTTGGTATTTTACCTCCCTTTCAAAGCCAATGGAAGCATCAAACTAGAGGTTTGAGAAACATAGAGGAAGTTATTGTTTTATGCACATTTTTGTCTATAAGAGATTTATCTTCTCATAATGCAGAAATAAATTGACAAGCTTCACCTTTGTGAGTATTCTTCTATATCTTCTATTTCTTTATGCCTCTTCTCTTTCGTCTACTCCTCTCCCTAAATCTCCCTTCACCCTATTGTCTTTTACCCTAGTGGTAGACTTTCGACCTCAAACGCTCCGATAGCGTGCCTACCATCTCTCATGTAGTGTAAATCACCTAGTTATGTTAACAACAAAAGTTTGAGAGTAGTGATATAAAATTTTTGGTTGTGAAGAATTAATCCCCATTGACTCAATTTGGAAAGAACCTCCCTCCAAATCTAGGGGGCATGGAAACCATCTGAGAACAAGTATGAAGGCATTTTCACTCCTCCACAGATATATAGGCAATCTAAAATACCTCTATTCTTTAATTGTTAACGTATAAAAAGAGCACCTAAAATGAGATTCCAGCCAAATACTCTATCTTTGAGAGGAGCCCTAATGTTCCAAAGATGAATAAGTGTCCCCCTCAATCTCAACATCTAACAATTCAATGCTCTAGATCCTGCAAATGTGTCAGGTCTACACCTTAACAATAGCTTCCTTACATGAGTGAAAGACAATCATTGACTGATCTTGTTGCCTTCTATGCAAAGAGGGGGTGCTGTCCATACTAAGATTTGATTTACTACTACACCATTGTACCACTTCTATTTTGACCACTATCCAAGATAGTTTACAAGGTTGAGTGAGTTAAGCAACCTCTTGATTGGCATCCTTCAACACTTCTAATCTACCTTGATGTAGCCAATGCCTAATTTTAAGGACTCCTTTTTTCCCAAGATCCACAACTCTTAACTCATAAAGTGGGCTAGTTTACTCAATATAGTGAGCCATGTAACTTAAGTAAAGTGTGGCAAATTTTTTGGAGCCATGCATTGCCTTTCCATGCACCATTTCACTAGCATATGCCCTGAAGGGAAATGCTAATAAAATTGCAAGGAGAGGCAACAACTATGGATGCTTTGCCTCACCCGACAAAAGCACCTGTGTTGCCTATAATCCTCAAACTTGGAAGTTGTTTGGATTTTAATATGAGCACAAGGCAAATTCATATTGATGAAAAGCTATGATAGAATCCACCCCCTCCCCCATGCTAGTTGTAAATATTTATCTCATGAGAACATATATGCCTTTAAGTATTGATTCCCCTCTCCCCATCTTCCCCCGACCCATCCCCTTCCCTCCCCCTGCCCTGCCTCCCTAAAAAAGTTTGCTTTTGAAAATTTTTGGATAAAAAAACTCCTAATGTAAATTTTAAATGAAGTGCATTTATGAATCCCTTCTATTTTTGGAAAACTGTAAGTCAACATAATAAAAATACCCTTTCTTTTGAACTCATGTGGTATATTACATGTTCTGTAAGGTGACCCCCTCCCCTCCCCCCCACCCCGAGCTTCACACAAAGGTTCAAAGGACCAATGTTAGTAACAATTAAGAGACTTTGTGTCTTAATGCATGTTTTATGTAGCAAGAAGGCTTATGGGTGGTTGAGATAAAGAAATCAATTGTATATATATGTGTGTATATCCATTTATTTGGTCTCATGAGTTCATTATTTTTCTCCCATCTTTTTTTAAATCACTTGTATCTCCTTTCTTTTTCATTGTCTTCTTCTGTGTGTGTGTGTGTGTGTGTGTGTGTGTCTTATTTCTTGCTCTCATCATTTTTCTCTCATCCCCTTTCTTTTTTTCCAAAGTCCCTTGTCTCTTATATTTTTTTCGCTCATTCTTTTTACCTCATATATATGCAAATGTGCATTTTATCAAGTATATATTTGTGCATGGATGTAAGTTTGCATGTATGTATGTCTATGTTTCATAAGTTTGTATTCATTCATGTGTCTATTTAATACATGTGTTTCCAATCTTATGGTCTTATAAGTATGTATGTGTTTTATTTCTCCCTCTCATCATTTTTCTCAAGTCCCTTGTCTCTCATTTTTTTCTCTTCATATATGCATGGTGTATATGTGTGTGTGTGCATGTGTATGCATACGTGCATTTCAACAACTATATATTTGTGCATGGATATATATGTTTGCATATGTTATATGCATGTATGTATCTCCATGTTTCATAAATTTCAACAACTATGTATTCGTGCATGGATATATATGCTTGTATATGTTATATGCATGTATGTATGCCCATGTTTCATAAGTTTGTATCCATTCTCTCTCCTATCCTTTATTTCCTCTCCTCTCTCTGTCTCTAGATTTTTCTAATCTCCATCCTCCCCTCTCTCTTGCTCTCTCCATTTTTTCTCTCACTTATATGTTTGTGTGTGTATAGGCATGTGTACATATGTGTACATAATGTGTGTATGTGTTTGCACATATGTGTGCATACATATATCTATGAGTGTGCACATATGTTATGTACACATTATTATATATATATAATTGTGGGTGTTTTGAGAATATGTACACATTACATGCATACATTTAACCATTAAAAATTCATTTCTTTTTATAGTGCATGTGCATTTGTGGAGTACACACATTGCATGCACATGTTCAACCATTAAAATATCATTTCATCTCATATCTTCAATTAGAAAAGAAATTCATCTATGTATAGAGAGAGAGAGCGAGAGAGAGAGAGAGAGAGGCATGAATAGCTTTTTAAAGGCTCATATTTAAATCTTTTTATTAGCATATCACCTTTCAAAATAAAACCCTTATCTCTTACATATCCATCATAATAGAGAGAGAGAGAGAGAGAGGCATGAATAGCTTTTTAAAGGCTCATATTTAAATCTTTTTATCAACATATCACCTTTCAAAATAAAACCCTTATCTCTTACATATCCATCATAATAGAGAGAGAGAGAGAGAGAGAGAGAGTCCACTCAAAATTTTCAAAGACTCACCTTCCCCTTTTTCCTCATTAAATTGCCCTTTAAAAAAACCCTCTTATTTCTTGAATACCAGACCTCTCTCCTTGTGCCACATACGCATGGGGGGGGCATTCACCTTGATTTGGGAGGCACCTAAGCAATCCTTTAAGTAATAAATAGTAAACATAAACAAAGGGCTAACTTCAGTATGTTCACTATGAGCTTTCAAGTTTCTGTCCATCTCGCTTTCACTCAACCCCATAATCTTAGCCCTTGGACACACTAAGAAGTCTCTCTCCATTTGCTATTTAAGATCATGAATAACCCTTGTTCATGTATATGGAGGTTTGAGTTCTCCTTCCATAATTTTACTCTCTCTTTCCTTGCCTAAGGGAGTGATCTTACTTGATGTAAGGTGCACCATTGTAATGATCCTTGTAAGTTTAATGCATTTCACTTTCTACAAAACTCACAATCATCAGTCAATATTCTATTTCTAAGTTATTCCTAGTATTCACAACAAAAATGATAAGTCATGCTTATTTATTTTTTAGGAACCACATTGTGACGCAACAACAAAATATTTTTTTAACCTAGAAAAGAAATCATAACAATCTACATGTATTTCGAATCGTGTACTTGCATATTCCTTCTAATCCACATTATAAAATGCATAAGCAACTATGTAATTGATCTATT
Organism: Lygodium microphyllum; assembly: GCF_053477565.2. Classification (NCBI taxonomy): domain Eukaryota; kingdom Viridiplantae; phylum Streptophyta; class Polypodiopsida; order Schizaeales; family Lygodiaceae; genus Lygodium; species Lygodium microphyllum. Next base: position 78,528,400 of record NC_141159.1, read on the forward strand.
CGAGTCTTGGCACAATGATAGTAAAAGATCGCCCTGTGCATGAGATCAATGTGGGACCTTTGAACACACCCTTATTTTTTTCAAGGGATTCAACTCACAAAGTTAGTGACTATCTCTCACCTTGTCTTCTCACATTCATAAAATATAACAAACTAATCTATCACTCCTTGGATGATAGATTGATTTGAGGTAGTCATAGTGAAAATGCTAACTAGATTGTAGTCATCTACCTTGTTAAGTGTTGCTCCATGATCCACATGACTTGCTCTTGGCTCATGTACTTGCTTCCATTCTTACCCATGGAAAAAGAGGAGTTGTTGCATGTAAGCATAAGGCAAAGAAGAGAAGTAGATAGCTTCTCACCACGCGTCACTCACTCTCTCAATCGCACACACTATTCCTCATATACACAACTCACCAAGATGGGATGTAGAAGAAGGTAGAAAGAGAGAAGAGAGATTCACTACTTGTTCCTCGCTCGTCACTCTCTCACACATGCCCTCTCCTTCACTCTCACACAATAGGCAAATGAGTATAAAGAAAAGGCCAACTTGATTTAGCACATATACAAATAGCTTATTCTATCCTTTAGTTCAAGTTTATAGGGTTAGGGTTTTCACCTTCCCCTCGGGCATCCACCCTATACCCAAGTCACTTGACTAGTATCCCTTAAAATTCATGCACCTCTCCTAGTCTAAGATTTACTCCTATTATGTAAATTAATTTCTACACACTTGTACTTACAATTTGCACAGGAGAGAGCCCTTCTCTTAATTACTCACACAAAATATCCAAAGTTAGTATTACAATCGCTTTCTTTCTTTCCAAAAGTTGTGAAGACATGTTGCATAATGTGGTTAACAATGATCGAGGCTCTATATACCATGAGATTGGCCTTGTGGGATAGTTGGGAAGTAGTTGGCAGTGACGTGCTGCGATAATTGCATGTAACAAAGATAAGTAGAAGGAGATGACAAGTTCTAAATCGCCTTCTTCTTCATCCATGCTTTGCATAATATTGTAAGTACATAGTTCGTGAATTTTGCATGCAATAGCAAGAAAGCCAAACAAGGATTGCAATATAGAGAGAAGAGTAGACTCCTCTAGAGTGAAGTGTGTCGGAGTATCTTTGATCTTCATGAGTAGCTTAGCTTGGGGTGATGATTGTGAAATTTGATAGCTTCTAGATAAATAGATTATTTAATTGATAGAATACAAAGCTTGGCCATAAGTAGAGAATATGTAAGTTTGTTGTGTCATAGTTAGTAGTATAAAGGTAACAGAGATCACATAAAAGTAACACACAATCTAAGATATTTCCATGAGGTAATGTGGAAGAGGTAGTGGTAAAATATAGGTATTTGTCTTGAAGAAGCATAAAAGTACATACACAAGGGGAAAGAGAACAACACTTTTGACCTTGATTGAAGGTGAGGCACCCTAAAATGAAGGTGTAGCTCTAAAATGTATTTTGGTGATGAGGAGCCTTCACGTGTAGGACATGAAGGTGCAATTGCATTTGTGATGGGTTTTCCGAATGGGGTAGGTGAAGTAAGGCAATCAAAGCTTGCTTGACATATTCTAACAAGGTGCTGCTAGTAAAAGTAACCATGTGGGGCATGACTCTTACATGTAGATATCTTACTTTACCTTTTGGGCACCTTTTTGTTCTTGCATGTTCAATGCTCTTTACTAATTTGCCTCTTTGTATTTGCATGTAACTATTGCTTACTACCTTCACATTTCGAAAGAAACATAGCACTTGTTGGCATTCCATTCTCTATTTTTATTTTTCTTTCCATACATGGCTAGACAGTTCGCTCAACACTAAACCTTTATATTTTGTTGGGTCGACTTAAAAGTTGGAAAACCAACATATTGTGGATGGCACAATGCGCGAACTCCTATAGCGAATTATCTTCTTTAAGGCTCATCTGCACGTACTTTGGGTGGTGGTCCGTGACAATTATCAGCCGTGTATCTCTATCTCTCTTTAGTCGCTCTCTCGATCTAAAAGGGCCTGTAATAAGAGGAAGCGTCGCGGCAACTTTCATGTCCCTGATCGGACGTAAGAAAGCCTAAAGGTATTACGTTTTCCTGCATTATACGGGGCGCTTTGTGGCTCCCCCCGGGGCCCCCTATCTCTGTCTGTCTGTATATATTCGCTCAGCGTTGCAGACAAACACATGCACGCAATTTGTTGCAGTACACAACACCAGTTGTGGGAAAACTTATATGAGAGAGAGAGAGCTTGTAAGTCGTACCTTGATACGTACCCGTAGGTACAGAAGGGACACGCAGGAAGCGGTTAACCTCCAACAGTTGGGATGCTCCACTGCTCTCACTGCTTCTTGTCTCTCGAGTCCCATCAAAGCGCTACTTCCAGGAAGTTGCGCCACAATAATACAGTTGATCAATCAAAGGCCCCCGCCCCTCTATCCTATATTCCAGAGACCCTCTATCAATTCTCTCTTTTATAATATGATAGCAAGGATAGCTATTATCACCCCATTCTCATCGATACACCTCATAATATCTATCAAAATCAAATATATTGAGTGCCTTCCCCCGAAGCTAATACAGTGACCCGGAGCATATATGTCGAGCTCCAAGACTGCTCTCCATCAATCCCGTCGTCACTGCTCCTTCTTGCCCTCCATCATCATCATCATCTTCTTCTCCCACTCGCTCTCACTTAATCACAGCCTTGCGCAGCGGCAATAGTAGCTGTTTTAGCGAGTCACAAGGAGCTTTCGAGAGGTTCCTAACATAGAAAAACTAGCGGAGCGTAGGAAAATTTTAAATATTTTCTGGCTACCCACATATGCATTCCTGCGTATAACTAGGGAATAGTATTCTCTGCATCTCATACTGGAAAATTCTCAGCGAATCTCCCAACGGGGTGATGGTGTAGTGGTAAGGTGTGCGGGTCGCTTATTTGAATGCTTGAGTTCAAACCCTACGACCATAATCCCGCGTTACGCCGTAATTCTACGTGTATCTAGGAAATTCTAGGGATGCTTACAATATATGCTATATCTCTAAGAGATCCTATTCCCCATATCCTAAATTAGGGAAATTCAGGTGATAACTCTTGAAAATCCTATTCCTCATATATCACACTAGGGAATTATAACTTTTTAATAAGGAAATGATTTTTGTAGCAGCTTATGTTATTATTTTGATGAGAGCCGGGCTCCTACCCATGCAAGTTGTAAAAACCGACTAATATTTTGAAGACGTTGTCAAATGTATTAGTCAATGTTCAGTTAAGAAATGAGGTCTATGAACATGAAAAGAAGCCATGACTAGCTAGAAAGGCAATAAAAGGGGCAAGATGTCTAAGGGACATGAGGAAATCCTAATCCTAAACATCTTGTAAAAAAGGATGAGAACTAATGAAAAAGAATCTTCATATGTGTGTTTTCCACAAAGAGAGAGAGAGAGAGAGAGAGAGAGAGAGAGGAAGGCAAGGAGGGAGTGAGGGACTAAGTGCATGAAGCTCCTCTACTTTCTCTCCAAGCTCTCTCTTACCATATCTATACTTTCTCTTATGCATGTGGAGGATGTAGATGGTTAAGAATGGAAGTGCACTCATTTGGATCATGGAGTTTGCCATGTGCTTCTATCATGCTTGATGTGATACTTAGCAAGCTCACAATAAGCAAATTGCTATGTTTGTAGGTCATGTGAGTGGATAGGTGAGAGTTAGCCTAACTGCTTTGTAGGTCAAAGCCCTAAAATAATAGGAGTCTGTCCATTGGTCGTAATGTTGAACTCATGGAACATGACAAGCTACAAGAGGTGTTTACTCTTGTGATGGAATTGGATGCGATGAAAAGTTGGCTAGTTTTTTTGAGAGTATTGATATTGAAAAGATTGAGTTGAGTAGTGTGGGGAGTCTTGAGTTGACTCCAATTAATGTGGTTCATTGTGAGAAGACTTAGTTTGGTTGTAATTAATTCTTTAACTACTTCAAGCTGAATTTCTTGTGCATTCAGCTTCTCTTTATCCTACACAAATACTCGAAGAGCTTGCAAAAAAGTAGGTACTGTTTCTTCAGCATCATCACTAGTATATTGTCTTTTTCTTTTGATTACATTAATAATTACATCATGAAATTCACGTTTGGCAATTCCAAGAGTTTTGCCTAAGGTAAACTCAATTTTACTTCCTAGAATTTGTTCTTCTAGGACTTGTTTGAGATTGGTTGCAAATTCGATGTCTGACTATAATTTGTAGCGTGGCTGCTTACATTTCCTCTTTCCTTCGGTCTTCTTTGTTTGTGGTGCATCTTTCATCTCTTGATTTGGGGTTGTATTTTCAACAGGCTTTGGTTATTCAAACGTTCTTCTAGTTACTCGTTTCGGAGGGCCAAAAGGGGAAGGGCCAGGTTCATCTTCTCTTCTTTTCTTTTCTTCAACTAAGACTTCTCTATGATTGAATTCAACCAAATAGGTAGAGAAAGAATATACCCATTATTTCCAACCAATCATTCCTCGAATGCACTGACTAGCATTAGTCAAATCATCTTTGGCTACTTTGACACGTTCCATTTGATCTAATGCAAGTATCCATACTTTAGATTGCACACTAGCTTTACATGCTTTCAAATTAGATTTAGTTGACTCAATTTGCAACCCATAGGTAACTGCATCAATTGTCTCGTAGGCATTCTTTACAACTAAATCTTCTAATCTTTTCTTCATTCCACCATTGCCAAAATTTGGCTCCAGTGGACGACCAATTTCAACTGCCTTAATTTTTTCATATTTTCAAAAGACGAGCTTCGGTGCTTCAGCCTCATGGAAGGCAGAATAGGCCCTCTTGTCATGGTGTTGGCTCTCACACCAAATATAGTGCCTCTTAAAGCCTTCTCTAATGGGTCTTTGAGTTGATGATCGTCCTCGTTCTTCAACTTTGATATCCATATTCTGCACCTTGAAACTCATTTTTGTAAAATTCAGATGAAGATCTCGTGTGCTTTTAATGAGTTCATCCATGAAATCATTTTTAAGAGTTAAAATAGAAGGAACATAAGAAGGAAGAGATGATTGATTAGTCAAAGAGATAGGGGTTTTGGAGGTGGAACAGGCTCCATCAGTGGAGTTATTGGAGTTGAAATAGAGCCCAATCTTAGTCACATTCATTCTCTTTGAGCAATCATGTTAACTGCATCAGTAACTACTATCCATGCAGTTCTGACTCATGTTTCGGAGGTAGCATCCTCTAGGCGATCATCAAGCTTTTCTTGCAGGATGGGATCTGCAGCCTTAAGTAATAATTTAATCTTCTGACCTTCCATACTTTGTTGGTCTTCAACATCAAGTTGTCCAAATTTACTTTCAAACTCATGGTATAAAGTTTTTGTAGCTAAACCTTTTTTGGGTTTCTCAACCCAATCAGTGAAACTTTTCTTCATCATTAGGCGAGAGTCTTCTAAGAAGAATTCTTCGTATAGGGCTTTTTTGAATGCAGCCCAATCCGCATCTCAC